>NW_026652284.1:14192004-14344069 GCF_009828535.3 Hylobates moloch
GCAGTCTGCCCGCCTCAGCCTCCCAAAGTGCTGGGATTACAGGCATGAGCCACTGCACCCGGCCTAAACCTCTTTTTCTTCCCAGTCTCGGGTATGTCTCTATCAGCAGCGTGAAAACAGACTAATGCGGGAGCATTCCCAGGAGCCTCCTGCAGAGAGGCCATGAGGCTCTGTTGAAGGAGTAGTGTCTGTGAGTGGGCTTTGTAAGCTCTAGAGTGCTCTATGAGATATAACCTATTGTTATCATTTGAGGGAATTAATTTTATAACCTGCTTCCCTCTCTTGAACTTTGCTCTGTATCCGGTCAGTACTGGGCAACCTGGAACCAACTAGTGGCCTTTTTATGGCTGAGAGTCCAAAGGTCATCAGAAGGCACATTAAGGAACCAGGTATCCCCAGTGGCAGCCAGGCCTGGGCCCCTTTATGGGCACAAAGATAAGGTTCATGTTCGGTGACATAGGAAGTGGTGGTCCTTGAAGGAACAGGCTCTCCCCTGTCCCTTCCACTGGTTAAAACTAAAAAGCTTGGTTTCCCCAACACCCCAGCCAAAAATCAATCTGAATCTTTCTGTCAAGCTTGTGAGAAGTACCTGTGTGTCTCCCAGATGTGGGCCAGCCCCCCTCTGACTGTGCCACCTCCTCCCACAGATCAGTGCCCTGCAAAAAGGCTACAGCCAGGTGCTATGCCAGACCCTGTCGGAGCGGAACTCAGAAATCACATCCCTGAAGAACGAGGGCGAGAACTTAAAGAGGGACAACGCTATCGCGTCAGGTGAGCCCTTGTTGGAGTCGGGCCTAGGAGCTGCCGCTCCCGTACCCAGTGTTCTTGGCCACAGCAGACATTACCAATCAACCACATACTTTTTGTTACTGAACTTGGCTGCGGCCTCAGAGTTCTTCCCAGCAGCCCTTTAGGCAGCTCCTGTCCATGAATCTGAGTTTGCCCTCAGAGGTTTATGTGCCATCCAGTTCCTAGCATAGGGCCTGGTTTGGAGTGAGCCCTTGATAAATATTTGAGCAAATGTTATCTCTTAGCTAAAAGGCCTGCTGAGCATGGACCTCACCAGGGAGCACACAGGACAAGCTGCGGTTCAGGCAGTCCCATGAGCCAGTTTGCTGTGAATGCAAACTAGAATGTGGCTAAAATGGGGTTGCCCATTTAAGGCACCCAGCCTCTTACCCATCTCACACTGGTGCTCTTGGGCTGGAGCGAAAGCATTTTGCTAATTGAGAGGTAGCTGGATACTCAAGAACTTGGGTGGGGAATGGGGCAGCCAACTCATGGCCCACCCTTGCCAGGCACAGCTGTTTCTTAGCCTGGATTCATTCATTCATTCATTCATTCAACACATTTATGGAGCACCTGCTAGATGCCAGGCACTGTTCTAGGCACTGGGGAGAGACAGCCCTGAGCAGTCAAGATCCCTCTGCTCACGGGGCTCACACCTGGGAGAGGATGACAGACAATAAGAAGTAAACAGATAAATGAACAAGCCCGTACCAGAGAGAGATCAGTGCTCCAGAGGAAATAAAGCTGGGCACCATGGTGGGGAAGTGCTTCAGCGGGTAAAGTGAAGGGGAATAGCTTAGTGCAAGCTTGTCCAGCCCATGACCTGCGGGCCACATATGGCTCAGGACAGCTTTGAAAGAGGCCTGACACAAATTTCTCAACTTTCCTAAAACATTATGAGATTTTTTTTTTTTTTTAGCTCATCAGCTATTATTAGCGTGAGTGTATTTTATGTGTGGCCCAAAACCATTCTTCTTCTTCCATTGTGGCTCAGGGAAGCCAAAAGATTGGACACCCCTGGCTTAGTGCCTGGGCAGGGATATCTCTGAGGAAGTGGGAGGGGCTGTTGGGAGGCCCCTGGGAACAGTATGCTGGGCAGAGAGCGTGGGTGCAAAGGCCCTGAGGCTGGACTGAGCCACAGTGTTGGATCAGCGGCCAGCGAGTGTGGCTGGGGTCAGGGAACAAGGGGCTGTGGGACCCGGTGGGGTCAGGGGGGAGGCAGGGCCATATTACAGGGGAGGGATTCGGGTTTTCTTCTAAGTGTGATGGGACACGTTAGGGTTTTTAAGGCAGAGAATGACATGTCTAGAGACCTGCAGATGATGGGGCCATGGACAGAGAAAGGGGGAAGAGAGAAAAGCAGGTGGTGGGGAGGGAATGAGTCCGGGTTGGGCATATTGCTCCTGAAGTCCCCCCTGCACAGCAGGAAACATGCCCGTGGCTGTGAAAGCGGAGCCTAGCATTGAGCCAGACACAATGGCTGTCTCTGCAGGACCCAGGCCGCCTGGCCATGGCTTTCCCTCTGCCTCACTCTGCAGTCCCCCTCCCCACTCCAGGCTTCTACCTCTGCTCTTCCCTAACATGGAATGTTCTTGGATACTTGTGAACCCTACGGGCAGGGCTGCTCTGGGCACCAGGCATCCCAGGGGGATCTCACTGGGCCCTGCCCTCCTCCCTAGCATCTGCCCATCACACCCCATCCACGCTGCAAGCCTGTCTCAGACACCACTTCTCTAATCAAGGAGTCAGATAGACCTGGGCTCAGGTATGGCCTGGGATGGGCTACACTCTCACAGCCCCAAGTGTGGTCCCTGGACCAGCAGCATCAGCATCACCTGGATCCTTGTGAGAAACTGGGAATTTCAGGCCCCACTCCTGACCTTCCGATCAGAATCATTTTTCACAAGCCTCCCAGCTGCTGCATGTGCACACTCAAGCTCTAGAAGCACTGGGCCGGGTTATGCTGCAGTGACAAACAGTCCCCCAAGTCTCAGTGGCTCACAATAGACAGATTCATCTCCTGCTTCCACCCTGGGCCCATCATGGGTCAGTAGGAGCTTTGGTCATTATGGCCACTCAGTGACCCAGGCTCACAGAAGCCATCACAACACATCACAAACCCCATCTTCCACGGCAAGAGAGGCAGATGGAGGAACAGGGTGCGGATTTCCTCACCTGCCTGAAACAACTCAAACAAACAAATGAAAAACAAACAGAAAAAAATGTCTGAAATAATGGTTTCCATCTATTGGCCCCAAGAAGCATGTGACAGTGATCTGGGAGGGAGTGGAAACAAACAAGATGAAATCTACCATTGCCCCCGGCTGGCTTGTGCTGGATAGAGTTTCCAGACCACAGCAGAGAGGGGAAGCCAGACAGAGCCCAGTGGTCAGCCCGACTTGAGGAGATGGAGGTGGAGAAGCCAGCACAGCTTGAGTTTGCTGGGTGGCATGCCAGGCGGGAGGGGGCTGCACAGAGAGCACCCCGGAGATCTCAGAGGGTCCCCTCAAGTCTTCAGCAGAGTCAGGTGTGATGAGCACGTGCATGTGGGCAGGGAAGGAACCACCCGGGAGGAGCAGAGGGAACCATCTCCAAGCCCACGAGGGCCTGAGAGTAGCTCACTTTCCCACCATCCAGAATGGGGCAACCTTGCACTACACAGGGCATCTGGTAGAGATTCGAGCCAAATTCATTCCAGAGAAAAGGTCACTCTGGTCCCACCTCACAAAGCATGCAGGCAAGCCCCAGAGAGAGCAGTCTGTTTCCAAGGAACTTAACTGTGCCCCCGGACAAAGCTCATTTTTACAATGAAATTCTGAATCATGTTGTTCTTTATTACACAATCAAGGATGTGTCATTGATTCTTGACTGATACCCACCAATAAAACTAGGATGAATGTTTTTCTAAGAAAAGGACCGTATGAGATAATCCAATACCACTGCATTATGCACCCTTCTCACTTTTTCTCAATGTGATAATACAATAATATATTGGCTATCTGCTGTCACATAAGTTATCCCCAAAAAGCAACAAATATGTTTATCTTACCCAGTTTCTGTGGTTCAGGAACTTGGGAGTGACTTAGTCTGGCTCAGGGTCTCTCATGAGGTTGCAGGAGCTACTGCTGTCATGTCATCTAAAGCCCGACTAGGGCTCGAGGATCCCCTTCTGGAATGACTTGCTCACATGGCTGTTGGCTGGAGGCCTCAGTTCCTCACCATGTGTGTCCTTCCCTAGGGCTGCTTGAGTGTCCTCACAACATGGCGGTTGGCTTTCCCCAGACTGAGTGATCCAAGGGAGAGCAAAGAAGAAACCACAACATCTTTGATGATTCACCCTGGGAAGTCACATTCGCCACTTCCACAGTGCCATATGAGTTACACATGTCAGCCCTTTTGAGGTGGGAGGGGGCTACACAAGGCCAGGTATTCTAACAGGCAGGGATCATGGGGGCCATTTTGCAAGCTGGCTGCCACACATAGTCGTGGGTGGCAGGGAATAAACACTATGTGTTAGCCACTCTACTATGTTCTTTATACAACTCTGTAGATACAATGAGAGGTTAAATAACTTGTTCAGACCACTAAGCTAGGCTGGGCATTGTGGCTCACATCTGTAATCCCAGCACTTTGGGAGACGGAGGCTGGTGGATTGCTTCAGCCTGGGAGTTTGAGACCCGCCTGGGCAACATGGTCAAAACTCCATGTCTACAAAAAATACAAAAATTAGCCAGGCATAGTGGCATGTACCTGTAGTCCCAGCTACTTGGAAGGCCAAGGCAGGAGGATCGCCTGAGTCCAAGAGGTCGAGGCTGCAGTGAACCATGATCGTGCCACTGCACTCCAGCCTGGGTGACAAGAAAAAAGACGACTGAGCTAGTAAGTGCTAGAGACGATTTCCAAACTCAGATGAGTGTGAATCAACACATCCCTTGCTGCCACAGGCCCATCTCGTGGCCCCTACTGGTCCCTCTCTCTGCTGAGCCTTTGTTCCCAGGCAGGGCCGATGCCCACAGCACCACCGACAGATGTTTCCTGTCTCCAGCAACACGCACTGACCTCTCCTTCTCACTGAGACCTTGAACAAACGATGTGCAGTGGATATTGGTCTCAACCCCATTCAAGCTCCTGGGATCCTTGGAGACACCTCCCTTCTCAGGGCCAGGCTTGTCACAAACTGGTTGACAGCGGCAGCGATGACAGTCATCCTCACTGCCTCTTTGACCTCTGTGAGTCTTCTTTTTTACAGGGATGGTGTCATCTTTGCAAAAAGACATGTTAGCAAAGGATGAGCAAGTTCAACAACTAAAGGAAGAGGTCAGTCACCTAAAAAGTCAGAACAAGGACAAGGACCACCAGCTGGAAGCCCTTGGCTCTAAAGTGAGTAAGGATGACTGTGTCACCTCGTAGCCGTCGGGTGAAAAACAACTAAAGTGAAGTCATGTGATATGCTTGTTTCATTCACCCTGGGCCCTTATTTTAAATTTCATTCTTTCCTCTCACACCATTGTGCTGGGAGCGGGGGGTGGGGGGCAAAACATAAAATGCCCACCTAGAAAAACTAAAACATCTGGCCACGTTCTTTGCAACTTTTCAAAGATCGGTGTGCATGTGCCCCAGAATAAGCAAGATGTAGCTTCGACTCCAGGAAACATTTTCTAATGCCCGTTATAAATGAGTTTGGTTAACTCCAGCAGCAAATGCACCTCTCAGCATGGATAGTTCCATGGCAAGGCTTAATATTAAAGCAGAATAGAATCACTGCATGCAAAAGAGGACACGGTGGGCTTCACCTCATCCCAGTCACCACTGGTTTGCACAGTCACTTTCGAAGCAGAATGTTTGCAGGCCCAAGTGCAGTTAGACAGACTTTCATTTCTTCCCTTAGACTTTAGTGTAGGTAAGAATATTCTATGTGGAGTGAACCTGGTAGGCAAGTCAAGGGCTGTTTAAAAGTAATTTGGAGGCCAGGCACGGTGGCTAATGCCTGTAATCCCAGCACTTTTGGGAGGCCGAGGCTGGTGGATCACACGAGATCAGGAGTTTGAGGCCAGCCTGGCCAACATGGTGAAAATCTGTCTCTGCTAAAAATAACAAAAATTAGCCGGGCACCTGTAATCCCAGCTACTCGGGAGGCTGAGGCAGGAGAATAGTTTGAATCTGGGAGGCAGAAATTGCAGTGAGCTGGGATCGCGCCATTGCACTCCAGCCTGGGCAACAAGAGTGAAACTCCGTCTCAAATAATAATAATAATAATAATAATAATTTGCAAATTTTACCTCAATGCTCTGACTTTAGAATCCTGAACCTATAGGATTTCTCAGTATTTGTGAGATGTGTCTGTTACGGTGAGTCAAGGTAAAACCTAACAGCTTTCATCTCAGGTGTGCCTGATGAGTTCGCCAAGTCTGCATGGGCACCCAGGCAGGGTGGATCTGGGGGTCCAAGGATGAAGCAGCAGAAGTGACCTCTGGTGCTGACTGCAGTGCCCCAACTGGAGCTGGGGAAAGGCAGGACAGGAGCCCTGGGGGCACACAGACCAGGGTCCGAGCCCAGAGTGGGCTTTTGTTATAACTGATGTGGCCTCCCCTTTGTCATCAGCGAAATGGGAATAACAAAATCAGTTTTGAGAAGTGAGAGGCCGGTTTTCATTGTGCGCTTCCACCTCTGCGCCTTGTTAGCCCGCCTCGCCAGGCCCTCTGCATCCGTCCCCCGAGCAGGGTCACCGCCTGGATTACATGTGTTGTCGCTGTTTCAGGTATGTGGGTATGTGGGTGTGGGTGTGAGGATGTATGTGGGTGTGTGGGAGGGTGAGTGTGTGAGGGTGAGGATGTGTATGGGTGTGTGGGAGGGCGTGGGAGAGTGTGGATGTGTGTGGGTATGTGGGGGGTGTGGGGGTGTGATGTATGAGTGTGGGTGTGTGAGGGTGTGTGTGGTGTGTATGGGTGTGTGAGCATAGGGGTGTATAGGTGTGAGCGTGGGGGGAGTATGTATGGGTGTGTGGGGTGTGTGTGGATGTGTGGGTGGGGGGGTGTGGGGGGGGGGGGGGTGGGGTATGGGTGTGTGTGGGTGTGTGGGGGTGTGTGTGAGGGTGCATGTGGGTGTGCGTGAGGGTATGTGTATGGGTGTGTGGGGATGTATGAGTGTGTGGGGGTGTGGGTGGGGGGGGTGGGGTGTGGGTGTGTATGGGTGTGTGGGGGTATGGATGTGTGGTGTGGGGGTATATGGGTGTGTGGGGGGTGTGGATGTGTGTAGGTGTGTGTGAGTGTGGTGTGGTGTGTGGGGGTGTATGGGTTTGTGGGGGTGTGGATGTGTGTAGGAGTGTGTGAGTGAGGGTGCGTTTGGGGTGCATGGGGCGTGGATGTGTGGGTGTGGAGGTGTGGTGGGGTGCGTGTGGGGTGCGTGGGTGTGTGGATGTGTGTCAGGGCTGTAGAGCTGATGTTAGGTGGGAGAAATATGGAGAAACAGCACCTCCGGGGCTCTTCTGCCCACGAAGTGCATTTGGGTTACTTGTGTCTCCACTTCCCTTCCTCGTTGACCTTGGAACAGGTCTGCCTTCTTCTCCAGGCCGCACCTGGCGTTCATCAGCACGTGGGCTCCTCCTGACCAAGGGTATTGCTCATGTGAACATCCGAATGACTGTCTTTATTTTTCAAATTACGTGTGCTGTGTTAATTTTAGAATAAAAAGTAGTTAAAACTGGAAAGCAAAATTGAAGAGAGAAGAGAAATGCCACCCCAAGAAATCTATGTCAGTACTTGAGTGCATATGCCTTCTGTTTTGTTTCTAAAATTACCTGGAAAAAAATATATCTGTAACATATAACAACAAATTTACACTATACACATTTTTTAAACTTTAAACAATCACTGTTTCCCCACATGGATAAGAGCTTTTCTCATGGGTCTTTAAAGCTCCATGATATTCTCTTGTTTGTGCACAATGGAATCAAACAGCCCCCGGCTTATCGGACACGGGTGTTTCCTTTTTTTTGAGACGGAGTCTCGCTCTGTCACCCAGGCTGGAGTGCAGTGGCGCGATCTCAGCTCACTGCAAGCTCCACTTTCCGGATTCACGCCATTCTCCTGCCTCAGCCTCCCAAGTAGCTGGGACTACAGGCGCCCACCACCACGCCCGGCTAATTTTTTTTGTATTTTTAGTAGAGACAGGGTTTCATCGTGTTAGCCAGGGTGGTCTCAATCTCCTGACCTCATGATCCGCCCACCTCGGCCTCCCAAAGTGCTGGGATTACAGGCGTGAGCCACCGCGCCCGGCCAGGTATTTCCTTTTTGTTCACTATGGCTAACAATACTCTCAAAAACATCCCTGAACCTACAGACTTGCTGATTTGCCCAGCCATTGTCCTTATACATTCCTAACGCAGAATTTCTGGGTCAAAAAGGAGGCCCATTATTTATGTTCTTAACGCTCGTTGCCAAATTGCCCTCCGGAACGGCTGTTCCATTTTCACCGCCGCTCCCAGGGCAGTGGTGTCTTGGAGGAGTAAATTGCGCGAAGCACTGAGAGCCGTCCAAGCTCGCTAGTGGCCCTCCAAGGACATCAGTGTTTATTCCTCAGCATAGACTCTCCAAAGCTGGATTTTCCTTATGGTTTAGATTGCTGGCTTTTGAAGATAAGAGTAGTGGCATTATTCCTCTGATTTCCTGAGTGGAGAACCGGGAATGGCTGCAGGATCCTGTGTGCCCGTCAGACACCATGGGATGCCTTTTGGGACCTCAGTGGGTGACTGGATGGTAACAGCAGGAAATGCTCTCAGGGACTCACATGGGGCCTTGGAGCCCCGCCTTCCCCCGACAACCCTACATGGCCAACGTTGGCCTCTTTCTCTGTTGCCCTTTTCTCCCCAGTGCTCGGTGCTAAAGGAAGAGTTAAAACAGGAAGATGCTCACAGGGAGCTCAGGGAAGCCCAGGAGAAAGAGTTAAAACTCTGCAAAACCGTGAGTTGAGCTTCCTCCTTCATAGGTACCACCAGAAAAAACAGAGTTTGACCTTCAGGTTCTTGGTGGGATCCTGGGCCATCACTAAGCACGAAGCTCTGGGGCTCTGTGCTTGTTTAACATAGTCTCATTGCTCTTTGATCTGCTGCTTCTGCAAGAAAGAGATGGGTGAAGGGGCCCCAGGATTCCCTGGGCAGTTGGCTCTAGCTCCCTCAAGGGTTTCCCCTGGGGCCAGGTTGGGGTTGAGACCGGGGACAGGGACAGGAGGCTGGCCAGCTGGCCACCACATGGTCCCCCGCCCCACCCCTGACCTGTGACTCCCAAACATGTATTCCACTGTCCCAAGTTTTATCCTAGCTGCAGGCACCATTGTTGACACTTCCTGAAGTATTTTTATTTAAACACAACTATTTAACACCCAGTTGTAAAAACAAAATAAGGCAGCGGCTCACACCTGTAATCCTAGCACTTTGGGAGGCCAAGGTGGGTGGATTGCCTGAGCTCAGAGGTTCTAGACCAGCCTGGGGAACACGGTGAAACCCCATCTCTACTAAAATACAAAAAAATTAGCTGGGCATGATGGCGGATGCCTGTAATCCCAGTTGCTTGCTTGGGAGGCTGAGGCAGGAGAATTGCTTGAACCCGGAAGGCAGAGGTTGCAGCGAGCCGAGATCGTGCCATTGCACTCCAGCCTGGGCAACAGAGCGAGACTCCGTCTCAAAAAAAAAAAAAAAAATGTTATTTGCCTTATGTAGAAGGTAACCATAAAAATAAATACAATGAAAATAGGACCATTAAAAGTCGAAGGAGGTGTATTTCTCACACCCTCCGAATCCACCCTGCACATCACCAGGTGTGCGTTTTCCACGCGTTGGGAAGCTCAGCTTCCCCAACTTGCTCTTCCCCACACCAGCGCCGTTCCTCCAGGCCAGGAACATTTTACTCTGTGCCTCAAACAAAAGAGAAAAAACATTTCATTGTTCCGTTCCTCCAGACCTTGCCTGTTGAGTCTTCCAAACAGTTGGCCCTTTAGATTGAACTCAAAAATACACCCCAAGAGCAGGGTTTCAAGTGAGTTGATGGATGTCCTGTAGTCCTTAATCCAGGAGCTGTACTGACTTCCAAAAGAAACTAATTTCCTTTATCCAGAACTTTTAATATATCAGTTGAAAAATAAAGTCTATTTTCCTGAGAGATGTAAAACCTTCCTCCAGGAGAAGGACTTAAACAAGCTGATATCAGACAAGGTTTCCACCTTAATGGATCTTAATGGATGGGATGCCAGGGGATGACGAGGGCTCAGACCTCTCGGCCGAGAAGGCAGTTCCTGCCCCCATCAGGGAGGTTCACTCCTCTGTTGTTGAAACTTTTTCAGCAAATCCAAGACATGGAGAAAGAAATGAAGAAGCTTAGGGCGGAGCTGAGGAAGAGTTGTACTGAACAAAGCGTGATCTCTAGGACTCTGAGAGAAAAAAGCAAGGTACGTAGTGGACAACAGGCACAGAGAGCGGTGTGGGCGGTAGCACCCCACTCATCATCCCTGTTAGTCCTTTAAGTGACCTATGCTGGTATTAACCCTTCTTACAGCTGAGAAAATTGAGGCTCACACAGGGAAAGGGACCAGGTTCACTCCATAAAGTAGTTGTGTCAGGACTTGAACCCAGATTGGTCTGACTCCAAGGCCCCTGTGAGTAACCCCACTACTCCTCACTGCCTTCCAAAACTGTTTCTTGCTTTTTGGTAATGAGACCCACCTCCGGCCTCCCAATCCCAGGTTTGAGTTTAGTGTTGCTTAATTATTTTAATGTCCCTTCCCGTCATGGGAAAAAAAATTGTATTGCATACTCCAGACCTGTGCTATCCATCACAGTAGCCACTAACCGCGCATGGCTATTTACATTTAAATTAAAGCCGGTAGCTCACGCCTGTAATCCCAGCACTTTGGGAGGCTGAGGCAGATGGATCACCTGAGGTCAGGAGTTCAAGACCAGCCTGGCCAATGTGGTGAAACCCCGTCTCTACTAAAAATACAAAAATTAGCCAGGTGTGGTGGCGGAGGCCTGTAATTCCAGCCCCTCAGGAGGCTGAGGCAGGAGAATCACTTGAATCGGGAGGTGGAGGCTGCAGCAAGCTGAGATCGCGCCACCGCACTCCAGCCTGGGTGACAGAGCAAGACTCCGTCTCAAAAAAAAAAAAGAAAAAAAATTAAATTAACTAAAAATGAATAAAACAAAACGTCGCTCCTCAGTTGCCAGCCATGTTCCAAGTGCATAGTAGCCACATGTAGCTAGTGGCTGCTGCACTGGACAGCACAGATATGGAAATTTCCATCAGCACAGCAAGTCCTATTGTTTTAAACTAATGGTGACCTCTTTTAGCAACATAACCAATTGAAGAGTTGTATAAAAGATGCTTATGGATCACACATATTTTAATTTTTTTAACTGAAAATAACTTCAAGAGTCCTGAACAGTGTGGACAGTATCTATTTCTTTCCATTTGAATCATCTACTTTATTTGATTAGAAGATGGTTGTCATTGAGAAAACTAAGAATTTTTTTTTAATAAAGACAGAGCTTCACTATGTTGCCCAGGCTGGTCCTGAACTCCTGGCCTCAAGCAGTCCTCCTGCCTCAGCCTCCCAAAGTGCTGGGCTTACAGGTGTGAGACACCATGCCCAACCACAACTGAGAATATTTTAAGAACAAATCTAAAAGGCAGAGGAATTCTGTGTGAAGGGAGGTTCTCAGGGATGATCTGAGAAATAAAAGCAAATAATCTATTTTTATCCAATTTTATTTAATATGAATGTGAGTATAGTCAGCAGAAGTCAAATCATTAAAACCTCACAAGCTGAAATGTATACTACACAAGGATCACATCTTATGGATAGTATTGAAGCCTGCAAAAGTTGGCCAGACATAAGTAGACTTGGCAGAAATAATTAACACAAAATTAAAATCAACAGTTAAAACGATACAGAGTAAAATTTATTTATCAATTAAAGCTTAGAAAAATCAAATATTCTTGTCCAGGTGCGGTAGCTCACGCCTATAATCCCAGCACTTTGGAGGCCGAGGCAGGAGGATTGCTTTAGACCAGGAGTTCAGGACCAGCCTGGCCAACACAGTGAGACCCTGTCTCTACAAAAAATTAAAATAATCACTTAAAAAAATCAAATATTCTTGAAAAAGTTTAGATTCGTAAAATATAATATGGGGAAAATGGACATGGTAGAAATGAGAACTACAAAATAAAACACAGACAGACAGACTTGTGATTGGTAAATATTTGATAGGGTCCAGAAAAACTTATGGATGAATCAAATCATAATTGTATAATTTGCCTACGAAAGAACTGATCCAGATCAAAATAATTTCAGGAGACTAAAGTGAAAATGGAAACATTTGGAAATCTGTTAAACAATTGGTTTAATGAACTTCGCTCTAGAAAATACCCTCTCAATGAAAATGAATTTGCTATGGTATATTTTTCTTTTAAATCGTTGTAGTCATGAACATGGAGTCAAAATGCTCTCTGGGCTATCAGTTTTTCTCTAAACAAGGCTTTGGCTGCATTCCACAAGTCTTAGTACATAGTATTTTCGTTATTATTCAGATCAAAATATTTTCCAAATCCCATTGTGATTTCTTCTTTCACCCATGGGTTACTATGAAGCTTATTTCCTAATTTCTAAATATATGAGAGTTTTCTGCTTACCTTTTTTGTTACTGATTTTTAGCTTAATTACACTGTGGTCGGAGAACATCTTCTGTGTAACTTCAATCTTTTGATATTAATTGAGACTTGTTTTATGGCCTGCATGTGGCCAACTGCAGTTACACATGCACACTTGAAAAGAATATGCATTCTGCAGTCATTGGGTTTAGTATTCTATATATGGACATTAAATTAAGCTTGCTGATAATGCTCAAAACTTAAATGCTCTTGTTGATTTTTTTTGTCTGTGTGTTTTGTCAGCCACTGAGAGAGGCATATTGTTTAAAGATCCTATCATGATCGTGGATTTGTCTGTTTCTTTTTTTAATATTGTCAATCTTTGCTTTATATATTTTGAGGCTGTGTTAGTAGATGCATATATATTTACCATTTCATTACTTCCTATCGAATCAAATCTTTGGCCGTCACAAGATGTTCCTCTTCATTGCTAGAGATGTTTTTCCCTTAAAGTCTTTGTCATTAAGGTAGCTCCATCAGCTACACTAGCTTTCTTTTGATTCGAGTTTTCATAGACTATCTTTTTCATACTTTTTATGTCAGTCTTTATTTTACAACGTGTATCTCATGTGAACAGCATATAGGTTTTTTTTGTTGTTTTTTTTTTTTCCCCCGAGATGGCATCTCACTCTGTCCCAGGCTGGAGTGCAATGGCGTGATCTCAGCTCATTGCAACCTCTGCCTCCCGGATTCAAGCAATTCTCCTGCCTCAGCCTCCCGAGTAGCTGGGACTACAGGCGCCTGCCACCATGCCCAGCTAATTTTTATATTTTTAATAGAGATGGGGTTTCACCACGTTGGGCAGGATGGTCTCAATCTCTTGACCTCGTGATCCACCTGCCTCGGCCTCCCAAAGTGCTGGGATTACAGGCGTGAGCCACCGCGCCTGACCAACACATAGGTTTTATACAGTTTGACCGTCTTTGTCTTTCAGTCCAAGTATATTTAATATAATTGCTGGTATATTGGGATTTAAATTTAGCTTCTTGCTCAGGGCCAGATGTACTATCTATGTTCCTTTTTCTCCCCATTCTTTCCTTCTTTTGAGCTGATGGGTTTGTTTTGTTGTTGTTTGTTTGTTTTTTGAGACAGAGTCTTGCTCTATTGCCAGGCTGGAGTGCAGTAGTGTGATATCAGCTCACTGCAACCTCTACCTCCTGGGTTCAAGCAATTGTCCTGCCTCAGCCTCCCGAATAGCTGGGAATCCCAGCTAAGCTTGTATTTTTAGTAGAGACAGTGTTTCACCATGTTGGCCAGGATGGTCTCCATCTCTTAACCTCGTGATCTGCCCACCTTGGCCCCGCAAAGTGCTGGGATTATAGGCGTGAGCCACCACGCCTGGCCGAGTTGACAGTTTTTTATCATTCGCTTTTCCCCTGTATTAGCTTGGAAATGTTCTCTCTTTTACTCTTCTTTTAGTAATCATAAGACAATAGCATGCATTCATGACTTATGAAAATCTAATATTTGTTGAGTTTTTAACTCTTTTACTATTTTAGTGGTTATTCTAAATTTTACAGTATGCATTTTCAACTTACCAAAATTCAATATTCATTAATAATTATGTCCTTCTTCTTAACACAATGACTTAGAGATTGACACTTTAACTTCACTTACCCCATCCAGACTTATATGCCATTGTTGTCATTTTCTAAACTTCTCTCTATATTTGAAACTCCAAAAGACATTATTAATATTTTTCTATAGTCAACATCCATATCTACACATTACTATTATGTGTTTTCTACATTTCTGATCATCCATCTAGATCATTTTTCTTCAGTATGAAGAACATCCTTTAGTGTTTTCCTTCAGCATGGCTCTGCTGGTGTCATATTCTCTCAGGAGTGTGTGTGTACATTTGTGTGTGCAAGCACGTGTGTGCATATGTGTGATTGTGCATGTGTGCATGCACGTGTGTGCCTGTGTGTGCATACATGTGTATGCATGTGTGCATGTGTATGTATGCATGTGTATGTGTCTGAAAATTTCTATATTTATCCTTCATTCATGAAACATATTTTGACTGGGTATTGAATTCTGCACTGACAATTATTTTCTTCCAGCACATTATAGATGACAGTAAGTCTATCATTCCATTGTCTTTCAGCTTCAATTGTTTCTATTTAGAAGTAAGCTATAACCTAACTATTGCACCATTGTATAATCTTTTTACATTCTGGATTTTTAAAATGTTTCTTTTCCTTTGATTTACAGCAGTTTTATTAGGATGTATCTAGGTGTGAATTCATTTTTATTTATCTTATTGGGGTTCGTATGGGCTTCTTGAATCTTTGCCTTGCTGTTTTTCATTAGTTTTGGAGCGTGGGCTGTGTACTACCTAGGCAGTGGGGAGCTACTGAGGGGACTAATATGTTTAAATTTGCGATTAATAATAATGGTGAAAATGAGCGCCACAATTTTGCATGGACTCAGCATTTTGCCAAACATTTCATCTCTTTTCACCCTCACAACAACTCTGACCTAGAAATTATTATGCCCATTTTATTTTTTTTTAATATATTGGAGCTTTTCAAGATGCCTGTTTTACAGAGGAGGGAGTCAAAGCATAGAGTCAAGTCACTACCCAAAGGCACACAGTCAGTAAGTAGCAAAGCCAAGATTGGGGGAAGCCAGGCCTGTCTGACTCCAGTTACTGTGGCACAGCCACTAGCCACATGTGGCCATTTAGGTGAAATTAAATATAATGTAAAATTCAGTCCCTCAGTCACATGAGCCACACTTCCAGTGCTCAATAGCCAGATGTGGCCAGTGTCCACCCTATTTGACAGTATGGAGTTAGAGCACTTCATCACTGCAGAAAGTTCTACCAGACAGTGCTGCCCCACCACTTGGTAACCCTCTCACAGGACCATGAAGGAAATAAATTAGAGGCAAGGAAGCGTCACGGCCAAAGGTGCTCAGGGCCTAGCCTGAGACCATGTGTATTAGTCCGTTTTCACACTGCTGTTAAAGACACCCCTGAAACTGGGAAGAAAAAGAGGTTTAATTGGACTTACATTTCCACACAGCTGGGGAGGCCTCAGAATCATGGCGGGAGGCGAAAGGCACTTCTTACATGGCAGTGGCAAGGGAAAAATAAGGAAGAAACAAAAGTGGAAACCCCTGATAAACCCATCAATTTCAAGAGACTTATTCACCATCAGGAGAACAGCATGGGAAAGTCTGGCCCCCGTGATTCAGTTACCTCCCCCTGGGTCCCTCCCACAACACTTGGGAATTCTGGGAGATACAATTCAAGTTAAGATTTGGGTGGAGACACAGCCAAACCCTATCACCATGCACAGGGGAGGAGCTCAATAAATAAATCTCTGACAGCTGGTGTCAAGGGCCTGCTGTGTGGCAGTGATATGAGGAACAGGACTGCCAGAGCTGGGGCTGGGGGTGGGGAGGCCATTCATTGAGAGGAGGAGCCAGAACAGAGCCCTGGACAGCCTCTGCTTTCGCAGCATTTGAAAAACGTCCGCCGAAACAGAAGCTGGGGTATGTTTACACCTGAGAGGATGTAAGTGAGGAAACTGAGGCCCAGCGAGCTTAGCCGGCCTTCCCAGGAAGCAGCTCGCTGGGGGCTGGCTGCACCCTGCCACTCAGAAAGTTTTACTGGTTGCTCTGGATGTTTTACATGAAATCTGTGTGACCCCTCTCTAGCCCCCTAATAAACCACTTGTGAGGTTGTTTCAGAACAAAATCCTCTCATCTAGGAGAGTTTGTCTCATTTCCTGGAAGTGCCTCAGCCCTGGCTCAGCAGATACCCAAAACGTTCATGGTTCAGATAGGAACTGAGCAGCTGCAGGGTCCTGTAATGGCCAGCAGAGGGCAGCACCGAATACGCCCAAGCTCATCTCGAGTTGCCCATTACTCGAGCAAGCGGGGGAAAATGGGCAAGTTTCCCCACTTTAAACGCCTTCTTTTGCAGGCTACAATTCTTTACTAGCCATTGCTTAGCGAGTCTCCCAGAGCGGTTTCCCTTGGTAAGTGTGCTAGAAGTGGTAGCAATAAACAGTTACGATAATAAACCCAGCAGTAACATTTACCAAGTGTCCACGATGGGCGGCGGTTCCTTATGGTGTTAGGATGACACTGCATAGTGGCTACTGTCATCCACCTGTTCTAGGTCACAACATCTAACACACTTATAGAGCCCTTACGAAGCGCTGTCACTATTCCAAGCTTTTTTAAATCCCCACAATAACTCTGTGAAGAGGGAACTAGTATCACCCCATTTGACAGATAAAGACACTGAATCACAGAGCAGTGAAATGACTTTGCTGAGGTCATACAGCTTGTTAGGGACCGGGCTGGGATTAGAGCCTGGGGTAGGACAAATACTGAGCCCAGGGTGCAGAGCCCAGCCCTTTCCCCCAACGGACAGTGCCCCCGGAGCCTGCCTCCACCCCGTGCACGCCTATGACCCCTGCCACATGGGCTGCAGCTGTGCCTACCTCTCTGGGACCCCCCCATGGCCATTAGACATCCTAGAGGAATTTCCCCAGAGTGCATTATGATCACATTAGCAGCAAGTACTCGCTTTCATCGTCATTTCAGGTTGAAGAGAAGCTTCAGGAGGATTCCAGAAGGAAATTGCTTCAGCTGCAAGAAATGGGGAACAGAGACAGCCTCATTAAAATCAATCTGGAGAGGGCAGTAGGTCAGGTAGGCGTGTTCCACAGCCCCCCTCATTGGCCCACGCTCCCCAGTGATTGCACCCAAGCAGTCGGTGAGGGTGAGAGAGGAGGACGCCCAAGGTAGAAAGACAGACGCGCGTTAATTCTCCCATTTATCTCATGAGCAGAGGCTGTCTGCAGCTCCCCACCCCCGTGGACATCCCTAAACAGGTTTCTGCTGCTGGGAGGCCTCCCACTCGAATAGTTGACGATGACCCGAGACCCGGACCAGGCAGCCAATCCCAGCGCGATGCCTGCCCCCAGTTAACCGAGCCCCTTGCCCCCAGTGGTGTTTCTAGCATTTTCTCCCTAATATTTTTAGGCCTGACATTTACCACAATCTTTCTTCCCCTCGGGCCCCAGCAGACATTATAGTCAGTGTCTATAAGGAAATGCCACTTTTCTTAATAAGGTAAAACCCCAGAGTGTCCAAAGTGCATGCTGGATGGAGAAGCTCCCGGCTGCGGGTGAGCCACTCCGACCTGGTCTAGAGGTGCCGTTTCTTTGATGCTGTGGCCTGAAATCGCCGGTGGCCCTTCCTGGCAAATGTGACACAGTCGTGGGGGCCGGAATGTGCAGATGAGAGTTTACCAAAAGCTAAGGGAAAGCAAACAGGAAACCAAGATGGGAGGGCATATGACCCTCAGGAATGTGGCCCCCCAGGGGCAGCCCACCCTAGATTCCTCCACAGGAGTCCCTCTCCTGGAAACCATGACTCCAGGGGATCCACAGAATGGTTTGCGCGCACACTGTGTGTGTGTGTGTGTGTGTGTGTGTGTGTGTGTATTTTTTTATTACTGGGAAGGAGGGTCCCCCATCCCCCATGTCTCCCACTGGGTTCTCAGGAGGGTCTGTGAACTACCAAGAAAGGTTAAAAGCCAGGATCTCTCAAACCACCCAGCTCAGCTCCTAAAGCCCTTCCATTTTCTACCATCCAAGCCTTACCAGGCAGTGTGACCAGGCCTTTGTCCCTGCACCCTAAAATTCAAATATTCACCACTGTCACCGCCAGCACCATTTCTCCTGTGGGGGCGCCAGCCCCTTATCAAGGGCAGAGAACCTGCCTGTCTGGGCCTCTCCCTGTGCCCATTGGCTACCCCCAATCTTCTCCCCAACACATACCTGATTTGAGGGTCTGACCTGTGCTCCTTGCCCAAGGGCCAAGGTTCTTGTTCCAGCTCTGGGCAGAGGTCATCCAGGAGGAGCCCTGGAGGTCCTGAGACTGCTCCAGGTCTAGACTCAAGAGAAGGGACAAGCCCTGTCTCTGCCTCCCAGCACCTTCCCGCTCCTGTATCTCCAAGGCCCTGCTCCCTGTCCAATAGTCTGTCCTTCCCCAGCCAAGTGACCCCAGGCCCAAGGTCACGTCTAAGATGACCTCTCCCTCCCAATGGCCCTGGGCAGCCATTCCTATGGGGAGCCCCTGATGGCAATAGGGGACCATCATTCACAGGGCCTCTTCTATACAGTCAATTCTTTGGGTGAGCTGGGACCCTCCGCTTGGCCGTGAAACCTGAGGATGGCTTTGAGAACCTCATGTCACCTGGTCTTCTCCTGGCAGGGTCACTGTGGAGATGTCCCTAAGACGTTTCCCATTAGAACTCCCCTGTGCAGTAAATACCTGTGTCTTGGGCCCCAGGTTGATGCAGTAGCCCTTTTGGTCCCTTCAAGGCTCTGCTTTGAAGCCTTTAATAACCACATTTTGCCAGTGAACCGGAGACTCACGCCAGGGGCTGCCATGTTGGTAAATTCTCAGAGAAAGTTGGGCTCCTTTTTACCTCTAACTACTAATGGAATTGGGACACCTTGGACTTGTCATTCTGTCAGCCCGGACTTAATGTAACTGCTATTTCATCAGCCTTAACCCGAAAACACTAGCACCCAGGAGGGGCTCAGTGAAAGCCACTAGAAGTAGAGGCCCTTGGCTTTGGGCGATGTTTCTGTGTACAGGCATCCAGCAAAGGTTAGTTGGGTGTCTGAGTGTCTCCTCTACACCAGGCACTGTAGTGGGCTCCAGGGATACCGAGATGAACACAGTGGGCATAGTCTTCAGGACGCTTATGGGCTCAGGCACGAAATGGAGAAAGGCAGAACACTCTCCTTTCCCCGGGCTTCCTTGCTGACTACACAATTTACTTGGACTGACAGCCTCAATATTTATTTCACAGTCTGGTGCCAACTTAGCAATTATGGAAGAGCGCTCCCGGCCCGACTTCCCATTGGATAATTGGCAGCAAGAGGCTCTTCTGAGGGTTTGAGACATGTGTGTGCACTGACCACAGGCATCGTTCGGGTTAGGCAGGCGTGCCTAAAAAGTAATTAAAGCCTGCTGTTCTCTTTTCTTCTGTGGGTCCCGCCACTCCCCGTGAGCGGTGAAGATTCTGCTAACGCGGAATGGTCATTCAGGCGTGCCAAACCCTGCTAAGTGTTGTTTCCCGCACCCTGCCATGGAAACGCTGCCCCCGCTTGCTTGCCGGCCCCCACTGCCCCCCCGACACTGTTGCCCCCTTTCTGCTGCAGCTGGAGCACTTCAGAAGTCAAGTCATCAAGGCCACCTACGGACGGGCGAAGCCGTTCCCGGACAAGCCCGTCACCGACCAACAGGTTAGTCTGCGGTTCTTGCCATGTGGCTCCTTCACTTTCCTCTTCTTCTTCTTCGGGGATCTGGATTCCAGACCCTGGGAGCATATGTTTCTGTTTTTGTTGGTGGCATATTTTTCACACTGTTGCTACACCATAAAGATTTGTTTTGATTTTATGGGATTTCCTGGCTTTTAAAGTAAAAGCCAGTTAAAACTCCCTTGAAATGTGTCTGTGAAAATCAAATTAAACCACTCGGGCTTACTTCTGGTCTCCAGACATGCATGTTTCTCCTCCATTAGCACTAGGAGAAAGGGAGCCGCCTCCCCACAGCCAGTGCATTCTGGCACGTTCCTTCAGAGAAGAAAAGTTGACAGTGGCAGTGAGGGTGGATGTCTGGCTGTAATGATTGCCTTGCTGTTCTTCCACTACACTTTCTAGCCCCCTGTGTCAAAGCACAGATGGGAAAATGTGCCGCGGGCTGCTCTCAGCGGGCGTGGGAGAACCTGACCTGCTGCTTATGAGCCCATAATATCAGGCTTAGTGTTCTGAATCCCTATACAACACGGAAGAATCTGGAACAAACTCAGGGCCACAAGACAGGCCTTTGGATCGTAAAAATAATCTCTGATCGGCCGGGAGTGGTGGATCACGCCTGTAATCCCAGCACTTTGGGAGGCCAAGGCGGGCGGATCACCCCAGATCAGGAGTTCGAAACCAGCCTGACCAACATGGTAAAACCCCATCTCTATTAAAAATACAAAATTAGCCGGGCGTGGTGGTGCATGCCTGTAATCTCAGCTACTTCAGAGGCTGAGGCAGGAGAATCGCTTGAACCCGGGAGGCAGAGGTTGCGGTGAGCTGAGATCAAACCATTGCACTCCAGCCTGGGCAACAAGAGTGAAACTCCATCCCAAAAAAAAAAAAAAAAAAGAAAATCTCTGATTCCGGGACTCATTCCCTGGTGACAGGACCGACGTCCCCCTTGACAGCTATCACCGAGACATATCAGGACCTCTGTCCTCCCGTGCTGAGACAGGAACTTAAGTTGCATCTCTCCCCTCTCCCATTCCCCTTCCCCCAGGGCCCCCCGCCCCTGTATATTACATCTTTTTTTTTTTTTTTCCTTTTTCTTTTTCTCACCAGTTAATAGAGAAAATTACCCAGGTCACTGAGGACAACATCAATTTTCAGCAGAAAAAGTGGACCCTCCAGAAAGAGACCCAGCTGAGCAACTCCAAGCAGGAGGAAACCACCGAGAACATCGAGAAGCTGAGGACGTCGCTGGACAGCTGCCAGGTGGCCCCTGCTTATGCTTTCCACAAATGGTCTCTTTGTCTAATTTTTGTGTGGCTTATTTGGGAAATTGCCCAGCTTTTTTGGAGCAAGTTGGGCAGAAATGCTTGGCTTTTCTATCCACTTTTTCCTCTTGTTGGAGAAACTTGTTGGAGAAGAAAAAACAAAGGGCCTCAAAAAATGCCTCCCAGGAGAACTTGGCATGTCCAAAAAAGATGCCTGAGCATCTTCAATTACTGACTTTGAGCGGCCCACATCCCCAGCCAAAAAGAAATTGTTTTCATAGCCCCCATGTTATTTCCAGAGAAACCAAAGAAACATTCCTGCTTTTTATTTGCATTTTCTTTTTTTGGCCCAGCCACAAAAGGCGGTTTCCACACCGTTGCCTTTGACTGTGGAGGAGCAGGGACAGGAGGACTTGGCCATGGCCCTGCGGCCCCCACCCTGGGACATGACTTATCAGAGCAGGCGGTGGCTTCTGCTTTCTCTGGAAATCAGCAGCTCCTGTTTGGGGAGTTTGTGCAAATGCTGGCTTGTCAGCACTCTTTCAAATCAGGAAACCACGCTTTCCGACCAGCTTGTGTGTTGATCTTGGCAGGAATTCTGACGAATGGAGAAAAGAAGTAGCCACATTTGCTTCTCATTGCAGCCAAACTGTTGATGGTACTTTGGCTTTGGGGTTTCATAGACCTAAAAGGGGGTTCGCTTTGACCATCAAAAGTCCAAATTAGAGTATTAAAAAAAAACCTGTCAAAACATAAAAATTTCAAAAAAGAAAAAAACTGAACCCTCCCAAGGCAGCCAATACATGGCGCTGCCTGCTTCATGGCAGTCGAGAACGCTGTTCCTCGAAGGTCACGTCAGGGGCTATTTCTGGCCACAGGGCCTGGGCTCCTCACGATCTCACCTCTTTGCAGGCTTGCATGAAAATGTCCTGTCACAGCCGTGACCTGAAGAAGGAAGTCGACCTTCTTCAGCACCTCCAGGTGAGCCCACCTGTCTCGGGGCTGCAGAAGGTGGTGCTGGACGTCCTGAGGCACGCGCTGTCCTGGCTGGAGGAGGTGGAGCAGCTCCTCCGGGACCTTGGGATCCCGCCCTCCAGCCCCAACAAAGGTTACTGGGACTTTTTTTCTCACATGGTTGCATGACTCTAAAATGTCGCGTTGAATCTCAGCATGATGGGACATCTGTTGAGGAAGTCTTCCTGGGTATCTGGCCAAGTCTATTCCCTTCTCCAGAACCCCCTCTTCTCTGCTTGAGGCGTAATTTTCCATTAAAAAAAAAAAATACACACATACAAGTGAGACACGATAACTGAAGAAAAATGAAACAAAACAGAGGCAAAAGGAAAATTAAATCGAAATTATGCAAAGTCTAATTACGCTGTTTAACTTCCAAGGCATTTTCCCATGGAAATAGCCACGTGATTCCAGGCAAGTCACTTACCCTGTCTATGCCTCAGTTTCCCTATCTGTAAAATGAGGTTAATAGGGAGTACCCACCCTTTAGGGCTGTTTTGATCATTAAAATGCATGAATATATGGAAAGTACTTGGAATAGTACCTGGCACACAATAGGCATTACTGAATGTTTATTGACTTTTAATTTGACAAAAAATAGTGTCACGTTACCCTCAATTTTCTTTGGTTTATTCCTAATGGTACATCATCTATGTCAGTAGACACAGACCTACATCATCGCTGTTACTGACAGCGGTTACTGATTCCATTGTGTAGGATATGCCATTGTTTGAGACAATCCCCTATCATGGGCACTTAGGTGATTTCCAGTTTTTCACACTCATAAATCATGCTGAGATGAACATTGTTGCACACACACCTGCTCATATTATCTTTATTCTCCTAGAGGTGGAGAGGTATGAACCACTTTCTTTCAACAAAGATTGATTGCATGCATGCTTACCAGATGCCACATGTTGTGCGGGGCAGAGACGTAACGGGGTCAGGAACAGGTAGAATCAGGTCATGGGTGTATGGTTCACTGTAAAATTCTTCCAGTATGTCCATAAATTTGAAATTTTTTATAATAAAATGCTGGGGAAAAAAACAGGCCCTCTAAGAGCTTATGGTCTCAGGGGGAAGGATGAGGTGGGCATTAATGGGAAAATCACTCAAACAAACATGAAAGTTGAGTGGTGACAATTGCTATGAAGTGCAGGGTTCGATCTGGTCAGGGAGAGCAGGGCATCTGCAGGATGCATAGGCGTTGTTTGCTAAAGAAGGGGAGAGAGCATTCTGAGCACAGGAGCAGCGTGGTGGCAGGGGGAGCATGAAGAGCACACGGGGCTAACAGAAATAGGCACAGGGTAGGGCAGGCTGGCCAGGGAGCTTCCCAGGGCCATGCATGTGGGGTCTTGCAGGGCCCTGGTAAGAAGCTTTATTCTAAGGGCAGTGAGAAGCCTGTGAAAGGCCTTAAGTAAGGATCTGGACAAGCTTGCATTCTGAGACAGTCATCTTGGTGGCAAGTGGACAACGTACTGGAGGGTGGGCAGCGTGGTGCCCCAGGAGCCACTTGGCAGGCTGCCGTAAGAGATGACAAGGCTGCCCTAGGGCAGGGTGGGGATGGAGAAAGAAGATTCAGGGACGAGTAAGAGGTAAATCAACAGGCCTCAGTGGTAGGACTGGAGATGGTTGGAAGGAAAGTGACAGAAGAGAGTCAACAAGACCTCGAGGTTTCTGGTGTGTGTAAAAGATGGATGTGATTTCTTCACTAAAACTCAGAGCAAGGAATACAGGATGAGGCCCAGGTTTGAGGGGGAAGAGGAGTGTGAGGTGCCTGTGAGACATCTGAGATGAGATGCCCAAGAGACAGCTGTCTCCCTGGGTGTCTTGTCTGGGGATAGGTAATAATGATGTATCCTCAGCACCCAGAGAGCATGTGCCACACAGCGGGGGCCTAATACATATCTGTGGGATGGAGGGATGGATGGATGGAAGTGCAGGTGGATAGATGGATGGACGGATGGAAGAAAGGATGGATGGAAGCGTGGGTGGGTGGGTGGATGGATGGATGGATGGATGGACAGACGGATGGAAGAAAGAATGGATGGAAGGGTGGGTGGGTGGGTTGATGGATGGATGGACAGACGGATGGAAGAAAGGATGGATGGAAGGGTGGGTGGGTGGATGGATGGATGGATGGACAGATGGATGGAAGAAAGAATGGATGGAAGGATGGGTGGGTGGATGGATGGATGGACGGACGGATGGAAGAAAGGATGGAAGGGTGGGTGTGTGGGTGGATGGATGGATGGACGGATGGATGGAAGGGTGGGTGGGCGGGTGGATGGATGGATGGATGCCACTGCACTGCAGCCTGTGTGATAGTAAGACCTTGTCTAAAAATAAATAAAAATGGAAAAAAGGATGGATGGAAGTGTGGGTGTGTGAGTGGATGCATGGATGGATGGATGGAAGAAAGGATGGATGGAAGCGTGGGTGGGTGGATGGATGGAAGTGTGGGTGGGTGGGTGGATGGATGGGAGGAAGGGTGGGTGGATAGAAGGGTGGGTGGGTCTGTGGGTGGATGACTAGATGGATAGAAGACGGGAAGGCAGGAGGGAAGGCAGGAAGGCAGGCAAGCAGGGAAGCAGGCAGGAAGGAAGGAAGATTAAAGCCATAGATGTGAATGGTATCAGTTAGGAAGATAATTTATTCTTCAGTCTTGAAGAACAGCCAGAGAACTTCGCTCCATGTTTTGCCTGATTTCATGTAAGCTCATGACCTACATGAAATTAATGAGAGAGAAAGGAAAGAGCACAGGGCCGCACCTTAAGGAACTCCAACATTGTGAAGCTTGTTGCTACTCCTTCTTGCCAAATCACCCTCCAGAGAGCCTGCGTCAATTTTATATTCTTTCCACAATGAATAAGAATAGAGGAGTGATTTTCAACCCTGGCGCTTCAACATCTGCAGCAGGATGCTTCCAAAGTATCCAGAAGGTGGGGTAACATTCTTAAAAAGCAAAAGCAAAACCAACATTAATTTTTATGTAGGAACCTTCCCCTCATCATGTAGCAGAGAGTGTTACTGTTCTTGCAATCAAGGCAGAGTCGTGAGCTTACTTGAAATGAGGTAAAACATGGAGCAGAGTTCTCATTCTTCAAGACCGGAACTAAAACAAAGACCATGATCTCCATCCTGGTAATAATAGAGCCAAGCTACGTGTGCACTGTCCCCTTCCCACTCCCAAGACCATTTTAGTCATCTAGACTAAGTCTATAAATCTAGTCATATATTACTGTTAAGAAATGTGGGTTGTTGCCAGGTGTAGTGGCTCATGCCTGTGATCCCAGCAACGTAGGAGGCTGAGGCAGGAGGATCATTTAAGGCTAGAAGTTCAAGACTGACCTGGGCAACATCGTGAAACCCCTCATCTCCAAAAAATAAAAAATAATAATAAATTAGCCAGGCATGGTGGCACAGGCCTGTAGTCCCAGCTACTCATGAGGCTGAGCCAGGAGGATCCCTTGAGGCTAAGATTTCGAGGCTGCGGTGAGCTGATTATGCCACTGCACTGCAGCCTGTGTGATAGTGAGACCTTGTCTAAAAATAAATAAACACGGATTGTAAAGTTAAGCTTTCAGGCCAGTAATTCCAGAAAGGCTAAGGAAGACTGATCTTAGGCAAGCATTCCTCAGACCAGCCATTTTCTTCTCCTGACTTCATGGAGTCGTGAGATTTGAACAACATTAAGCAGGTTTCTGCAGAATCCCTCCCTTGTTAACACACGCCCTGGGTCAACAAGAAGGGGATAAAGAAAACAGTATTTCCAAACTACTGGTCTCCTTTCTTGATGCCCTTACCCCCGCAACTAACCTCTTGGAATAATGTTCCATGGAAAACTTGTTGGGGAAACGGTGGTCTGCTGGCCACATATTCTGTGATTACAACTAGTTGGTTCTAAGAAGTCAAGAAAAAAAGAATGGAGAATAACAGAAAGGTTAGTAAGCAGGGCCCATCTTTTGTCCACTCAGCAGAAGAGAAAGTTGATGGTAAAAGGCATTTTCTCTTCTAGTACAAGCAATATTACGTCAAGCGCCCAAAAGACTGGAAGAAAAGGGTGAGCTAGAGTATGCCCCATATTCTCTACTCTTGTACCTAATTCCTAGCCCAGAGCTAATCCAGAAGGAGGAGCGGGAAGAGGAAGATGAGGAAGGATGGGGAGGAGGAGGGAAGAGGAGGAAGGAGGAGGGCGATGATGATAACGGTGATGATGGTGATTATGGTGACAATGATAGTCATTCATCACTGAGGACTTACATTCTAGATACGGTTCTAGCATTTTATATACATTATCTCATTTCATCCTCACAATAACTCTATGGGTTAATAATTTGCCCATTTTCCTCATTTTAGAAATGAGGAAACTGGCTCAAAGCTGGTTTTCTGATTACTCCACCAGGATAAGGTGATTTGAGACCCTTCACGTTACAGAGGCTGACAGGGAGTCCCCAGTCTATTCACTGCCATCCTGCACACTCCCAGGAGCCGCCTGCGTTTCTAGCTCCTAAGAGAAGGGTAGAAAGCATGGGTTGTTTAGCTCTTCCTGGGGACTTAGCACTGTGTTCGGTGTTTCACACGCATTGTGTACTTTTATCCTCCCACCTACCCAATGAGGCAGGTATGATTACCATCTTTATTTATCTTTTTTTTTTTTTTTTTTTTGAGTAAAAGTCTTGCTCTGTTGCCCAGACTGGAGTGCAGTGGCATGATTTCAGCTCATTGCAACCTCCACCTCCCAGGCTCAAGCGATCCTCCCACCTCAGCCTCCCAGGTAGCTGGGACTACAGGCGCGTGCCACCACGCCACCTAATTTTTGTGTTTTTTATAGAGACATGGTTTCACCATGTTGCCCAAGCTGGTCTCAAATTCCTGGGCTCAATCAACCCACTCAACTCCCAAAGTGCTGGGATTACTGGCCTGAGCCACTGTGCCCAGCCTTCATTTTAAAAGTAAAGAAACTGAGACACGGGAACGTTAAAAAGTTGCCCAGGGTCACACAGCTGGTATGTTAGGGTTAGGACTCGAACTGAGGTCTTTGTGACCCTAACACCTGTGTCTTCCCTATGACCCCTGCCCCTTCACCCCACCCCCATACACATACACACTTCCTCTGAAGATGCAGCAAGGTACCAGGCACATGCCTAGTCCCTAAAGAATGGGTGCTGTCATCGGCTCAGGCAGTGACAGAGCTAAGAGTTGTCTTTCCCTAAGGTAAATCGCATCTGATTCCTACCCTGAGCCATAACCACAGAAAGCCCTGTCTGTATCACAATAATGTTCCAAGCTGGGACTCTGGGTACCCACTGCCAAGGCTTGAATTTCAGCTGTGCACCTGCTAGCTGTGTGGGCAGTTACGTGACGTGGCTGTGTCTCCATTTACTTGCTCGTGAAATGGCTATCCAGTCTCCTAGCAGCATATGAGGACTGAGTGACAGGATACATGCATGGCAGTGCTGGTCACAGTCAGCTCGTAATCGGTGGGGGCTGCTGTCATCGTCAGCCTCAAATACTTGTTGACTTAATCTGACCTAAACGTGGGTAGCCACCAGCCAGGTAGGCATGTGGGCCACATAGCCTGGTTTACTTGCACCCAGGTGACATCCTTTGGAGCCTCTGCCCTGTCTCCATTTAGCAGCAAATGGGGTTTCCTTAGCCCTGAGCCCTCAACTGGGTTGAAGCCAAGAGCCCTTTCTAGAGGCCTCCTCCTTAGAATCTGACAGTGGGCCTCGGGTCCTGGCTGCCAAGTGGCCAAGCTGCAACTCAGTCCACGCCCCTCCAACCTCAAACTCCCTGCTCTTGACCACCAGGCTACCTGCCTTTTAGAACATCCTCCTAAGAGATAAAACATGCGTCACAAACTAGGACGGAAATCCTGAAACGAATCCCCCAGGGGAATCCAGGTGGGGTAAACGTCAGGGAAATGACTTGCGGTGTTGTTGTGAGACGTCATGTGCAGCCCACAGGGTGAGGCCTGCTGGGGTCCGGTGTGTTCGGAAGGGTGGAGGATTTGCTGTGTGGTTCAGCTGGGAGGATAAGAATGTTGAAGCGGCACCTTGAAAGTCAGCTGAATACTCCTCCTGCCTGGTTTCTCAGGGTTCCTCTGATAAGGGAAGGAAAGGATTTTTTACATTTTTCTCTGCAAGCTCCGTCGTTTGTGTCTATTTCTGCAAGACTTTGTTACAAATAAAAGACTTTTCTCGCATGCATGACAAATCACTCAACTATCCAAGATACACTGTGTCTTTAAATGAAAAGAAAGCACGTTGCAATAATATGCTTGGTGGGCTTTTATTTTTTTTTAAATGTCAGTATCTGAGCAAAAGAACAACCTTGAGAAAAAGACATCAAACCGTTAGGAGTATTATCCCAGAAGGGCAGGATTGCATTGCACCTTGACTTCCATTCAGTTGTTCAACAACTGTTCATTGAGGGCCCCTGTGTGCCAGCCACCGTGCAGAACGTGAAGACGCAGAGGCAAACACTTCCCACATTATGAATTTCTGTAACATTTGGGTTTTTATAACCAACATATATAACTTTTGTAAACAGAAGTATAAGAAAGACTTGTTCCTTCCCCCAAGGAGCAAAATCCCCATCATGATTACAGTTAGTCGTCTAATCTAGAAATAGAAATGTGACCAAATACTGGCCTCCCCTTCAGCATCCTCAACTACCTCTCCCCTTAGTCCTCCTCAGATCCCAACCATGATTTCATCCTTCCCCGTTGATTCCTGGGTCACACGTTGCAGCCAAGCAAAATCCCAGACTCATCCCAACAGAGCCTCCACAAATCCCTGTGTTCACCAGGTCCAATGGGCCAAGCCAATGTCAGCCCGGCCATCTCACCTCCTCCGCCATCTTGGTATCCTTGCAATGCACCTCTCCAGCGCACCAACCCAACCCTGTACTCTCAAGCCTCCAAACCCTTTGAAAAGAGAATGACAGATCTAGGTGTGAATTCTGATTCTAACACTTACCAGCTCTGTAGCTTAACCTTGGGGAGCTTCTGTCGTTTCACCTATAAATACGAACACACTTCCTTGCTGGGTGGTTTATAATGATTAGAAAAATGTATCAAATTCTTGGCATAGCACTGGCACGCAGCAGGTGTGCTATTATTATAATATTGCTGTTCTCACGCTTCTGTGCTGGAAATCCTCCGAATGGTGCATTGCCCCACACAAGAGCATGTTCTCCTCGCTTCCTTTTTCTCTCTTTGCCCATCTTTTATTCCTTCCCTCCATTATCCCCACTAGGCCTTCCTCCTAGATGCAGCACGTACCCTGCCCTGTCTCCCCTTTCCTCTCCTTCCCAGGGACCTTGTGCACAAAATTCTTCTTTCTTTGGCGTTGGCGGCCTTTCTTTTCCTCTTAGTACCTTCCCTTTGTCATCAAAGAGGCACTTCAAGATGGCTGTACCATCCTGAAAAAATCATTCTTCTCTGGAATCCATCGCTTCTTTCGCTCCTTTTCAATTGCTCTTACTCCTGTCTTCACCTGTGATCTTTAAGAAGCGTGTTGCACCCTCGGTCTTCATTGCCAGCTTCTTGGCCTTTCTGCCGAGTAACTGACACGGACCACCCGCAGCACTGACTAGGCCACCACCCTCCCGGGGACTGTGTCTCTGACCTGCCCAACACTCTTCATTCTCTTTTTTGAAACCCTTTTGGCACTCTGCTTCCCTCCTGATCTTTTCCATTCATTCCCAGCAGCCCCCTTCACCGAGTCCTGTCCCTAACGAGGGTGTTTTCTCCTGTGCAGTCAGCCCTTGGTCCACCCCATCTCCTTTCTCACGAAGAAACTGCACTTCCGGGCTTCCCCAGACACTCCTGTGTTATCCACACGGACGCCTCTGCAGGAGGGGCTGCCAGGAAAGTGGTGCAGGGAGTCCAGCTGAGGCAGCAGGTGGGGTCCCTGGCCAGGGGCCATGGCCACCAGGAGGAAGGGGGCCTCTTTCTTCATTCACACAAGGACCCTGGATGGGCTGGGCTGGTCCAGCCTTGCCAATTGGCATGTCCAGCTCTCTGCTGACCCTCCCTCCCTGGAGTCCTGCCAGTGCCTCAAATTCAGCATGTGTGAAACAGCCTGGTGGCTCCTTCTCTCTCCCTGCCACACCCCACCCCAACCCCAACCTGTCTCTCTCCCATCTGATGACGAGGCCACCATTCTACCCCTTTAAAAGGCTTTCCCTTTCTTCCTTCTCATCCTCGCTTCTCCCACCCTCGGTTAGAGGATCGGCACTGAATATCTGGGCATCTCTCAGGCCCTTAGCAGAGCTCCCTGCCTCTCACTCAGAGGAGGGGAGCTTATCACAGGCAACATCCAGGATCGTCTGGCGACATTTTTGGTTGTCAAAACTGGGGTGGGGTGAGTAGGGGTGCCCCTGGCATCCAGTGGGTAGAGACCAGGAATGCTACTAACCATCCCACAATGCCTAAGACAGCCCCCACAGCAAAGACTCGACAATATCAGCAGTGCAATACCAGCAATACGGCCCGACATCAGCAGTGCTGCAGCAAAGAAACCCTGCCAGCTCCAGCCTCTCGAATGCAGCTCAGTTATTTTTCTTAAAAAAAAAAAAACAAAACACTCTTTATCAGGCCACTTCACTGTTCTGTTGGCCGCTGGAATAGGAGTGACTCAGACCTTGAGTCACACCAATTAGTCTTGGCTCAGCCACTGGCCTGCTGTGTGGCGTTGGGCAGGCCCGCGTCTCAGAACACCACTGCCTCATCTATAAAATGGGGACCCACTGGGCACATTTCAGTCATGTTTAAATCAAGTTTCCTCTCTCAAGGTGACGGTTTCAGGCATGTCATGGCTTGACCTCACCCTTCCACGCCTCCTCCACTGTCTGCTCCTCCCTCTCCCATCATCTACTCCAGCCCAAGTAAGCTCAGCACTTCCCTGGAGGAGCACTGCCTTTTCCTAATCCCACCCCCACCACCCCCACATCCCAGTATGAAGCTGTGGCTTCCTGTGACTATTGTAACAAATGACCACAAGACAGTGGCTTAAAACAACACATTCTCTTAGCGTTCAGGATTAATTTGGTTTCACTGGGCCAAATTTCCTTCCTGAGGCTCTAGGGCAGCATCCGTTTCCTGGCCTTCTTCAGCCTCTAGAGCTTCATTCCTTGCATTCCTTGGCTTGTGGCCCCTTCCTCCATCTTCAAAGCCAGCAGTGTGGCATCTTCCAGTCTCTGCTTCCATCACATCACCTTCCCCTCTGTCTGTGGTCAGGCCTCCCTCTGTCTCCTTATAAGAAGCCGTGTAATGACATTGGGTCCACCCAGATAATCCAGGATAACACCCCATCTCGAAATCCTGAACTTAATCATATTTGCCAAGCTCCTTTTGCCCTGTACGGTCACACCCACAGGTTCCAGGGATTCGGACCTGGAATCGTAGGGGGTCATCATTCAGCCCCACACATCCCTGTTCTGAAGCGCCCTCCCCCGGCTCACTGAATTCTGCCCACCCAACAGCACCCACACCCAGTGGTTCTTCAACCGAGTGGCCTTACTTGCTCACTCCAGGTGAATGATCTCTCCCTCCTCTGACACCCTCACCCTCCCCTCTCCTTCAGCAGTCACTTACATGCCACCTGGGGTCACTGCATGTTTCCAGCAGGCGTTTACACCTTGTCTGTCAGACTGAACTGTAAGCCGCTGGAGGTCTTGGCTTTAGACCATCCCCCACACTAAGCACCATGCTTCGCACCCAGTAGACAGTAAATAGGTGTTCTGTTGATGGGTTGTTTTCCACCTCCAAAAAGAAAGTTGGATGTGAGCTCAACCAAGGCTTATCAACTACTTTATTTTTATTTTTTTGAAACTGAGACTCGCTCTGTCACCTGAGCTGGAATGCAGTGGCACAATCTGGGCTCACTGCAATCTCTGCCTTCCAGGTTCAAGCGATTCTCATGCCTCAGCCTCCCAAGTAGCTGGAATTAAAAACCTGCGCCACCACACCCAGCTAGTTTTTGTATTTTTAGTCGAGATGCGGTTTTATCATGTTGGCCAGCCAGGCTAGCCTCAAGCTCCTGACCTCAGGTGATCTGCCCATCTCAGCCTCCCAAAGTGCTGGGGTTACAGACATGAGCCTCCATGCCCAGCCTAAGCCACCGTGCCCGGCTGCTTATCAACTCCTTTAAAACCACAGGTTGGATGGCAGCTCATGTTGTTTTGATGGGATGGCAACGTTGCCTTCATCCACCTGTCTGGCAAGCTTTGGAGCTGAATTGAATTTATACTTACATTCTTCCTGCTTCTCTTTTTTTAAGGGTTCTCTTTGTATCTGATATATCTTCTGGAACATTATAAAAAACTTATGAGCCAGGCCCAGGAACTTCAGGTAATTCTTTTAATTTCTTTTTTTCCAAAGTTTATTTCGGCCCCTGGTTGGCATTTATATAGCACTGTGCATTTGAAACCTGTTTTTTCTTTATCCGCTAGTCCAGTCCACACCCTCCAATAGGTGAAATGATTTCTCCATTTGCACACGAAGAGGTACAGAAAAGGTTGGCTAAGATCTCCCAGGAGGGTAAGGACGATGATAGGGTGCTGCCCTCTCTCTGGCCTCCTGGGCCAACCACACTGTTTGTTTTCCTCTGTCAAAGGCCCAGAAGACTTAATGCCATCAGATTTTTTTTTTTTTTTCGAGTCTCACTCTGTTGCCCAGACTGGAGTACAGTGGTGCAATCTCAGCTCACTGCAACCTCTGCCTCCCAGGTTCAAGTGATTCTCCTGCTTCACCCTTCTGAGTAGCTGGGATTACAGGCGCCTGCCACCATGTGTTGCTAATTTTTGTATTTTTAGTAGAGACAGGGTTTCATTATGTTGGCCAGGCTGGTCTTGAACTCCTGACCTCAAGTGATCCACCCACCTCAGCTTCCCAAAGTGCTGGGATTACAGGCGTGAGCCACTGCACCCGGCCTTAATGCCAGCAGATTTTGAAAACTGTGTTTACTAAATCCAGTGGACAAAGTACAGCTATCTATAGCACAGGCAGCAGCATTACTAAAAGAAATATTCTAGAGGCAAATGAGCTTTATGGGTTATATCATTCTGATAGCTATTGCCATAATAGTATTATATAATATCCACAAAACTTCAGCGGCATTCAGCAATTGCTATTTACTGCTCACATGTCTGGGGTCAGTGGCAAGGCGGCTCTGCTGACTTTGGATGGGCCCACCCACTTGTCTGGGTGTTAGCTGGCCTTTGGTTGATCTAGACTGGCCTCAGCTGGAGCGACTCAGCTCCATGTGTCTCTCATCCCCCAGCAAGCAAGCCTAGGCTGTTCTCACGGAGACTGCGAGGTACAAAAGAAAGTGGCCCAATCACGTAGTGTTTTTCAACCTTCTGCTTGTGTTATGTCTGCTAAGATCCCATTGGCCAGAGCAAGTCACATGGCTGAGTTCCGCGTCTGGAGGCAAAATTTGGGCGGGCACTGCAAGTTACGTAACCCTAAACATGGATAGAGTGGGGTGAAGAAGGGACCACCATGCCAATAAGCCACAGAGGCTTGAGTCCAGGGATTGGCAACTTTCTCTGTAAAGGGCCAGATGGTAAATATTTTATGCTTTGCAGACCATATTCATACCTCTTCCACTCTGCTATGGTAAAATGAAAGTAGCCATAGACAATAGGTAAGCAATGGGCCTGATAAGCATGGCACTGTTTCAATCAAACTTTATTTACGGTGGGCACAGTGGCTCATGCCTGTAATCCCAGCACTTTGGGAGGCCGAGGCAGGTGGATCACCTGAGGTCAGGAGTTTGAGACCAGCCTGGCCAACATGGTAAAACCCCGTCTCTACTAAAAATACCAAAATTAGCCAGGTGTGGTGGTGGGCACCTGTAATCTCAGCCACTCAGGAGGCTGAGGCAGGAGAATCACTTGAACCCGGGAGGCAGAGGTTGCAGGGAACCAAGATCATGCTCCTGCACTCCAGCCTGGGCGACAGAGCAAGACACCATCTCAAAAAAAAACAAAAACAAAACAAAGCAAAAACACCACCTTATTTACAAAAGTATGCAGTGGGCCCCATTTGGCCTGTGGGCTGTAGTTTGTCAACCCCTGGTCTAGTCCCTTCTCATTTTTCAGATAAGGACAATTTCAGTGTCACACAGCTAATGGGTGAAGAATCAAGACAAATGTTCAAGCCTCCTGGCTCCTACAAGACTGCTTTTTTTCCTCACACCCACCTACCACTTACTGAACACCTACTATGTGCTCAGCACTGTGCTAAAAGCTTTCCATCATTATCTCACTTAATCCTTACAACTCTAAAAGGTCAATACTGTTATTAACTTCATTTTCTAAATGAGAAAGCACCTAGAAACAACTAGAGCTGGGATTCTTTCTAGATCCAGAGTCTGAATTCTTAACCACGGCATGCTGTAGTGTTCTGTGATTTTAAGAAACTTCTGGGTAAACCTTTGTCCCCAGAAAGGTAAACAATTGGTAAACAAATGTGGAAAGACTCTTTAGGTAGGCCTGTCCCCCATCAGCATCGGTTTACTTTTCTCGCGTTTCAGATCAAGTTCAACAGTTCTCAGGAAACTCAGCAGTCTTTACTGCAAGAAAAGCTGCGGGAGCATCTGGCAGAGAAGGAGAAGCTGAACGTGGAGAGGCTAGAGCAAGAGGAGAAGCTCAAAGCCAAAATCAGGCAACTGACAGAAGAGAAGGAGGTAAGGTGGTCCCTGCCATTTGCTTTACTATTGGAAACTGATGAAATGGCCTTTTCTATGGGAAATTGAGGGCATGTACTTAGAGAAATCTCAGCTACTCTGTTTGGTGCTATGAAACTAATTAAACAGGGTGAATAATTGGGGAGGATTTAACATGAAGTTTGAATTCTAAAACTCACAGCAAAATCAACTTGAAAAGGCAGCATGATTGAAATTTCAGGAAACAGTGCCTTGTTTGTGTATCTATTGCCTTCGGCTTTATGAGATCTGAGTCATCGCCGCAGGTCCTGGTTTGTAGCTGACAGACTGTTTCTAAATGTGCACAAGATCAACTTCAGATGACAAATTTCAGTCTTTTGCTTTCTCTTTATACATACCGGGGGAAACAAATGGCCAAAATTGCTACTGACTTTTCTAGAAACCAAGCCAGTTAGAAGATAGCAGCATCTCTAAAACTCGAACGTGCCCATGAATTGTCCGGGGATCTGGTTAAGATGCAGATTCTGTCTCAGCAGGCCTGAGACGCTACATTTTCAACAAGCTCCCAGATGGTACTGACGCTACCAGTCTGCAGATCCACATTTTCTTAGGGTGAAGTCTTGGAGGAAGGTTTTCCCAAAGTTTCCTGATAAGAACCATCCAGATGCTTTGCTAAAAATACAGATCTTGGTCTCCACCCCAGACCCATTAAATCAGAACATCTAGAGAGGGCCAGGAAACTGTATTATTTAATGAGCTGATTCTCATCACTGTCCTAGAGTTGGCCCTTTTTTTTCTTAAGATAGGGTCTTGCTCTGTTGCCCAGGCTGGAGTGCAATAGTGTGATCATGGCTCACTGCAGCCTCGAACTCCCAGGCTGCAGTGGTCCTCCCACCTCAGTCTCCCAAGTAGCTGGGACCACAGGCATATGGCACTACACCCAGCTAATTATTACTTTTTTTTGTAGAGATGGGATCTTGCTATGTTGCCCAGGCTGGTCTTGAACTCCTGGGCTCAAGTGACCCTCCCACCTCAGCCTCTCAAGTAGCTGGGACCACAGGCACACACCACCACACCCAGCTAATATTTTTATTTTTTGTAGAAATGGGGTCTCTCTCTATGTTGCCCAGGCTGGTCTCAAACTCCTGGCATCAAGTGATCCTCCCACCTCAGCCTCCAAAAGTTCTGGGATTACAGGCACGATCCACCATACCTGAGGGTTGGCCCTTTTTGATATTCAGGGACCTCTCCCATGAATTTCACTGTCTTTATGACTTTTGTCATTTAGGAGATTAAAAATTACTAATGCCTTGCACCTCTCCCCGCCGACTCCCCACATTCTGATCTAAGTGGGGTGAGGGTGTGGCCCCTGCTGTGGGATTTCTAAGCACTCCCAGGTGGTCGCAAAGTGCAGCCACGGTTGTGAGCCACTATTGTGGGTGGGTGTGGAGCAGCGTGTACATGCTGCCCCTCCTCACAGCCCCCTCAAGACAGCGGCCCCCCAGATCCACCGGACCCCAACTCTTCCCAGATATCTCCTCTCTTCCCCAGAAGAGTACTGGACCTGCCGCCTTCTCCATCTTTCTCCAGCTCCTTCTCTACCACACACACCTGCCCTCCAGACCTCTCCTTCTTTTATCTCCATCCTCACATGTGTGTCCAGTTACCCCAAGACATCAGTCTCCTCCTCCCTCTTCTCTTTGCCTCTTTCTCTGCTTTTCTGCATTCGCGAAATAAAAGATTAAAAAAGAAGAGCCATCTGACCAAATCATGTGCAATCCGCATAAAGGTCATATTAATGATAGCTATAAATCAAGACGGGCACATTTTGAAAGGCACTTAGATATGGAAAAAGCCAGCACCGTTCCATAGAGAAGAAAATAAAACCAAAAAGTACCTAGAAATCTTCAAAATCTTCACAGAGCTCTCCACCGACTTCCTTTTTTCTTCTCTGATTACCTTCTCCTTTTAACATCGGCATTCCAGATGCCTTATTTTCTCTTTTTAATTTTGGATGGACTTTTTCCCTTGTCAGGGTTTGATATTTCAGCCCCACCATGTTAAACACTGCGTTGGGCGCTTGCCTTAGTCTTCCTAGACACCCGTGGCGACACTGGCCTGGCAGAGTGTTTTAAGAGCTGGCGTCAGCCCCTCTTTTAAACCTGCAAACCTCGGTGCACCCCACCCTCCTTGCAGAGGGAGGAAGCAACATCAGGTCCCTGACAGACAGACTGTGACACTCGAAGGTCGCCCTTCCTCTGGCACTCAGATTGATGTACTTGACCCTGGGGACTCCTTGGAAAGTTACCTCTTGGACTTCAGTGCCAAGTGTCCTGACTAAATGAGCCTTCCTTAGACCTTCTGACTCCCGTCACCTGCCCTTTCCGAAAATACATGTGTCCATGGTCATTAAGTAGCCTCCCTCTCATGAATCTTGACTTGTTTGAGGACTTTGTTTCAAAGGGAAAAAAAAATTCTATGTTGCTTTATCAATCTAGCATTCTTTTCTTATTGCCAGTTGTTGACAACAATCCCTTGGTTTGTGCACACACCAATGCGTTAGATCAGGGATTGGCCAAATTGTCCCATAAAGAGCCAGATAGTAAATATTTTCAGTTTTGCGGGTCGTATGCTCTCTGCTCTTCTGCAACAGCAGCCATAGACAATACACAGCAAGCACAGAGTGTTCCAATAAAACTTTATTTACAAAAACAGACCAGATTTGGTCTGTAAGCCATAGTTTGCTAACCTCTGGTTTAGAACACAAGCTTCAGAATCAAATGGGTCAGAGTTAGAATCCCTCCTCTTGTGATTTACTAGTAAACTGGGTGGATTCCTGAATGTAAGCCTGTTTCCTCCTCTGCAAGGTGGGAAGCATGGTTATCACTGTGCCAAGCATTTCGTGTTCATCATCCCATCCACCCCTCACATCAACCCAACACAGGAAGACTATTACTGTCTCCATCGTACAGGCAGGGAAACTGAGGCTCTGATAGCTTCACTTCCCCAGTGCCTTACAGCTGGAAAGGATCAACCTGGGGCTCTACCCTGGGTCTTCTGACTCCAGAGCACATGCTCTGAGCTCCTAGGCTGTGCTGCCCACAGCCTGCCCAGGGGAATGCAGTGAGGAGTGAAGAGGTAGCACATGTAGTGCCTGGCAGCTTCCAAATTCCTGCCATGGTAACCATGTCTATTAAACAATGGTCACTGGTTTCCAGGCTTTGGAAGAGTGCATTACTCAAGAGAGAAACAGAGCGAAAGAGACTTTAGAGGAAGAACGGAAGAGAATGCAAGAACTGGAGAGCCTCCTGGCCCAGCAGAAGAAGGTATGTGGCTCAGGGAGACAGTCAGCTCGAGCCCACATCAAGGCCCTGCAGCTGGGAAGGGTGGATCTGGGGCTCTGGTCTGGGCCTGCTAGCTCTGAGCTCCAGGGCTGTGCTGCCCACAGTCCCTGCAGAGAGGTGCAGTCAGGAGGGAAGAGGTAACCTGTGCGGTGCCTGGCAGAGTCCAAATTCCTGCCGTAGTAACCATGTCTATTAAACAATGATCGTTGACTCAGGCTTTGGCGGAAAGCATTACCCAGGAGAAGAACAGAGTGAAGGAAGCATTAGAGGAAGAGCAGACAAGAGTCCAAGAGCTGGAGAAACGCTTGGCCCGCCAGAAGGAGGTACGCTCGGGGAGATAGAGTCGGCTGAGCCCCACTCGGCTTGAGGGCCATGTGGAAGTAAGTTCATAGCGCCCATGATGGGGGTGAGAGCGTGGTGGAGCCTTCCTCGTGGAGTTTGCATTTGGGTGGGCTCAGCTTCTTCGGGAAGCGTGGGAGACTCAAGGAGGGAACCCCGGAGTTGTAGCCTTGACAACCAGTTGGGAAAAAATTGTAAACAGTGTAAAACACAGTAGAGAGAGAGAGCGCTTGGGAGACAAGTAGGAATGGCGACATGGGCGTCTTCTGTGTTCCAAAGCACAGAAACGGGAGAATGACAGAGTCATGGGACCTCAGGGCTGCGTGGACCCTCCACCTCCGCCCTCCATCCTAAAAGCCTCCAGCCTTCAGCACCACCACTGAGGAATGTTCTCCACCCCAGGACAGTCTGTCCCAGCCTGGATGCCTCAGGCCGACAGAAAGTTTTCCGTTTAGGTTGAGTTGGGTCAAACTCTTAGGCCCCAGAAGAGTATCAGTCCTCCGCCCTCCCCTGCGCTCGCACAAGACGCGTCCACTTCCTCTTCCAACGATGACTCAGATGTGTGAAAATAGAGGCGCCCGCACCCTGCGTCTGCTCCTCCCCAGGCCCAAGCGCCCTTGTTCCTCAGGTCCCTCACAGGACTGGAGCCTGGCCCTGGCCCCCTCCTGTGGCCTGTGCTGCTCTCCAGAAGTCACAGACTGGTAGCTCAGCGACTAAACAGGGCCTGTGGAGGTTATGTTTGGCCACAGAATATTTTACTTTGAATTCATAAAATCTATTTAAAAGTTCAGATTTCCATCCTCTCCCGAAAAGTCAGAACATCTAGCCCTTGTTTCTACTTAGCAGAAATGGACTAGAAGCCTTACCAGGTAGCAGCAGTTTGCCACAGTCCTCACCACTCCCTGTTGCATTAAACACAGCCCACGTCATTTTCGGTATCTGTCTGGGCTTTGTAGGCATTTGAGTTTGTCACCCATCACCCATTTTCTTCCTAAAGGGAGGTGGCCAGAACCACTGTTCTCCAGCGGTAGCCTAGGGGAGGACTCTTCCCTCCCTCACTGAAGATGTTCTACTTCTGTTAATGCATCCAAACTAGCTTATGGGAAAGCTCTGTCACATTTGTGGATTCATGTTTAGCTTGTGGTCACCCTCAGATCCCTGATCCTTTTTCACATCTGCTTTCATGAATTCCTCAATCCTGACACAGCACAGAGGAGTGCAGACTTTGCAGCCAGATGAGACACAAGTTCAAATCCGAGCTGGGCTACTTCCTGGCTGCAGCAGACCTATCGCTACCTCCCTTCTCAAAGGGGCGGCTGTGGGCTCAGATCTAGTGTATAATGGAGGGCCTGGCCTGCAGAATTATTGCCGAGTAAATGGCAGCTGTTACTACTGTCTCTGCTGCCACTTGTGCCCCCTCTTCTGTTTGGGCATTTGCTTTTCATCAACACTGACTCCTCGAGTAATATCCTTGCCCACCCACTGCTGCAGGAGAAATAGAAAGACCTCTGTGCCATTTGATCTGACCCAGGACAGGGAGAAGCTTACGTGTCGGTTCTCCCTTGGAGTCTCTGGCACAGCTGTGCCCTGCAGCCCTCACAGAGCGTCACTGAGGTTTGCCCCCAAGTGATTTCTCCAGGGGTGGGGATGAGGAGGAGGGTCTCCAAAGAGTCACTTGAGTCAAATGCCCCAAGATGTCAACAGCAAAGGCCTGGGGAAGATCTTTGAATTTAGAGACTTTGAGGCCACGGCGCTCAGGAGAAAAATTCAAGCTTCATTGCAGAGGATCTGTGGTTGGGTCACCCCGCGTCTGTTAAAATGTCAGCCTACTTCTGGCAGAACTTCTCTGTGGCTTCCTATCAGGGAAACTTGAAAGAGCAGCCCCAGCCACAGGCTCCATTCAACTGCCAGTGGCTATTTGATTTTCTTTTTTTCTGTCTCCTAGGCTGGAGTGCAGAGGCGCGATCTTGGCTCACTGCAACCTCTGCCTCCCAGGTTCAAACGATTCTCATGCCTCACCTTCCTAAGTAGCTGGGACTGCAGGTACACACACCATGCCTGGCTAATTTTTTGTATTTCTAGTAGAGGCGGGGTTTCACCATGTTGGCCAGGCTGCTCTTGAACTCCTGGCCTCAAGTGATCTGCCTGCCTCGGCCTCCCAAAGTGTTGGGATTACAGGCGTGAGCCACGGCGCCCGGTCTGATTTTCTTTTCATTAGATCTTCTGCCACATTATCAGGGTTTTTAAGGTCAACAGAATCACTATGTGATTCTGGGTCTTGAGGTCGTGTTCAAAGTTAATCCCCGTTATCCGTTGTGAACTTGGAAGCATAGCAACTGAGCATGTAGGGCCTGGGTGTGAGCCAGGCAAGGCCTCTCTTCCCAGTAGCACCTGTCCTGGCCGCAGAGGAGCTGCCCAGAGAAAGGCCTGGCGAGTGTAGACGGAGAGTCAGACACAGCAGAGCCAACCCTAAGTCCCTAGGAAGTGCCTCAAAGTCTCTTTCACAATTCACAGGAAAATGTCCTACCCTGAAATCCACTTCAAAGGATCCAAATAAATGTGAAATTCTTTTTTTTTTTTTTTTTTTTTTTTGAGACGGAGTCTCGCTCTCTCCCCCAGGCTGAAGTGCAGTGGCGCGATCTCGGCTCACTGCAAGCTCCGCCTCCCGGGTTCACACCATTCTTCTGCCTCAGCCTCCCGAGTAGCTGGGACTACAGGCACCCGCCAACACGCCCGGCTAATTTTTTCGTATTTTTAGTAGAGACGGGGTTTCATCGTGTTAGCCAGGATGGTCTCGATCTCCTGACCTCGTGATCTGCCCGCCTCGGCCTCCCAAAGTGCTAGAATTACAGGCGTGAGCCACCACGCCTGGCGTGAAATTCTTATGATGTCACTTTTCTTCTGCTTTAAGGCTGGTGTTGGGACAGCAGAGTGTTGGAGTTTTGTCAACTACTTTTCACTGCAAAGTATACAATATCTCAGCCATATTCTGGATTAAACACTTTTTACAGGCTCATCTGGGGCCCTAACCACTGGTTATAATGGAAACCATGTTCCAAGTTCTAAATGCCTGACAGTGAATCTGGTGTTTGAAAGACAAGCCATTGGAAAATAGAGGTGGCCCTTCTCATGGTGACTGGAAACAGGCTGGCAGTGTATTTCCTTTGGTGATTTGCATTAAGCTGTTTAGTTGAATAGCTTACCAGCAAGTAACTTCCCAGACAAAACTCCTTGATTAGGGCCACTAAATACTGGCCACACTTTCTTCCCTACATCCTACCAGAACATTGCTTGTCCGTTCTAGAAATTGGTATATCGTGGCTCATTAATCCAACATACTGCCCTTCTCTTGAAACCGGATTCTGTTGAAGAGACTTATTTCAATAATGGAAATTCCATTATTAACGAGACTCTTCTTTTGATCAGAGAGGCTGCCTGGCCTCGTGATAGGAAGCCGCCACCGCTGCTCCCGGGTCCCCTGTCGAGAGTTCTTTATTCAGGCTCCATGCTTTCCTCTGCGCAGGCTTCAGATCCTGGCCTCACCACTGACAAAGGGTGTGGCTCTGGGCCCTCTCTGACTTCCTGCTCCTCGGTTTCCTCATCTGTAAAATGGGCCACTCTCAGCACTTCTCTAACAAAGTTGCTGTGAGACTGAAGGGCTGGCCAGGGGCCCAGGCGTATCTAATAGCCGCCCCAACACTTTGGCTGTTATTGTTACTATTATTATTATTATTATTATCATTACTAGCAATTTCCCGCCTAAATGTGCAGGCCACCAAGAGCACTGGTCGTTGATTTTCAGGTTTTGGAGAGCAGCATAGCCCATGAAAAAAGAAAAGCAAAGGAAGCCTTGGAGTCAGAAAAGAGAAAAGTTCAGGATCTGGAGAACCACTTAACCCAACAGAAGGAGGTATGAGCAGCAGCAGGAAAGAATCCTCTGGAAAGAGCTACAAAGCCAGATCCCTGGGAGAGTACGGTGGGAAATCGGGCAGATATCAGAGCCCCGCCTCCCTTTGAAGTGGCCAAGATCTGCCGTTTACTGGCAGTGTGACCTCCAGCAGATGGCCACCTCCCCATCCCTCAGTTTCCTTATCTGTGAAATGGGAATGCTAACAGTCCCTACCTCATCGGATTAGATGCTCTCAGGTGTCAAGTACATAGGACTACACCCTGCATCCTAGAGGGCCCTCGGGAAGTTTTTTCTGCTCTCTGGTTCAGCTACCTAGGAAAGAGGGATCCTCCCAGGAGAGAACACTGGGTTTCAGCCAGGGTCAGGGGCTTAGCGAGCATCGTCCTCCCAGTAGAGAGGCATGTATGCCACACCTGGCATGGCCAAGAGAGAAGGCACTGCCCCTGGCCTGGCCTCCTCCTGGTGTCATGGACTCCAGAGCAGGCCCTCCCTGGACTGGCTGAGGAGTAAAAGCACAAAGAGTACAAAGAGAGATGGCACAGGTAGGTGCATAGTAAGTGCATGTGGTTGTCATATCAGATAAGCCCCAGGGATCAGTGCCTTCTGGAATGGACGAGAAGGTGGGCATCCCAGGACAGACTGATACCAGGGAGGAAAGGAGGGGTCAGAGCTGGAGACATCCACATCCATCCACCCCAACGCCACCAACCTAGGGACCCGGCCCACAACACACACCTGCCCCGAGCAGCATGAAAGGCAGGCCCTCAGGTCAGCCCGGACGCCTGGGTCACACCCTGGAAGTAAAAGCCAGGGGGCCAGGAGGAGGTCACTCAGGGACCCACATGGCATCTCCATGAGCTGGGCTTCGGGGACAGAGGTGGCACAGACACACACGTGCTGGCCCCCACAGAACTTCCAGAAACAGAGCTGATGGCTCAGTGAATGGTTCAATTCAGTTTCATTCATCCGCCCATAAATATTCATTTATCCACCCACTGACTTCAGTTTCATTCATCCACCCATCGTGGGCCAGGCCCGGTTCTGGGTGCCACGGACACCGCAGTGAGCAAGGCAGACCAGGGCCAGGCTGCCAGAGCTTCCATCCTAGCACAGGGGAGACAGACAGCCTGCAGAAGCAGGGGTGGCTCCAGGGCCACAAAACCAAAGCCGAGAAGCAGGCTAGAGAGTGCCCAGGGGCAGGACCGCTCAGGAAGTGACATTCCAGTGAGAACTGGAAGGGAAAAGGAGCCTGGGGGCAGAGAGGACCACTGGATAAAGTGGCACAGGTGTGAAGGTCAGGACCTGAGCTCGCCAGGAGGTAGATGGGGGAGACTGGGTGAGGAATGAAACCAAAGCTGGCCCAAGATGGGAGGCACCAGGGCGCAGGGGAAGAAAACAGGTGGGGGAGGCAGGGAAAGAACCGCAGAGCTTGATGGGCTAAAGGGTTCATTCTGGGCTCAAATCTCAGCTCTGCCCTAACAGGCTGTGTGACCCTGGGCATGCCTCTTGCCCTCTCCGTGCCGTCATCTGCCATGTGGGTGTGGTGGCAGAACCGCCCTAGAGGTGTCATATGAGGAGTCAGCATATTCATGGCTTGGGATGTACCTGCCCTGGTGAGGTCAGAGTCCAGGTGGGGTGGGCAGTTGAGTGGGCACAGCAGGGTGGGGGCTGCACAGCCTTAAACGAAGCCCTTGGCAGTGGGACAATGCCAAGCCCATGAGGGAAGTGAGGTCAGAGTCCAGGTAGGCAGAGGGAGCACAGACATCCTAAGGGGTGGGACCCAAACTCTGGTCACCACTGCCCCCAGAGCCTCCCTTATACATATGCGCCAGGGGTGGGGTCCTGAAGCTCAGGCTACAGCCAGGCAGTGTCTTGGGCTCTGTGCCAGCCTGGGTATGAACATATAAACACATCTTGCTGGGCACGATGGCTCACGCCTGTAATCCCAGCACTTTGGGAGGCCAAGGCAGGCAGATCACTTGAGGTTGGGAGTTCAAGACCAGCCTGGCCAACATGGTGAAACCCCATCTCTACTAGAAATACAAAAATTAGCTGGGCCTGGTGGTGCACACCTGTAGTCCCAGCTGCTCGGGAGGCTGAGGCAGGAGAATCACTTGAACCTGGGAGGTGGAGGTTGCAGAGAGCCGAGAGCACGCCACTGTACTCCAGCTTGGGTGTCAGAGTGAGACTGTCTCAAAAAAAATTAAAATTAAAATAAAAAATTTTTTTTAAAAAGTCTCCTGCCTCCACGTGGGCAGGGTTTCAATCAGGGCCCAGAGGCTGAGTGGTTAAGGCAAGGGCACTGGCATCTAAGCCTGCAACACTCCTTCCTCGTGGTGTGACCTTGGAACACTGCTTGTCTTTATACTGCCTCGGTTACAGCCTGCGTTTCCTTTCTTGTGAAACAGGGATAATCAGATAGATGCTCTCTGGGGGTTTGCAGATTGGATGCACTAGTATGTTCTATGCACAGGGTCATTGTGAGTATTTTCATTTGTAACGCACCAAGCGGTGCGTAGTAAGAGAAGGGAAAGAGCCCTCATCACAGGGCATGCAGAAGAGTGTGGGTGGCCTTGTAGGACAGGCAGGACTTAGCCCTCCAGGGCAAAGATTGGACCGTCTTAAGCAAAGACTCAACAGTGAGAAAAAGCCAGGTCTGCACTGGGAGATGTGGTCGAGGCGGGGGCCTGGGAGTTGGATGTGCAGAGCTGGGTGGGGTGGGTGGGTGCCACGCACGTGATGTTAAAACCGGGAACATTGTCTTTCCTCGAGGGCCACACACACCTCGAGTCTCATACTGTCCCTTGAATTAGGATGTTCCCATCTCCTATCACTGCATGCCCTGTAAAGATTTTCGTTTTTCTTTTTGCCAATAATACCTGTGCATTAAAGAAAATTTAGAAGATATAGACCTGTGAAAAGAACAAAATAAAAGTTTCTATAATCCCAATTTCCCCTAAAAAACCGTCACTTACATTTCAGTACATACCCCTCTGGTCTTTTGTTGTACATATACACATACATTTAAAATCCTTTTCTTGTGAACTTTATGTTGGTGGAGGGGGAGGTGTATAATTGCAAGAGTTTCAACAGATGCAGATAGAGTTTTTCCCTAGCTGTTTACCTCCCAGGGCATGTACAGGTGAGTCTGGGCCTCCAGTTCCCTCCCCATCACCAGGTCTGTGGCGTTTGTGTTCTCAGCTCCAAACTGACCTAGACAAGAATTTTGAAAACCCATGCCTTTGTAGACTGCAAGTGGCTGCCTGGGTCCTCCTTTGGAGTCATTGGCATGGGTCTGCAGGGACAGAAGGCACCTCCCCAGCACTGTCTCTCCTGCCCCACCTCCCAAAGAGCCAAGTAGTTCCAACAAAGGCCAGCATCGGTGCCAGCACATGCCAGTTTATTCAGTAACTCAGTGCCAAACACCAGGACCCAACCACTCACCAGCATGTCACTTCCTGAACACCAGCCCTGAAGTCTTGAATGATGACTCACTCTCTCCTTTACACACATGACTAAGATATGGCTCCCGGGTTCTCACCATGGTGGCCATGCCACGGTTCTCACCTCTGTCCCCAGTGGGTGCTTTGTTCCTTGAGATCTTTCTCCCCAACCCTGTCTTGGTGGCTTCCACGGTGACTCGTCCTGGTTTCCCTTTTCGGTGTCATTTCCTTTGAGGGCACAGGCCCTCAAACCACTTTCATTGACTTCCAGATCTCAGACGGCAACATCGCCTACGAGAAACGCAAAGCAAAGGAGGCCATGGAGAAGGAAAAGAAAAAGGTGCAAGACCTGGAGAATCACTTAACCAGGCAGAAAGAGGTATGAGCCGCAGGGAGGGGGAGACAAGAGGGGCCCAGCATAGCGAAGGGCAGTGCTCTAGAGCCAGGTTCTGGGTTCAAATCCTACCTCTCCCCATCCCTGGCTGTGGGACTTCAGGCTAGTACCTTACCATCTCTGTGCCTTAGTTTCCCCCCTTATGAAATACACTCAATACACACAGATCAATCTCCTTGAGTTGTTGTGAGACATGACTGCTGCTATACACACAGAACACATGGAGAGGCACCCAGCACTCAGCACTCCACATGTATGTGTCAGCTGCCCGTGTTAGCATGGCGAACTCATGGCTGGGAAGTGGAGGGACAGGGTCTGAAGCCTGGACTGTCTGACTCCCCAGCACTAAATCCTCACCCCTCCCTCTCTACTGCACTTCAGCTTTGTGTTGGCTCAGCTGCCTGGCTTAAGAGAGAAGATGTTGGCTGGGCACGGTGGCTCACACATGTAATCCCAGCATTTTGGGAGGCCGAGGTGGGCAGATCACCTGAGGTCAAGAGTTCGAGACCAGGCTGACCAACATGGTGAAACCCCATCTCTACAAAAAACGCAACAATTAGCTGGGCGTGGTGGCACCTGCCTGTAGTCCCAGCTACTCAGGAGGCTGAGGCAGGAGAATCGCTTGAACCCGGGAGGCGGAGGTTGCAGTGAGCCGAGACTGCGCCATTGCACTCCAGCCTGGGTGACAGTGCAAGACTCCATCTCAAAAAAAAAAAAAGAGAGAGGGATGTTAGGGTACGGATACCTGGATTTCTGATTAGGCTGGTATCAGTTTTCCCAGCAGAGTTTGTCATCATAATTGTCATCGCCTTCATAATCAAAATGCATTTACTGTTATCACTGAGAATTGTAAACACAGTAGGAATAGAAGTGGATTTCGCACCTGACCCTGTCTTGGGTACCTCATAAGCAATAGGGCATAATTCACTTCTCCTGGGTCCCAGCAGTACAAAACACACACACAATGACCAACATGTGAAAGTCAAAGCAGTTGATAAACATGCAACCTGGCAATAATGGGTTAAATTTAAATATAGGTGACTATGACTTCACAGGATTTTCAGGACCAGCTAGGACTAAAAAGGTCTCTATTCACATCAACCTTGGATCATTTTCTTCAAAGAAAGTTTTGCAAACATTAGCATGCATTCGAATCTCTGGGGAATTTATTTTAAATGCCTGTTTCTTGAACCTCACCCCAAGAAATTCTGACCCCCTGGGTGGAGGACAGACTCAGGAAGCTGCACATTTCATAAGCAGCCCAAGCAGCGCTGATGCACTTTAAACAATGCTGCTCTAGGGAGAATAGTCAGGAAGGCACATCTGGATTGCACATCAGCCCTGGACACCAGTCTTTAAGAGGGGCCTTGAGTAACTGGCATGTGTCCGGAGAAGGCAGACAAGAGTTGGGTGAAGTGATGCAGGACTTGTCAGCCCAGGGCCGTCACGGTCACAGAGGACCCCTGCAGGGAGGCACATGCTGCAGGCTGTGGGAGAGCCCGAGAAAAGCAGTCTCCTCCCAAGCAGCCATGTCCCCCAAATGATGTGTCATGGATCCTCCATGAAATACACTATGGGTAGGCAAAAAGGACAGGTTAAAGTTTTAAAAGTAGGTAAGATGGGACATAAAAGGGATCCAGAATGAGACTAATGAAAAAAAAAAAGTATATCATGAAATCAATGAATGAGTCACAATTTTTAGTGTAGCAATTACAGTGCAAGGGAAGGCCCAGCTGGTTGTACAATTTACTAGACAAAAATGGACCAACTGCTCGTGGAAATATGACCATTCTTGATACTAGGCCAGAGAGAATCTCTCCTAAGGGTCATTACTTAGAGGATTCTGCAACAAGCAACCTTCTCAACAATATCCTTAGAACAGTGACACCAAAAGGTAGAGTCTTGTCCGGGAGTAGTGGCTCACACCTGTAATCCCAGCACTTTGGGAGGCCAAGGCGGGTAGATCACCTGAAGTCAGGAGTTCAAGCCCAGCCTGACCAACATGGTGAAACCCCGTCTCTACTAAAAATACAAAAATTAGCCAGGCATGGTGGCACGTGCCTGTAATCCCAGCTACTTGGGAGGCTGAGGCAGGAGAATCACTTGAACCTGGGAGGCAGAGGTTATAATGAGTCAAGATCACGCCATTGCACTCCACCCTGGGCAATAGAGTGAGACTCCTTCTCAAAAAAAAAAGTGGGGTCTTATGGCATCCCTCAAAGTAGACAGGTGACATTACCCTAGACAAGCAGGAACAGGACCCAGCCCAGGGAGTCACCATTTACCAGGAAAATCCAAGGAAATATGAGTACAGTCAGGCAGAGAGTTGCTTGTTTGCACATTATTTTATCTGTACACTCGGAAGAGCAATCAAAGATTGATTTCATCTAAGTAGGCAAAACAGGAAAGGGAGAGAGCAGAGAGGAAAGGAATTTCAGACGCATGGGACCAGTGAACTTTGTTCTCCTATCCTTGGACAAGCTGCTGAGTAGCTGCCGGGGAGCAAAGATGGTAGGCTGCATGATCTGCTCGTAAGCAGGGCACCTTCACAGCTCTTCAAAGAAACAATTGCAGTTTGTTGTGGATTATTTGGGACACCTGGGGTGCGTCGCTGAGCTGTACGTGACAAGCTACTCCGTGGGATGCCTGCTAGTTTTCCCAGTGAGCACCTCCATAGGCCAGGTCTGCATGAGGTCCTCTGTGGAATATCCCAACAGTAACAGTGAGGTTAAGACCCTGAAAAAGGATCAGACGGAGTTAAGCGGAGGTACACAGAGGACGCAGCAACTCCCAGGTGAGGCTTGCAGGAATAACACGATGAAAACGGTGTAGGGATTTAATTTATTCAAAAAAAAGTGTTTTCTTTCCTGATTATAAAAAAAAAAACCTGTCGTTCTAGAAAACTTGAAAAAAACAAACAAACAAACAAAAAACAGAAAATCACTCCAAAGAAAATAATAACTAACAGAGAGTCCACTGAGCACAGTTGCCACTATCGACATTTTGACGTGATTCCTTCCAGACTGCCTTTGTGTTGAGCCTCAGCATCGACATTGATAAATACCGATTTATGACCAAGTTAGTGATTTACACTGTGACACTGTGCACACTGCTTCGGATGCTATTTTTGATATTTACCATACGATGTGTCAACCTTAAATAATGAGATTCTCTAAGTATAGAGTTTATTCGAGCTCAAAGCTTGAGGATGGCAACCCAGAAAACAGACTTCAAAAGAATGAGTCAGTGTTCCAAAGCAGGGAGATGAAAGTTTCACTTTGATAGGCAGTTAACAAGATCGCAATGTCTTCCACACAAGGTCAGCACATGCAGTTATAGCCCTTTGATTGGTTACAGCTTGCTACATTCCTGGGAAAATTGCTTTGCTATTCCAGGATGAGGAGTGATCATCTGAAGGAGTCATCTCTGGCGCGGCCAGGGCTTTCCCACTCATTTACATAAAAGAACAGAAGTTGCAGGTGCGTGCTACGTGACCCAGGCCACACAGCCACATTCCTCTCGAGTCTCAAAATAATTTAAGGTTTCAACTGCTTTAAGTTTGAATGATTTTGGCCAGGCACAGTGACTCACGCCTGTAATCCCAGCACTTTGGGAGGTCAAGGTGGGAAGATCACCTGAGGTCAGGAGTTCAAGACCAGCCTGGCCAACATGGCAAAACCGCATCTCTGCTAAAAATACAAAAATTAGCCGGGCGTGGTGGTGGGTGCCTGTAATCCCAGCTACTCAGGAGGCTGAGGCAGGAGAATCACTTGAACCCGGGTGGTGGAGGTTTCAGTGAGCTGAGATTGTGCCTCTGCACTCCAGCCCAGGCAACAGAGCGAGACTCCATCTCAAAAAAAAAAAAAAAAATTGAATGATTTCATGTTGCGTAGAATGTCTCAACGTCATCGAACAGTCTTCCATGGCCTGGGTTTGCACTGTGCTGGATGGAAGCCGATTTCTTTTCTTCTCCCCTGGGGTGGTTTCTTAGTCTTCACTAGTGCAGTAGATGCTCGGCTGACCCACCCTGTGCATCAGTCTTTACGTCCTTAGGAAAAATTCCCTAAAGTGGAATTGCTGAGTCACAGGACGTGCACATTTTCAGGCTCATAATACGCATTCCTGAGTGAGTGTCTAGAAAGGTCACAGCAGTTTGCACCTCCACCAACAGAGTTTAAGAATGCCCAGTACTTCGAATATATTTTAAATTGGATTAAATTATGTTCATAAGATGCCCAGCACAGTGCCACTCAAGAAGCCCACACTTCACATTATTGCAGGAGGGACTCAAAGAGAATAGAATGTTGACTATGAAAGATTGAAAGAATGGGGCCAGGCGCGGTGGCACACACCTGTAATCCCAGAATTTGGGAGGCCGAGGCAGGCAGATTACGAGGTCAAGAGAGCGAGACCAGCCTGGCCAACATGGTGAAACTTCATCTCTACTAAAAATACAAAAATTAGCTGGGTGTGGTGGCGGGTGCCTATAGTCCCAGCTACTTGGGAGGCTGAAGCAGGTGAAACGCTTAAACCCGGGAGGTTGCAGTGAGCTGAGACAGCACCATTGCACTCCAGCCCAGGTGACAATGCGAGACTCCTAGACTCCATCTCAAAAAAAAAAAAAAAAGAATGGGTTCCAGGAGGAGGGATAAGAGATGCCCAGGACAGGGCCGCTGGAGCCCTGGAGGAAAGGGTGGTGTCCTGGAGGCAGGTGTTGCAGTGAAGGAGAGAAGGGATGCGGCACATTCATCTTGGAGAACAGATTTAGAGACAGACATGACAGCCCTCCTCAAATATTTAAAGGGCTGTCTCATAAAAGAGAAATAAAACGCACTCAATGAGCTCCAGGTGACAGAACTGAGCTCAGAGACCAGAAATCACAAGGAGACAGATGTCTGCTGAATATAAAGACGAGTTCTATCATAATTGGAACCTTCCAGAGAAGGCATGGACTCTGTGGTTTAAAAGAATCAACAGAATAATTAGAGAATAGACTTTACCCAGTTCCTGAAGGTGGGGGATAAGGGGGCTGGGTAAATATGTATTCCTGAATGTCTATTATTTTGCTACTTGTTTTTTTGTCTAGGAATTAGAATTAAAAGAGCAAAAAGAGGACGTTTTAAATAATAAATTAAGTGACGCACTAGCCATGGTTGAAGAGACTCAGAAAATAAAGGCAACTGAAAGTCTAAAAGCAGAGCGCCTCGCCTTGAAATTAAGTGAAACAATAGCCGAACTGGAAACTACCAAGACAAAAATGGTAAGTCGGTGCCTTCCGGGAATGGGAGAATTTTTCTCTCAGTGGAAGATTACAGTGCCACGAGAATGTGTGGTTTAAACCGGGGCTTCTCGGCCTCAGCACTGCCGATGTTCTGGGCCAAGTAGCTCTTTCCTGTTAGGGGCTGTCCTGAGCATCTTAGGATATTTAGCACCACCCCTGTTCTCTACCCACCGGATGCCAGGAGCCCTCTCCCCGCAGTCGTGATCACCAAAAATGTCTTCAGACATTGCCAAGTGTCCCTTAATGGCCCCCTAATGAGAAGCGTTGGTTTAGAACGAAACGTGCACAGAGCTAGGATGCCCTCTCTGCAGGGTGTTCTGAGATGTTGTAATGCAGGGTCCTCACAGGATCAGAACACCTGGAGAGCCTCAGGATTGAGTGATGAATGACAATTCCACAGGCTTTAAGACAACGCATGAAAGCGTAGGCTCGGCATTCGAGGCCCTCCACAATTAGGGCTCGATGTGCATTCACTCTGTCATCCACACGTTCAACCGACAGGTTTCTGGGCAAGGAAGTCATGAAGGTGAATCTCCCAGAAGAGCACAAAATAAATTTCACGAGGGTGTGGCGTTGGAGAGAACAGCTCTGGGTGTGGCACGTGGTGTAGACCAGAATCATAAGGACCTGACTTTGGCGGGAGCTGGGGGAGGCGTGGGAGGGAGGGAGTCTCTGGAGAGAGTTACGATGGCAGGACTTGATAACTGCTGGCAGGACATGAGCGCCAAGGAGAGGACAATGCCAAAGGAGAGTGCATGCTTCAGGCGAGGGCGCCTGGGGACCTGATGGCATAGGGACGACGTAAGGATGAGAGTATGGAGGTCTGGGGTCATGGTGGGGGGTTCTCTTGGAGCGACCCTCTTTTGGAGAAGAGAAGACAAGAGGAGGAAGGCGAGGATAGGGCATCAAAGTTCAAAAGCCACCGAGATTTGGGTGCACAATAGTTTTGGGAGAGAAAGCAAGACAAGAGCCTAATCTGGAAGGCAGCCTCCTAGGCAGGGTCCTTGGAAGGGCAGGCATGTGTGAGTGTCTCGGGCAAAGAATGTACCTGTCATGGGGAGATCAGAAGCCGAGGCGCAGCACGTCACCTGAGAATAGGGGGCAGGATAGGGTGAGGTTGGAGCAAAAGGCAGGCAGTGAGGAGGAGGTGCTGGGATGGAAATGCCAAGGGGAGCCTCAGGAGGGAGTGGGCGTGGGAAAGCAGTGGATTTGCCATTAGGGGGTCATTAGTAATTTTTTGTTTTTAAGAAATGCAAATTCTGGCTGGGCACAGTGGCTCACACCTGTAATCTCAGTACTTTGGGAGGCCAAGGTGGGTGGATCATCTGAGGTCAAGAATTTGAGACCAGCCTGGCAACATGGCGAAACCCTATCTCCACTAAAAAAAAAAAAATACAAAAATTATTGGGAGGCTGAGACGGGCAGATCACAAGGTCAGGAGATCAAGACCATCCTGGCTAACACGGTGAAACCCCGTCTCTACTAAAAACGCAAAAAAACAGCCGGGCATGGTGGCGGTCATCTGTAGTCCCAGCTATTCAGGAGGCTGAGGCAGGAGAATGGCATGAACCTGGAGGCAGAGGTTGCAGTGAGCCGAGATCACGCCACTGCACTCCAGCCTGGGCGACAGAGCGAGACTCAAGAAAAAAAAAATACAAAAATTAGCCGAATGTGGTGGCGCACGCCTGTAGTTCCAGCTACTCAGGAGGCTGAGGCAGGAGAATCACTTGAACCCAGGAGGCAGAGGTTGCAGTGAGCCAAGATAGATAATGCCACTGCACTCTAATGTGGGTGACAGAGCAAGACTCTGTCTCAAAACAAACAAACAACAACAACAAAAAAAAAGAAGTTTATATTATAGTGGGCATGAGAAACAAACAAAATTAAAGGCTTCAGGGACAATGCAACAGATGCTGGAACAGAAAGTGTCTGGGGCTGCTCCTGATAGGTAGTCAGGGAGGGCCTCTCAGAGGAGGTGATGCTGGAGCTGAGCCCTGAGTCAAGAAGGAGTTGGCCATGCAAGGAGCTGGGGAAGAAGTGTACAGGGCAGAGGGAACTGCACATGCTAAGGCCCTGGGGTGGGGCCCAGTTTAGCACATGTGTGTGTGCCCAGGGGGCATATTACTGTTGTCGTCATACCCAGCTCCCAAGACCACACTGAGTGACGCTCTGTTTCCCAGATCATGGTGGAAGAGCGGCTAATCCTGCAGCAGAAGATGGTAAAGGCCCTCCAGGATGAGCAGGAATCACAGAGACACGGGTTTGAAGAAGAGGTCATGGAATATAAGGAGCAAATCAAACAGCACTCCCAGACAATTGTGAGCCTCGAAGAGAAACTCCAGAAAGTCACTCAGCACCATAAAAAAATAGAAGGCGAGATTGCAACATTGAAGGACAACGACCCAGGTAGGTCCGAAGGGAGGCCAAGGAAATCTTAGTGTTCGGGGCAGGTTCTGATTGTCTGCTGGGTCCCAACAGGCTGATGGCTAAGAAAAAGGCCGTGCCTCATTCGAAAGCTCATTCATTCTCTGAGGCCCCCTTTTGTTCTTGTTACACAATGGTGTCAGAAGCCCTCCGAGGCCCAGGTTCAGCAGAAGTCATGGCAATGAGTTGGGACATCCTTTGTGCCTATCCAGTGAGCCGGCGAGACACACAGGCTACCGGGGCTGTCAGGGCCATCGAGAGCAGCACGAAGTGGAATCATCTTTTCCACATGAAAACATCTCGTGCAGGGGCCTTTCAAAGGCTTCTCTCTGCCATCGGCCTTTTGCATCTTCACTAATGCACTCATTACCAGCCAGGATTTATCCCTTAAAAAATTAACCCTAAAGAGGCTGAGAAAAGAACTCAGACTTGTGAGCACTTATTTGCCCCAAATGGCCAAGGTAAGTTGTATTATTGTAAGCTCTTGAGGAAAGTCCTGGAAGTAGAGGACTCAGGCCAGGGTATCCCAGCCTCAGCCCTGTTGACATTTGGAGCAGCATCATTTTTTCATGGATGGGACTGTCCTGGGCACTATCGGGTGTTAGCAGCCTCCCTGTCCTCTACCCACCAGCTGCCAGTGGCACCCCTACCCCAGTTGTGACAACCAAAAGTATCTCCAGACATTGCCCAATGTCCCCTAGAGGCAAACTCACTCCTGGTTAAGAAACATGGCTCTAGTCCCCAGCAAGTTGGCAGGCCGTCAGGACTTACCTCATTCATTCACTCATTCAGCTCTCTCAGTGGAGCTTCTGTTATGTTCCATTCTCATGCAGGCACTCAGGATCCAGTGATGGACAAACCAGTTTTTGTCCCCGTAGTAACAAAATTATTGCCCTGACAGGTGATCCAGGATGAACAGGGCACCATGACAAGGACGAAGAGTGGGGTTCAGTTTCCCAACCCAGAGTCCAGGTCAGAGGGAGGGTGTTTGAGATTGAGCTGGGGGCTGGGTCAGTGGCTCACGCCTGTAATCCCAGCACTTTGGGAGGCCGAGGCCGGCGGATCATGAGGCCAAGAAATCGAGACCATCCTGGCCAACATGGTGAAACCCCGTCTCTACTAAATAGCCGGGCATGGGGGCACACTCCTGTAGTCCAGCTACTCGGGCAGCTGAGACAGGAGAATCGCTTGAACCCAGGAGGCGGAGGTTGCAGTCAGCCGAGATCGCGCCATTGCACTCCAGCCTAGCAACAAAGCAAGACTCTGTCTCAAAAAAAAGAAAAAAGAGAGATTGAGCTGGGACCTGAAGGGTGACGTCCAGGTCAGAGGGAGGATGTTTGAGATTGAGCTGGGACCTGAAGGGTGACTGCATTTTTGTCACCCCCGTACTTAGACCAGTGTGCACTCCACAAATGTTTGTTGAAGGGATAAACAAGTGAGTGAACATGTGACTGAGTAGTGAGACGGGACACTAGAGGCGGTGCACTGAGGTGTATATGGGAGGTGAGGAGAAGAAGGCGCTAAACACAGATTCTTCTTCCAAGAGAGACAGGCGGGCAGTGGGACCAGGGGCTGAAACCGCACTGCTCAGCAGCTTAGCCAAGCGGGTCGCCGGCAGCTTCCATCACTCTGGTACCCCTTTCCCTGTCTGTAAGTGGATTTGATGGCCCCTGCCTTCTAGAGTAGCTGGGAAGATTGCATGGCCACACACTTGGGGAGAGCCCCCAGCCTGTGACACGGCACACGTGCTGGTCTCTCACAAGGTGGAGAGGGCTGCAGGTGGAGGCAGGGTTTGTAAGTTGTGAAAGACACAGGTGTGCTTGTAAGCAAAGGGGAAGGACAGTTTCCTCTCACAACGTTCACGTGTCCCTCTGATACAGCCCAAAAGGAGGAAAGGCCGCAAGACCCTCTGGTGGCTCCCATGACAGAGAACAGTGCCAAAGACATGGCGTGCGAACATCTGATGTGAGTACCCGCGGGTGTGTGAGCGCCAGGCATTCTCACCGGCACCACCTGGGTGGGGGCAAACAGGCAACCAGCCCCTACCTGGGCCACAATGTCAGAAGCCAAACAAGGAGCCGGGCCTGCTGCCTTCCCAGTGCTGCTTCCACTTCCCCATTCCTTCAGCAAGGCAGGGCGGTGTCGTGGAAAGATTTAAGTAGATCTACATTCAGATCCTCAGACTGTTTTCTGCTAGTTATAACAGAATACCCAAAACTGGGTAATTTATAAAGAAAAGAGATTTATTTCTTACAGTTATGGAGACTGAGAAGTCCCAGGTTGAGGGGTTGCATCTGGTGAGGGCCTTCTTGCTGCTGGGGACTCTCTGCAGAGTCTGGGAGTGGTGCAGGGCATCACATGTCTGGGGGCTGAGTGTGCTAACTCAGGTCTCTCTGCCTCTTTTTATAAATCCACAGTCTCACTACCATGATAACCCATTAATCCACTAACCCAGTAGTCCACAAATCTATTAATCCATAATTGTACCTTCGTGACCCAATAGCTTTATAAAGGCCCCACCTCTCAATACTGCCACATTGGGAGTTAAGTTTCAACTTGAGATTTGGAGGGGACGAACATTCAAAACATAGCAGATTCCAACTCGACACTTTCCAGCTGTGTGACCCTGGGCAAGTCACGCCACCTCACTGAGCCTTAGCTTCCACGTTTCTGAAGTAAGGCTGTACATGCCTAGTGCTTGGGAAGTCTAGCTAATATTGTTATTAGCTAGTTTTCCCCAGGATCAGCTAGAGGCAAGCCCATTCATAGGTGTTATTAAGCAGACAGAGATTTCAAATAGTGGAGACCACTTGGTGGGGTGGGGTCTTGTAAAGGGTAAGACGTTAAGGGGTCGGCTAAATGACCTTAAATAAATGATTTCAACTCTCCTGACCCTGAAAGCCAGTGAGTCTATAAAGAAGTCTACCCTCAAAGAACTGACAGTTTTCAGAGAAACAAACGTATGAATGGGAAAGATCCAGAAAGCAGCACGTAAAGAAGATGGCGACGATGGGACGCAGCGGTGGGATTCAGAAGCTCCTCCAAGAGGAGAACCACCTGCCTGACCATTGCACCAAATCCTAGTGACCGAAGTCTAATGTCACAGGATTTTTACCCTAAAAAGACAAGGATACTCAGCTTCCTCATTGTGAAAAGTTCCTGACTCCTTCTCCTGTTTAAACCCTAGAAACAGTGGTGCCCATGACTTGGAGAAGAGTCAGCACCACCCAGCTCTGCTCTGGTCCACTTCCTTGGCATGTGAACGTGCTTGAGTTCTAAGATTTTACCCTCAAGTTGGAAGATTTGTGGTTGCAGCCAAGGATACACTCGTGGACAGACACGCATGCACGCACACACAGAATATACCATATATATGTAGTTATTTTCATTCTGATGATCACCAGTCTTTTTGTTTGTTTGACATGCAACCTGCCAGTGTTTTACTTTAATTCATAATAAACACAGTACCTTCTAAAGTCTGTATAAGGCCAGGCATGGTGGCTCATGCCTGTAATCCCAGCACTTTAGGTGGCCAAGGCAGGTGGATCACCTGAGGTCAGGAGTTCGAGACCAGCCTGGCCAACATGGTGAAACCCCCATCTCTACTAAAAATGCAAAAATTAGCCAGGCATAGTGGCAGATGCCTGTAGTCTCAGCTACTTGGGAGGCTGAGGCAGGAGAATCACTTGAACCTGGGAGGTAGAGTTTGCAGTGAGCCGAGATCACACCACTGCACTCCAGCCTGGGCCACAGAGCAAGACTCCGTCTCAAAAAATAAAAATAAATAAAAAATAAAGTCTTTATAAGAAGAGCCTGGATTTCAAAGGCCTGTGAATTCAAATGAAGTGACATTAATACCTGCCCAAAGACTAAGGCTCCTAACCCCCTTCCAAAAGGGCAAGACCCACTCCCTGCAGCACACACATGACCTATCTCCGCCAGGCTGCAGTTTCTCAACTTGCTGAGACATGCACCCTGTGTTCTTCCAGTCAAATCCCCACCAAGGCACCTCCCCTGCCGTTCCTGCTGGGCACCCTTCACCCTTCCACTGGGCGCAACCACCCTTCCATCAACCATCCTGAGTCTCAGGGTGCCAAAGGTGTGCTGCCCTCCAGGGGTGTGGGAGGGGAAGCTGTCCTGTCACCATCACTGTCCCCCTGTTGCCTGGGCCCCAAGGCCACACTTCCATGGCTCCCTGAAGAACAACATTCATTCACATCTGGCCCCGCCTCTCTCCACCAGGAATTCAAAGGGGCTGCTGAGAGAACAAAGCCACATTGTCTTCCTCTCTTTTTTCTTCCCTGTCCCCAAAGAATCCCTGAACCTCCCGAAAATAGTCTTCCCCTGTCCCTCCACCATCAGAAGTCCACAGGCACATCAATTCGTGATGGTGGATAGTGAGTATCAGTCTCATGCAAGGCATGTTTGAGCTGCAGACTCAACTCAGCCAGATCCTGTGTTCTATCTCAGTGGATTTTCTTTTTTCTTTCTTTCTTTTTTTTTTCTTAGAGATGGGGTCTTGCTCTGCCACCCAGGTTGGAGTGCAGCCTTCAACTCCTATACTCAAGCAATCTTTCCACCTCAGCCTCCCGAGTAGCTAGGACAATAGCCACACACCACTATGCCTGGCTAATTTTTTTTTTTTTTGTAGAGACGGGGTTCTGACTTATGTAGCCCAGGCTGGTCTTGAACTCCCGAGCTCAAGTGATCCTCCAGCCTTGGCCTCCCAAAGTGCTGGGATTACAGGCACATGCCCGGTGCCTGGCCTCAATGTATTTTCTTAAACGAGGTGCAAGAAAAAAGTCATTTTTCTTTTAGAGTTTTTGAAGACTGTCCTCATCCTTTGCTGGGACTGGCGTCGCATGGACCATTATTGAGAATCTCTTTGCATTTGTACTTGGCCCCTTCCTGACACTCAGGAGATAACATGGAGTTTGAGCTGAACTGACTTCACCTGTTTTTGTGAATTTCAGAGATGACTTATTGGCTGCTCAGAAGGAAATTCTGTTTCAGCAGGAAGTCATCATGAAGTTAAGGAAAGACCTTACCGAAGCCCACAGCAGAATGTCGGATTTGAGAGGTTTGAACAATTTCCGGTGTCTCTTGACCTCCTGACCCACTCGAGAAAGGAAGGAGATGAGGCTTAAGAGACGGGCGGGTGCAGTGGCTCACGCCTGTAATCCCAGCACTTTGGGAGGCCAAGGTAGTTGGATCACAAGGTCAGGAGTTCAATACTAGCCTGGCCAAGATGGTGAAAACTCACCTCTACTAAAAATACAAAAGTTAGTCGGGTGTGGTGGTGGCACCTGTAATCCCAGCTACTCATGAGGCTGAGGCAGAGGATTGCTTGAACCCAGGAGGTGAAGATTGCAGTGAGCTGAGATCGCGCCACTGCACTCCAGCCTGAGCGACAAAGCGAGACTCTGTCTCAAAAAAAAAAAAGAGTTGAAAACCTTGGCATGAAAAATCCTGCTTCTCTGTGCTGTCCCAGCACCTGTAACTCAGGGTCAGCAAAAGCCGTATCCTGGATATGTCCCTGATTCCCACCCCCCACTGAGTCCCTGACTCAATGCCAAGGGGTGCAGAGTACATTCTCCAGAGGACTTTGGACCTCTGCACTGAAATGCAACTTTCTTCTTCAGGGATAATTTTCCTTTAGCACAGATTTGCTTCTGGAAGCAAAGGCTTGGAGGGCAATCCTGGGGTCTCCCTGCGCCAGGCCAGTTTGCACAAGCCCCAGCACTCACTAGCTTTGGGACCTAGGGCAAGGGGGCCTCTCCAGGCCATTTCTTCCTCAGGTGCCAAGTAGAGAGAACACGCCTTCTTCCTAGGGTTGACATGGACATCAGTGGCCCCTAGAGTAGGGGCAAAATAACTGAGTTCTGTGCTGCTCTGGACAGACACAAACAATGCTGCCTTCATATTCCTGCTTTGTTCCTCCTTATCTCTGTGCTTTTAGTTCTGCCTCCCTCCTTCTTGCATCTGATAGCAGCCTCTCTTTCCCATCTCTACTCTCCCTCAAGCCAAAGGGCATAAACAGGCAGGAGCTGGAAGATGGAACTAAGCCTGGGGAAGTGGAGGAAGGGAAAAGAATGCTCTTATCTTGTCCCCATCCCAAACCCTATAGGGTATTTGCTCCCTGTAGCTGTTCCTGTTAATACCCCAAGACATTTATGGCTGAGTTTTTTGGTAATAAGGTGTGAGAAAGTGTGGGGTAGAGGCTACAATGCCCGGTTCTCGGGAGATGTTGGGCCCAATTCTATGTCTGCTCGCTCTTAGTTGCATGACCTCAGGTAAGTCCCTTACCTCTTTGAGCCTCAGTTTCTGCATCCGTGAAGTAAGGATGCTAATAGTAGCTACCTTACACCTGTAGTCCCTGCACTTTGGGAGACTGAGGCGGGTGGATCACCTGAGGTCAGGAGTGTGAGACCAGCCTGGCCGACATGGTGAAACCCTCTCTCTACTAAAAATACAAAAATTAGCCAGGTGTGGTGGCACACGCCTGTAATCCCACCTACACAAGAGGCTGAGGCAGGAGAATCACTTGAACCTGGGAGGCAGAGACGCCCTTACCGGCCCTCCTGTCACTCCCAGGGGAGCTAAACGAGAAGCAGAAGATAGAACTGGAGCGGAACATGGTGCTGGTCCAGCAGCAGAGCAAGGAGCTGAGTGTGCTCAAGGAGAAGATGACCCAGATGAGCAGCCTGGTAGAAAAGAAAGACCGGGAGCTGAAGGCCCTCAAGGAGGCACTCAGGTTGGGTGGGCCGGGGCGGGGTTGGGGTTGGGGGGATGGTTTGCCTGGCGTGGGGAGCCCCTGAGTCTTGCAGAGAGAGGGCTCAGTACATGCTGCTTGAGGAGCTGAATGAATGAATGATATGTGTTTCATGGCTTTGCTTATTATTCTGTGCTTCTCAAACTTCCTTGTCCAATATTCCAGATGACAGGTCTCTGCTTAAATGCCACTTCCTCCAGGAAGCCCTCCCTCACTCACCCTCACCAAGCATAGCCAAGGGATCCTGCTGTTCTTGGGCTCCCTCAGCCCCTGCACTCTGTCTAACCTACCACTTAGCACACAGCAAGGCTACCTTTGCCTGTTTTGTTGTTGTTGTTTGTTTGTTTTTTGAGACGGAATCTCACTCGCTCTGTCGCCCAGGCTGGAGTGCAGTGGAGCGATCTTGGCTCACTGTAACCTCTGCCTCCCGGGTTCAAGCCATTCTCATGCCTCAGCCTCTGGAGTAGCTGGGACTACGGGCATGAGCCACCACGCCTGGCTAATTTTTTGGTATTTTTAGTAGAGACGGAGATTCACCACGTTGGCCAGGCTGGTCTCGAACTTCTGACCTCAAGTGACCCACCCACCTCAGTCTCCCAAAGTGCTGGGATTACAGGCATGAGCCACTGCGCCCAGCCCCATTGCCTGTTTATTGTCTGCCCTCCCTACAAGGACAGGGTCTGTGTAGACCTTGCCCACTGTTGATTTCCCAGCCCAGCACATGAGGGAACTTAATATTTATTTAACAAATGAATAAACTGGAGGTGTCAGCTTAAAATACATACAAAATATTGTCATTGTCCCATGGGTTCATCTTTAAAAATACCCGTGAGTTGCATTTTTACCTGCAGCTTATCCATATTTTAGAATGAGTCCTGTTTTCACACAAAAAAAAGAGTTTGACTGAAATTGATGTTTTGTGGATATCTGGTAGCTCTGTGTGCCTCGTGGCCAAAGCAGATTCACATAGTGGCTAAAGGAGCAGACTCCAGACCTGGCTGCCTGGTTTCAAAGCCAGACCCTAGACCAGGTCCAGTGGCTCATGCCTGTAATCCCAGCACTTTGGGAGGCTAAGGTGGGCGAATCACCTGAGGTCAGGAGTTTGAGAGTAGCCTGGCCAACATATAGTGAAACCCTGTCTCTACTAAAAATACAAAATTAGCCGGATGTAGTGGTGCATGCCTGTCCCAGCTATTCGGGAGGCTGAGGCAGGAGAATTGCTTGAACCTGGGAGGCGGAGGTTGCAGTGAGCTGAGATCACACCATTGCACTCCAGCCTGGGTGGAAGAACAAGAACAAAACTCCATCTAAAAAAAAAATAGCCAGACCATCCACTTACAAGCAAGGTGACTGCAGGCAGATTGCTGTGTGTCTCTTTACTTGTCTGTAAAATGAGACAAGCAGAGTACCTAACTTGTGGGATTGTTATGAGAGATAGAAGGGTTAGCCACACATGAAGTGTTAGAAACAGCAGACATGCAGTGAATGTCCCTGTAAAGCCACAGCAGGTGTCTTCAGCCCCAGTGCAGGAACCAAGGGCAGGTGCTCCCTGCCCTGGCCACTCTCCCATAAGTCCCCTGAAACTGAATTATCTAGAAATATGGGAACAGGAAACAAGTCTCAAAAGAATTCTGTTTCCTATAAAAATAGAGCTCCATGTCATGGTCTTCCAATGAGTGTAAAAGTAATCTGTGGTTTCCAGAACCTCGTGCCATCCTCCTCTTCTCTACCCTAGGGCTTCCCAAGAGAAACACAGACTCCAGCTGAACACAGAGAAGGAACAGAAGCCCCGGAAGAAGACCCAGACATGTGACACCTCTGTGCAGATAGAACCCGTCCACAATGAGGCCTTCTCCAGCAGCCAAGAGGTGAGTGCCACCCACTCCTGGGCACCTGGAAGGATGTGCTAAGACACGGCCCAGTGGTGGCTTTCTTTCCTTTTGAAGATATTTTCATTCTAAGTTCCAAAAGTATGGTTTGCTTGTGTGAAATGTATAAAGTAAATCGCAGAATCCTGCCTCTTCAGTCACAGTCACCAGAGGTGACAGCTGTCCACGGTGTGATGTGCGTGCCATGAGATCTTTCCCTCGGAGAGGCCTCCACGTTCTCACACGGTCAAGAAAGTGCAGTGGCTGAAGATCAGGCGTGGATTCACTCCACCTGCGTTCGAATCCCAACTCCACTTAGAAACTCTGTGACCTTGGGGAGGTCACTGTGCACCAGTTCCCTGTTCTGACAGTAATGACCGCCCCCACCTTATGGGTTGGTTGAGAAATACATTTTATATATATACACATCTGAACAAACACACACAAACCCATACATATATTTATTTATTCATTCATTCATTTATTTTCAGGAAAGGTCTCAGTGAACAAACACACACAAACCCATACATATATTTATTTATTCATTCATTCATTTATTTTGAGGCAAGGTCTCACTCTGTCACCCAGGCAGGAATGTAGTGGTGCAATCACAACTTCACTGCAGCCTCAACTTCCCAAGGTTCAAATGATCATCCTGCCTCAGCCTCCCTAGTAGCTGGGACTACAGACGCACGCCACCACACCCGATGAATTTTTGTATTTTTAGTACAGATGAGGTTTCACCATGTTACCCAGGCTGGTCTTGAATTCTCGGACTTAAGAGATCCACCTGCCTCAGCCTCCCAAAGTGCTGGGATTACAAGCGTGAGCCACCACGCCTGGCCCATATAGATATTTGTTTAGTAGATAATTTTTTTGCTAATGGTATCAAACCATGTACATTCTGCAACATGGGTTTATTTTCACATAACACTATTTAATGGGCATCTTTGCAAGTATATGAAGATCTGCCTCACCCTTTTAAATGGTTGTGTAGAATTCCACTGTGTTTCTTTTTTCCAACCAGTCCCCTCTTGATGGACACTTAGGTTATTTCTCCTCTTGTGCAATGCTGTAGTTGATGTACTTGTTCTTCCTGAATTGTGCTTGATGGGGCCAAACTGCCTTCCCAAAGAGCCACGTAGTGAGTGTTCCATGGCTGTGTCTTGGTAGCTGTTTTATGCACCTGCCCAGAAGCATCTGATGGGAGTGTGTCTTTGAATGAGAACAGCCTTCATTGGGCTGTCCTGGAAGTGGGCGCTCATGCTCTGTCCCTGTGGCTGGGGCTGTGATACTCCCCATGACCCGCAGCATGCAGTTGTGAGACTCAGTGGTTCCTCAGGGCCCTGGTTTCCTGGAGCCTGGGGCTATTCTTTCCCCAGGGCTTTTTGAGCCTAGAGAGCATGGCGTTCCAGTAACGGGCTTTGGATTTTCACTGGGAAGCCAGGCCAAATGTGTCATCTTGCTTCTGGCTCTCTCAGAGATGCCTTTCCCCTGCCAGACAGCATTGAGCCAGGGCCGCAAACAGCTTGAACGAAAGGGCTCGAGGTCCAGCCAGCTGTCCTTGGCATCGATTGCTGTCCAGAGCACTTTAACAGAAGTGTCTCCTGGTTGCTCAGGGCAACCAGGAAGGCAGGGGCTGCAGCAGGTCCACGTGGCCGTAAGCTCCGTGGGGCAAGGGGTGTGTGGCACTCCTATTGGAATCCCAGGCTCTTAGAGCAGAACCTGACCCATATTCATTCACTCGTTCAACAACTATTGAGCACCTGCTGTGTGTCAGGCCCTATGCCAGGGATAGGAGAAGACGCACAGGGTCCTGCCCACACCAAACGCCCTTGGACTCTGTGCACGTCTGTTGGACTGGATTGTTGAACTGGGATGCCCTTGATTTTTAGTTTATATTATGTGGAAGGATTAGTGGAGGAGGATGGGGGAGGGAGACTGCAAGATAAAAGGGAAAATATATTTGTTCCTTCTTGGAATGGTTTTCCTCCCTCGGGCTCCTTCCTGCTTTCTAAGCCAGAGTGGGTCAGAGGGCTTAAGAGTTGTATGAGAAAGAATCTCCATCCTCTCCAAATAAATAAATTCCCAGCAGAGCAGCAAGGAGGGGTTACGTGGAGCTCCTGGTACCCCTCAGGCCAAGCACAGGCTGTAATGCAGCCTCAATGCGTGGCTACCCCTACGCCCCCAAAACTCAGTATCTCCTGCCCCCTGCTATACACAGAGAGACAGAGAGAGAGGGAGAACATTCCAGGTTGTTTACTCCCAGGGCAAACACGCATCCTCAAGAGGTGACCGAGGCCAGTGTAGAGCCAACCCCAGAAGGGAACCAGCCACGCATCCTGTGAGCAGGCTGGAACCAGGGTCCGAGGACAAGCGAGGCCCTACTAAGCACAACCAGGATGGGCTGCCTCTCTCCCACAGCTGCTGAGCCCTGGCCCCAGCTTGCAAAGCCAGGGCAAGCTCCTTACTGCTCCTGTTTCTGACAGGCTCCATATTTATTGAGTACCTACTGTGCTCAGACACAGTGCTGGGCCCTGGGAATAGCACAGTCCTCAAAGGAGATAAAGACTGCTCTCACAGAGCCTGTTGTCTGGGAGGAGAGACACAGAAATAAACAAGCCAAGAACAAGTAAAATGTCCAGTGGGAATAAGGGCTCTGCGGAACTGCACAGCAGGATTCAGAACAGAGTGACGTGGGGGGAGGGGGTGGTCAAGTGATCAGGTGGTCAGGGAGGCCTGTGCTGGAGGAGACCTGGAGCAGAGCTGGAAGGAAGGGAGGGAACGAGTGGTGGGGACATGGGGGTGGGGGTAGGGGACTGTCCCAGGAGGGCCTCAGAGGGCACTGTTGAGCCCCTTGTAGGAGGCCACGGGCCCTGTTCCCCTGGTGGCAGTGTGGCTAGTGCAGGTCCAGGGATGTGTCATATGGGCCTCTGATAAGCATTTGAACCATCAAAGGAGGAAGAACAAACAGATGTCTCCTTTGCTCTCCTCTGCGTTCTTTTCCTGGAGCACTTATCATTCTCCAGAATCAGAGTATTTGTGCGCCTGTCTGTCTGTTATCTGTCTGCCCCATAGAAAATGCACCCACAGCAGCAAGGGCTGGTCTGCCTGCTCCCTGATCTAGCCCTAGTGCCTAGAACAGTGTCCGGCATGCAGCCACTGCTGCCACTCAATAGATAGATGGGTAGGCAACTTTTAAAATAATTTTGGTTCACTTCGTACTACATATATATTATCTTCTGTATCTATAGCTCTCTATATATGCATATGTATATGCACGAAGTGAACCAAAACTGTTATTTTAAAAAGTATTATAAAAGAGCCAGATTGTCAATTTCTTCTCTCTCTTGCCAGTTTGACTGAAGCCTTCCCTGGCAACTCTATCTACAACTGAAAACTGTTCCCAACTTAATCCCACCCTGTTTCCCCACTCAATTTTCTCTTTACCATTTATAACTTCTACCTGATATTTTCACCTTGTTGTCTGTCTGCCCACATGAGGATGCAAAATCTATGACAACAGGGATGTTGCTGGGTTTAGCAACTACTGAATCCCCAGAGCCTAGCATAAGGCTTGGCACATAGAGGTGCTCAATAAATCGATGTGAGATGAATGAATGAATTTCTTACCCTAGAGAAGCATTGTTTAGCTCAGAGTTTATGAATGGACTTCAGGAGGTCTTGACCCTCTGGACGTTGTATGCAAATATTTGTGTCGATGCGAATTTTTCTGGAGGAAAAAACCCTGCATGCTTCCAAATCTTAAAAGGGTACATGACCCTTAAAAGATGAAAAAGACGACTGGGCACGGTGGCTCACACCTGTAATCCCAGCACTTTGGGAGGCCGAGGGAGGCGGATCACGAGGTCAGGAGTTTGAGACCAGCCTGGCCAACATGGTGAAACCCCGTCTCTACTAACAATACACAAAAAATTAGCTGAGCGTGGTGGCATGCACCTGTAATCCCAGCTACTCAGGAGGCTGAGGCAGGAGAATCGCTTGAACCCGGGAGGCGGAGGTTGCAGTGAGCCGAGATCACGCCACTGCACTCTAGCCTGGGCGACAGAGCAAGACTCCGTCAAAAAAAAAAAAAAAAAAAAAAAAGGTGAAAAAGACCTTTTTTTGTCTGTGCTCTTAGTAAACCCAGCTCTAGGCTGGTTACAGTAGCTCATGCCTGTAATCCCAGCACCTTGGGAGGCAGAAGTAGGAGGATTGCTTGAGCTCAGGAGTTTGAGACCAGCGTGGGCAACAAAGCGACATCCTGTCTCTACAAAAAAATAGAGAAAAATTAGTCGGGCGTGGTGGCACACACTTGTAGTTCCAGCTACAGAGCTGGAAGGATCACTTGAGCCCACAGGTAGAGGCTACAGTGAGCCGTGATCATGCCATTGCATTCCAGCCTGGGCAACAGAGCAAGACACAACAGAGCAAGATCCAAAAACCAAAACAAACAACAAACACACACACACACACACACACCCAACTCTACCTCAGCTGTTTAGGATGGTCCATCTGGGTCTAGTGGCTACCATATTGGACAGTGCAGGTATAAAACATTCCCTTCACCACAGAAAGTTCCATGGGGTTCCAGAAGCTCCGAAGCCTCAGAGGAAGATTTTCATTTCTCCAGCCCAACCAAGAGCCAGTCTATCAAATCCCCCTAGCAAATATTAAATAATCATCCTTATCACCAGTTAAAAGAAAGCATCATGGGTTCTTATCTGAAAATGCCCCTCCAGGAGTAGAATTGGCTGTGATCGTTCAGAAACAAGACCCGCATGACAGCAAATGGAAACCCAGGCATAGAACAGTATTAGAAGAAAATATAAAACGTGGAGCGGGAGCGTGGAGGGGGTCTTTTATTTATAGTAATGCTAAATAAGAAAGTTGGAAGTCTTCCTACATGTGACCCAATATTTGAGATGAAAAATGTAAATTCTATCTCTGCTGAAGCCCTAATGCCATTTTTCCAAAGGTGCTAAGTGACTGGGTTCCTCTATACATGAATTGTTCATGTTTCTGTGAATGTAAGAGAAATCTTCTAATCCCTGATCAACTGCTGCCCGCCTCATTCTTTCCACAGCAGCAATCCTTCAGCGATCTAGGGGTCAAGTGCAAAGGGTCCCGGCACGAGGAGGTCATTCAGCATCAGAAAAAGGCCTTATCTGAACTTCGAGCACGAGTTAAAGAACTCGAGAAGGCGCTCTCACCAGGTAAGTCTCCTTCTTCCTAGTCAGAGCAGTGGACCCCAGACTCGGGCTCACTTTGGGGAGTGACCAGTTTGCCAGGACTACCGTGTTTTATCTGCATCATCCCAGAACTCAGAGGATGTTGTAATACACAAAAAGATGGGCAGACCATGATCTCAGAGTCAAGTGCAGGCCTTGATATTAAATAAATAGAATTTCATGCATAACTCACTATTGTACTTTTTTTTTTTTTTTTTTGAGACAGAGTCTCACTCTGTCACCCAGCCTGGAGTGCAGTGGCACATTCTTGCCTCACTGCAACCTCCGCCTCCCAGGTTCTAGTGATTCTCCTGCTTCAGCCTCCCTAGTATCTAGGACTACAGGAACTAGCCACCACACTGGGCCAATTTTTATATTTTAGTAGAGACAGGATTTCACCATATTGGCCAGGCTGGTCTTGAACTCCTGACCTTGTGATCCACCCCCCCTCAGCCTCCCAAAGTGCTGAGATTATAGGCGAGAGCCACCACACCCAGCCTACTTTTTCTTAATTCATGGTGGCTGGGTGAGAACTTTGTCATGGATGAATACTGTCTAAGGATCAATGTTGGAGAACCACTTAGAGTACCCCCTTTAGAGGGGATAGGACTATCCTAAGACTTGGGGCCCACTGCAGGCTGGGGCACTGGTCTAGGACCTGGAAGCCTGGGTTCAAGTTCCATCTTGGTTCCATGGCTGAAGGACCTTAGCAAAGTCCACCCTCAGTGGCCTCAGCGCTGATGAGCCGGGTGACCTTGGCCAGGTCATTTAATCTCTCTAGGTCTGTGTCCTCATCTGCCACGGGAGGTTGTAAGGATTCAAGCAGGCCTGTGTAAGTGTCCTGTAAATAGTTGCTATGGTTATTACATGAAATAACTTCTTCCTGAGCCTTTCTTTTGAGTCTACTTTATTTCTTTTGTAGATCATAAAGACCACCAGAATGAATCATTTCTAGATTTAAAGAACCTCAGAATGGAAAACAATGTCCAGAAAATACTACTGGATGCAAAACCGGATTTGCCAACTCTCTCAAGAATAGAGATCCTAGCGGTAACCAAAGAAAATTATCTCTGCTGTGACTGGCATGTGGAGAGGAGGGGCCTGAGGGCAGACACTAGCTGCATTCCCTGGCACAGCCATACATGTCAGTGGTTTGGGGCTGGCTGCTGTCTATACTCACTAGCTGGTGCCCCGACCATACCTGTTGTTCAGGGTTTGCACAGAAAGGTAGCCTTCCACTTGTGCACAGTATGGTTCGGCGTGGCATCGACATTGGGCCACATTAATCGCTGAAGCATGGCGGGCCCCCTTTCCAGATTATGTATGATATTCTTTTTTTTATATATTTATTTATTTATTTTTATTTTTATTTTTTTGAGACAGAGTCTCGCTCTGTCACCCAGGCTGGAGTGCAGTGGCATTATCTTGGCTCACTGCAAGCTCCGCCTCCCAGGTTCACACCATTCTCCTGCCTCAGTGTCCTGAGTAGCTGGGACTGCAGGCACCCGCCACCACACCCGGCTAATTTTTTGTATTTTTAGTAGAGACAGGGTTTCACCGTGTTAGCCAGGATGGTCTCAATCTCCTGACCTCATGATCCACCCGCCTCAGCCTCCCAAAATGCTGGGATGACAGGGGTGAGCCACCGCACCCAGCTGATCACATGTGATATTCGGTAGAACATGTTCAGCAGACTAATAGATCATGTTATGCCATGAGTTTGCCCAAAGTTTGCTTTTCCTGTCACCTGAAAAACACAAACATATAAAAGGCAGGAGAAGGGAGCCGTGATTCAGAGCACACAAGTTCCTAGAGTCAGAGGGTCCTGTGTCCAGATCCGAGCTCTGCAAGCTGTGCGACCTTGGGCAAGGCTCTTGACCTTTCTGGGACTCCATTTCCCAGCTGTAAAATGATGATGAAAATACTGAAGGAGATAATTCTGGAAAGTGCTTAGCCTAGTGGCTGGCTCAGAGGAAAAAATAAATGACAGATGTTATTATTAAATATTATTTAAATAGGCCAGGTGTGGTGGCTCACACCCATCATCCCACCACTTCGTGAGGCCAAGAGAAAAGGATCGCTTGAGGTCAGGAGCTTGAGACCAGCCTGGGAAACATAGCGAGACCCCATCTCTATAAAAAAATAAAAAATACATTAGTCAGGCATGGTGCCAGGCACCTGCAGTCCTGGCTACTCAGGAGGCTGACATGGGAAGATCGCTTGAGCTCAGGAGTTTGAGGCTACAGTGAGCTGTGATCGTGCCACTGCTCTCCAGTGGGGACGATAGGATTTCCAGAAGTGATTTGATTGTGCAGTTGCAGGTGCCTTTTTACCCTAAATGGATGTTTGGGCATTTGATGGACACATGACAGGTCAGCATCTGTCACAGGACCTGCCGAGGGCATGTGTGCTGCTGCAGCTGGATCCACACCACACAGGCTTCTAGAAGAAATAATGAGGCTATCCTACATTCTCTCAGCAGTTTTTCTGGGCATTCGCGAGAGTCCAGGAAGAGGGTCTTTGGAAATGAGCTGGTTTTCTAGAGAAAATCAAACCCTACTTCCCTGAGGGTGGGAGTGGAGGGACAGCCTCCAGGTTGGGATCAGTTTGATTCCCAGCCTGACCCGCTCCCAAGACAGGACTTTCCCCTCGGCAGTGCTCCAGTCCCACCACAGACTGACCCGCTCCCAAGACAGGCCTTCCCCTCCGCAGGGCCTCAGTCCTACCACGGACACCACACAGCAGGAAACCTCTCCACTCTCTCAAAAGTCCTCAATCTTCCGACACAACACTGGCAGCAATTCACATTAAGAGAAGGGGGCCAAGTGCAGTGGCTCATGCCTGTAATCCCAGCACTTTGGGAGGCCGAGGCAGGCAGATCACTTTGAGCTCAGGAGTTCAAGACCAGCCTGGGCAACATGGCGAGACCCTGTCTCTACAAAAAATTAGCCAGGCATTGGTGGCTCATGCCTGTAGTCCCAGCTACTCAGGAGGCTGAGGCTAGAGAATCACTTGAGCCCAGGAAGTGGAGGCTGCAGTGAGCCAAGATCACCTGACTGCACTCTGGCCTGGGTGACAGAATGAGACTCTGTCTCAAAAAAAAAAAAAAAAAGAAGAAACAAGAGAAGGAGCAGGAGGAAGAACAGCTGGCATTTACTGAGTGCTTACTGTGTACCGGCATTGAGCAAAGCCCTTCACATGTGTTATTTCATTTAATCCACACAGCAGCCTAGATCAGTTAACCATTGTTATCCCCATTTTACAGATAAGAAAAATTAAGACTTCAGGCCAGGCACAGTGGCTCGCGCCTATAATCCCAACACTTTGGGAGGCCCAGGCAGGCACATCACTTGAGGCGAGAAGTTCGAGACCAGCCTGGCCAACATGGCAATACCCCGTCTCTGCTAAAAATACAAAACTTAGCCAGGCATGGTGGTGCACATCCGTGCTCAGGCACGAGAATCACTTGAACCCAGGAGGTGGAGGTTGCAGTGAACTAACATCACACCACTGCACTCCAGCCTGGGCGACAGAGTGAAACTGTCAAAAAAAAAAAAACGAAAGAAAGAAAAGAAAAGAAAGAAAAAGAAAAATTAAGGCTTCAGAAGGTCAAGCACCTCACCCAAGGTCACAAAGATAATGAATGACAGAGCCAGGACTGTGTCCTTGGAGGTCCGCCTCTTGCAGCCTGCTGGTCTGCAGAGAAGGAGGTGGGGATGGTGTGATCGAACCTACAGCCCAGACTCTTCCTTAGGTCACCCTCCCTCTGGACTCCTGCAAGCTGCAGGAAAAGAGAGGGGATTCTGAAGGGGAGTGCAGAGGATGTGGCTCAGGGAGCTAGAGACACCAAGCTGCGTTTTAGGTTCTTTTTGTAGCAAAACTGCCCAATTTATTGTCATCTTTAAATACCTGCTTTATTCTCATCTCATAGATAGATAAATGTGTCCACTCTTAATATAGACAAACATGTCACACTTACCTATCACAGTCATCTTTAGGCTTTTAGATTTTTGTGAATGGGTTTTTTGTTTTTGTTTTTGTTTTTTTTTAATCTCCCAGGTTTAGTGTGGAGCCAGTAAATGCTGCAAGCTGACATGCTCTTGGTGTTCGTGGCGAGCACTTAAAACCCAATTTAGTTGTGAGGGGATGTATGGGGGTTGTCCGTGGCCTCCAGACTCCCCTCTTGGCCTGGTGGCTTTTCTATGCCTTTGGCTGGGGCTTTCAGCAAGCAGCTGGCTGAGCAGGGTCTTAGCAGGTGCACAGCTGCCTCCTCTCTGGAAAGGGTCTGAAGTGATGCTCACCCACCATCTACATCATCTCTGGAAAGGGTCGGAAATGAGCGTCCAGTTTCCGCTGCATGAAAATGGCATTCCTTTAATAAAAGGAGGGGGGATATTTTCTATTTAACCTGCATTCATTCATGTGACAAACATGCCCACTCTGTGCCAGGTGCCATGCTGGGCACAAGGAGGGGGAGAGTGAGCAACCAGCAACACCGTCCCTGCTTCTATGGCACTCTCGTCTGGACCAGGGTTTCCAGGCCTTAGCACTGTTTATATTTTAGGGCCCCACAATCTGGCGCGGTTTGTGGGGGGATGTGTGGATGTTTAGTAGTGTCTTTGCTCTCTGCCCCCTAGATGCTGGTAGCACTCCCCGCCTACAGTTGTGACAATCAAAAATGTGTCCAAACACTGCCAAATGGCCCAGGGGAGGGGACAAAACCACCCCAGTTGAGAACCACTGTTCTAGAGGGAAGACAGGCGGTGATCAAAGAACAAGACAAGTGATGTATAATTACAGAGGCTTCAAAGACAGAATAATTCTCTGAAGGGTAGGAATACGATTATAAGAAAGCAGTTGACAAAAGAATCAGACGGAATGATCAGGACGTGGACTGAAAATCAACTCTCTTGAGTTAATCTTCGGTAATCACACAGTGCATTAGCTTCCAGTCCTAGAAAGTAATAATGGAATGTCAAGAGAGGCCTTTCATTTCTTTCTGATTTCAGCCTCAGAATGGCCTTTGCAACGCAAGGTTCAGCTCAGCCATGGAGAAGTCAGGGAAGATGGATGTGGCTGAGGCTTTAGAGCTCAGTGAAAAGCTGGTACGTACATCCAGCATCCAACCTGCTCCTATCCAAAGCCTGGGTCCCCTGCAGTTAGTGTTAAACACAGGATAGTTTAAATGTCAACCTCACATGCCCATTTAGTTGCTCTAATAACTCTGCAAGACCTACCTGCTATCCCAGCATGGGTCAGGAATCGCATAGCCAAGTTCCTTGAAAAACTGGGTGGTTAGAGTGAAGTGTTTGTATCTGTTGTCATTTTTCACCCCCGGTTCTCAAAAAAGGCATAGCGTAAATGGATGTGGGAGAAATGAAAGTCATGCTGAAAGCCCCAGTTGCACTCCTTTCAAAGCATGTGTGTGTTCTCTGCAATTGCAGAAAGTGAATGAAACAGAATTAGACATCGGCCTCCTTAAAGCGGCCACCAGCGGCCTCGGGTAATGCCTCTTATGCACCAACGTTTTCCTTGTAGTACCTGGATATGAGCCAAACCCTCGGAAGTCTGATGAACATCAAGAATATGTCAGGCCACGTGTCCATGAAATACCTCTCCCGCCAGGAGAGGGAGAAGGTCAACCAGCTTCGACAAAGGGACCTCGACCTGGTGTTTGATAAGATCACCCAACTCAAGAACCAGCTGGAGAGGAAAGAGGAGCTGTTGAGAGGATATGAAAAGGACGTTGAACAGCTCAGGTACCTCGGCACCCCCACGTCCCCATGGAAATGCCCGGGCCTCCCTTCTCCTGGCTAAACTCAGGCTAGCAGCAGACCCCTAGGCCTGGGACAGGAGGACAGAGACCCGAGTGTGGAATACCTACAATGTCAGAAGGGGAACAGGGAGGGCACTGACTAGGCCTGGTAGAGGGAATTCTGTCCCTGAGATCACAGCTGCAGAAGTGCACAGTTTCCCCATTCTGTGAACTATTTTCTGTGCAAGCTGCACCTCTTGCGACCCTTGACTTACGGTTTCCCACTTGTGTAGCATTGACAGCTCCGTCACATTTTCAAAAGTCACGGTTCCCCGCTCCCCAGGAACTCGGGAGGGGCTGGTAGCACGTCCTTTATCCCCTCCCGCTGCACACATTCAGCTCAATGAATGGCTCATTCTGCTCTCTGTACCCCAAATCTTCGTCATGCTCTCCTGCTTGCGATGACATTCCTGAGTGAGCCCCCACTGTGGATGTATTTTGAGAGACTTCCGGGTCTGGCACATTGATGATGATTGGGAAAGATAAGGGAGAAAGAGACGCCATCTCTCCCGTGCACCCAGGCGGAGCAAAGTGTCCGTTGAGATGTACCAGTCGCAGGTGGCAAAGCTGGAGGATGATGTCTACAAAGAGGCCGAAGAGAAGGCCCTGCTGAAGGAGGCCCTGGAGCGCATGGAGCACCAGCTGTGCCAGGAGAAGAGGATCAACAGGGCCATCCGGCAGCAGAAGGTAAGGCGCTGCTGCCCAGGGCAGAACCTCCCAGGCTGCCCTGCAGCTCCCGTTAACAACGGCCAAGGGAGGTCCCTGGAGGATCCAGGTAGCACAGAACGCATGGACGGATGCAAAGGGAGGCGACTGGATAGCTTTTGCATCAGACAGACCTAGATTTAGACCAGGGCTCTACCGCTTACTATGTGACCTTAGATAGGTTTCTTAACCTCTCTGAGACTCATGGTGCTCATCTGTATTTTTTTTAATGGTGGTTGTTATTCATATTTATGTCAATCTGCCAGGTGCTAGGGATACATAAGCTCTCAGAGAGTGGAGATTTGGAGTCACTATTCTGAGTGCCTGGCACGCAGTAGACACCCAGTAAATATTTGATGAATGGATGGATGGAAGGACAGACAGGTTGATTGATGGACAGGTGGAAGAATAGATGGCCTGAGGAGTATACAGGTGGATGGGCAGATGGATGTCCTCGAAGAACGTATCCCTTAGTGTGGAACAGAGAGCTGACTTCAGGTGGATTTCATAGCTGAAGGGTGTCGAGGCTGTGCAGTCCAGGAAGGGCACTCAGCCTGGTTAGAACATGCAGGGAGGGCCTGCCAAAGCCACAATACCGCCAGTGACCACAAAGGAGAGCTGGAGCTTGCGCACCAAAGGGATGAGAGGGTGGACATTCCCGGCTGAAGGAGCCGCAGAGGAAAGCTGTGAGGATGAGATTTGCTCCCTGGCACAGAGTTGGAAATAGCACTGGCTTGAGAAACTGAGATTCCAATCTCAGGCTGGTGACCCAGCGAAAATGGGTCCCCCTCCCACCACACACACACACACACACACACGCACGCACACACACATGCACGCGCACACACGCACACACACACACACACCCTGGTATCTCATCTGTAACATGGTACAGGAGTCAGCCAGTCCTGGGCTCAAATCCCCGCACTTATTAACTGTGCAACCTTGTGCAGGTCTCTTCGCCTCTCTGAGCCTTGCTTTCCTCATTAGTAAATGGGAGCTTCCAGCCCCTGCCTCGCAGGCAGATGGTGAGGATGAAAGAATGCAGGCATCCCTCGCTATTGCTGTCCACTCTCGCTGTCGTCAGACTTCGGGAGCCAAGTGCTTTCAGATGGTGAGGGTGCTTGTCCCATCTCTGAAGCACCTGCCCAGGGCCTGGCACCAGCCGGTGGACACTGCCTTCCCCATGCTGCCCATGACCCATGCTGCCCGTGACGCATGCACGTGGTCTCCTAGGTGAGTCCTGCCTCAGACCCGGTAGGGTCTACACAATGGAAAGTTTCCCCAAAGCAAGTCACACATGAGCAGCACCCGGGTGACTTCCAAAGCTCCCTGAAAGCTGGCAGAGGGGCTTTCCTGTCTGCTTTGCAGTTGACATATTCATCATCCACTCCTGCAGTCCACAAGGCACTGGAACAGTGACTTCTAAATAGAGCCAGACTCTCCGTTTCCTTCACTCTTGCCTAAGGTGGAGCAGATCCCAAGGCTGGGGTTAGGCAAGTCAGGGAAAGAACCACAGCCACCATCTCTTCATGACCGTCTCCAGGCCAGGGACTGGGCTCATCTGAGCTTTGCAGCCGTGATAGGGCTTATTAATGCCTCTAATAGCGCTGCCTGGTACGATGATCCCTATTTTACAGATGAGGAAACTGCGCCTCAGAGAGTTAAGAGACGCCCAGGTGCACATAGTGGCTGGTAAGGAGGGCTGGGACCTGACCCCAGATCCCTCTGACCCTGGTTCTCCTGCTCTCTGCAGGGTTGGCCCTGAGTCCCCTCCTTGTAACTGTCAGCTTTTATGTGTGTGTGCATTCTTGTGTGCGTGTGTGTGCACATGTGTACCATGTGCATGAGGGTTTGCCTGTGTGTGACGCTATGTGTGTGTGTTTGTGTGTGTTGCCTGGCTGAGCTCAGAGAGAGCCAAACCCCCAGAGAAGGGTGCCCCCCCCACCAACCAGGTGAGCTCCTTGCAGAGGCCTGGCCTTCATCCCACAAACCTTGCAGACCACAGGCTCCCTGGCTTGCAGCCCCCAAAAATGAAGGCAGCGCCCTGCTCTGGACGTGGCCTTTCCAGCACTCACCACTCTGAATTAAACATCACAGGACCCCGTCTGCACATGTTGTGGGGCTGCCTCGGGCAGAGGACGGTCTCCTTTCACGTTGTGCCATGCCAGGGAGATCTGGGCAGCAACAGAATCCTGAGATGTCCTTTGATGTGCCCACAGGAGAGTTCGCTCCTTCCCGAGGCAGCGTCCCCCAGGGCTTGGCAGGCCAGGCCCACAGCAGAGACACCAAACCACAGAATGGGACAGCAGAGGGCCCTAAAAAGCCCATTGTCATGCACTGGCTGAAAATGAAAGAAAACCTGCAGATTTACATAATCAGTCCACATGCATTATTCATGGCCTCCCTACGCACACACAATGCGGGCTGGCCAGCCTTCCACAGAGCAGGTGGAGGAAGGTCCGAAGTGGCCAAGCCAAACCTGTGTCAGGGTCCCCAGCTGGAGCTGGGAATTTTCAAATTCATGGAATTCACAATATAGGGAAAGATTTGATAGGAAGTAGAGCCACAATCACAGCAAGGCTGATGGTATTATTTACGGAGCACTTGCTGTCAGGCGCACCCCACGGGGCTCGGCCCGCCCTCACCTCACGTCAGCCTGCAGGGAGGGCTGCCGGGCGTCTGCCCACTGAGAGGGGAAACTGAGGAGGTCGGAGGGCAGTGTCACCTGGCTACTCAGCTACAGAAACGGGACCTCAGCGACCTCCGATCCTGGCCCTCCCAGCCCATCCACTCATCTACCCCATTCCTTTCCAGGGTGCACCCCGCCTACTCCATCACCATTTCTCTCGGGGTTCATCCACAGGCTCAGTTTGCATTTAAGGTTTGTGACTAACATGTCATCAGAAACTCCTGTTTGTCAAGGGAGAAAAAAGGGGGAAAATCTTTTTTTTTTCTTGCTGTTCAAGAGTTTGACAACATCAGAGAAAACAGTTTTTTTTCAGTGTTGCAAGATTCAAAAGGGAACCTGTACACATCTGTTTGGGCAGCAGCTGCTTCCTAGGAGTATATCTTCATTAAATGAAGGTTAAAGGAACGTAGAATTCCTTTAAGTTTCACACCTAACATTTTCACAAGGAGTCGATTTTTTTCCAAGTCTCCTGTATAAAATCTCAGCACCCCTTCATAAAGATGGAACAGTTGAGGCTCTGGGAAACGAAATTACTCACCTTGAGTTTCAGAACTACCCGCCCCCAACACACAGACAACCACTGTAGTTTTAACACTTGAACATCTCTTCACTGAGCAGAACTTTCCCGAGTCAAAAGTCATACTTCCAGCTGAGCAGGGTAGCTCATGTCTGTAATATGAGAACTTTGGGAGGCTGAGGCAGGAGGATCACTTGAGACCAGCCTGGGCAACATAGCAAGACACCACCTCTGAAAATAAAAATAAACAAATTAGCCAGGTATGGCACCACACACCTGTAATCTCAGCTACTTGGGAGGCTAAGACAGGAGGATCAATTGAGCCTAGTAGTTTGGGGCTGCAGTAAGCTATGATCGCGCCACTGCCCTCCAGCCTGGACGACACAGCAAGACCTTGTCTCTTTTAAAACAGAAAAAAGGCATAGTTCTATACTAATACCTCTGGCTGTGCAAATCAGACCTGACATAAAATGCTGGGGAAAACCTCAGTGCTGGTCATTCACAGAGAACCTCATGGTCATCAGCCTCCTGACTCTGGGATGCCCTGGGTCCACAGCTCCCTGCAGTGACAGTGTGACAGTGACACTGGCCCAGGCTGTGCCCAATCTAGTCCACTTCCCACATCACTAAACAAGGTGGCAGAGTTTCTCCGAGATAAGAGGCAGACTTTGGAGTCCAACAGATAGGGCTTAGGGTTCAAGCCCACCTCTGTCCCTGAGTGACCCTCAGTAGGTGACTTTACCTCTGTCACAGGTTTCTCAACAACAGCAACAATAACGGTAACAACAAGACCTGCTTCATGGGGTGGTTAAATGGTGTGATGCCGGCTCGGTTACTCGGTTACTGTGGGGAAGAGAAAAGGCCACTCGGGGGTGGGGGCAGTGCCTGCATCGCTTTCAATGAGCTTCCTGCCCGCTGGCGAGTCCTGCAGACCCCGAGACTTTTTCCTGGGTCCTCCTAGAGCCGGCAGCGCCTTTGTAAAGCTGTCTTTTCTATTTAGTGAATACAACTAGGGCTACAGCCAAGAAACAGCCGATACTTTTCATGAATGGGTTAAGACTGGAATTTTCAATAGGAACATTTTAAATGCACAGAAGTTGCCCTTGGAGAAGGATGCAAGCCCGTTCTTTGGCCTTTATTAGGACTTGAGTGTGAGAACCACTGAAATGCACTAGCTGCTTCTGGCTGGGGAGCAGCCCAGCTCCTGTTCCGGGCTCCAGCCAATCCTCCCCAAGGGGCTTGGCCACAGCTTTGCCGAGTGGTCTCAGCTGGGTTGGAGCCCCTAACCTTCCCTCTGCATTATGAGCTCAAGTCCCTCATCTTTAAGATGAAAATAAAAATGTGCCTAACTCACAGGAGTCAATCCCGTGAAGGCACGCATATAAAACCCTTAGCAAACACGACCTCTCAATCATGCTCTTTTCTCTTTTTCTTTTTCTTTTTTGTTTTGTTTTTTTGTTTGTTTGTTTGTTTGAGACAGAGTCTCGCTCTGTTGCCCAGGCTGGAGTGCAGTAGCACAATCTCGGCTCACTGCAACCTCTGCCTCCCAGGCTCAAATGATCCTCCCACCTCAGCCGCCCAAGTAGCTGGGATTACAAGGCACCCGCCACCACACCCGGCTTATTTTTGTATTTTTTTAGTAGAGAGTTTTGCCATGTTGCCCAGGCTGATCTGGAGCTCCGGGGCGCAAGTGATCTGCCCACATTGGCCTCCCAAAGTGCTGGGATTATAGGCGTGAGCCACCACACTCGGCCATCATATCAGTACTGTTTTATACATCATCATATCAGTAGTATTTTATTTAACTCACTATTTCCCAAGATCTTCTTGGGCCCAGGAATTCTCAAGATCCTGGTTTCCTCAGCGCCACTATGTGTTTTTGACCAAAAAGTAGAAATTGGTAGATGTGTGGGATGAGAATGGGATGGGGCTTGGGGGTGGTAACCTCGCACCCTCACCAGGATGGAAGAGTAAAATGTGGCTAGAGTGGTGCAGTGTGTGGATAGAAGATGGCTCAAGAAAAAGACACCAGGCTGGGTGCGGTGGCTCATGCCTGTAATCCAAACACTTTGGGAGGCCGAGGCAGAAGGATGACTTGAGGCCAGGAGTTTGAGACCAGCCTGGGCAACATAGCATGACCCCCATCTCTACAAAAAATAAAAAATTAGCTGGGCATGGTGACTCACACCTGTAATCCCAGCACTTTGGGAGGCTGATGGAGGATGGCTTGAGCCCATGAGTTGGTGACCATCCTGGGCAATATGGCAAAACCCCATCTCTACTAAAAATTAAAAAAAAATTAGCTGGGTGTGGTGGTGCATGCCCGTAGTCCCAGCTACTTGGGAGACTGAGGTGGGAGGATTGCTTGAGCCTAGGAGGTTGAGGTTACAGTGAGCCATGGTCGTGCCACTGCACTCCAGCCTGTGTGACAGAGTGAGACCCCGTCTCAAATAAAAAAGAAAGAGACTCCCCCGCAGTGATCCCCTGTCTTCTGCCCACCTATCTCAGTGAGTCCCAGCGTCTCCTAGAAACCTCAGAGGCCTGTCACAGATTGGAACAGGTAAGGACACACTAAGGTTAGCACTCTCTTGCTAACCCGATACTTTTCACTCAGGAAAGTGTAGAGGAGCACGAACCGAGAAACGCAAAAGAATCGACACCTTGCAACTGTGCCTTCAAAGAGAAAGACAGGCAGGTATGGGAGGTGTTCTGATGTTGCAGACACACAGTAGAGATAGTCTCAACTGGGGGTAAGAGCTCGTGGCGTGCAAATGCCTCCACGCGCTGCCCCACCTCCCTCCCTCCCTTCCCTCCCCAGCCCCTGCCCCACCCCCTGCCCCACCTCCCTCCCTCCCTCCCATCCCCAGCCCCTACCCCACCTGCCTGCAGTTTGAACGGATGACCTAAGAGACAAGCAAGCGTCCAGCCCAGTCCGTTAAGGTGAGAAAGCAGAGGGGATATTCCAGCACAGCTTTAGCTCATGGAGCAGCCATCCTAGGCCACTAAGTGACTTGGGGACTTGGAGACAAGGTCCTAAGAGAAGAAAGAAGGGAGGAGTGAGGAGCCCCAAGAACCCCTGTCCTAAGAATGAAATGAGGGGGGTGAAAGAAGGTGGGAGTGGTTACAAAATGGAGCCAGGAATGAGGATGAAACTGCCTTCTACCCCCGCCGAGGGGGAGCCCTATTCAACTCCGACCTTCCTGGCAGCCAACGAGAAATGGGAAACCAACTTGGTCACAGTTCACAGTGTCCATGAGATACAATGGGTGGATGCTCACAAGTGCTCTTAGAACACAGACCTTGCTGGACTTTCCCCCTAGAGGGGCCGGTGTGTGATGTAAAGAGCAGCATCTTTAAGAACAGCCTTCGTGGGGTGATGTGGGCTGAGCCGTGGCTGAGAACAGCTCTTGAGACAGATCGATGTCATCACATGCCACTGAATCCAGTAAAGTTCAGTAAAAGCAGATCTGTTTGGGGCTGGGCTCTGCTCTCCAGTGCTCAGGTGTCCACTGAGCAGACTTAATCCAGGGATGGATTTCAGAGCAGTGTTCCACCTGGAGTTCCTGGAGCCCTTGTGCCCCGTGGAAGGGTATGAGTCCCAACACCCTCACATCTTGTTTCCACCAGAGCAGATGTTTTACATACCAAGTTCCTCAAAGGATTTTGTTTGGGTAAAGAATTCTACTGGCACGCCTGTAATCCCAGAATTTTGGGAGGCCAAGACAGCCGGATGGCTTCAGCCCAGGAGTTCAAGACCAGCCTGGGTAACATGGCAAAACCCCGGCTCTACAAAAGCACAAAAAATTAGCCAGGCATGGTGGCATGCACCTGCAGTCCCAGCTACTCGGGAGGCTGAGGTGGGACAATGTCTTGAGCCCAGGATTTCAAGGTTGTAATGAGCCACATAAGCATGCCGCTGAACTCTGAGCAACAGAGCAAGAACCTGTCTCAAAAAAAAAAAAAAAAAAACCTGCTGGAAAAGAGGAAAGGAGGGAAGAGAAGTTTAAAACCATTGCTTGACAATATCTGAAATGACGACTCTCTGCTGAGTTTGTTCCTGTCACTAACTTTGTGATAAATGTTGAGTGGCTGCAGGCTCCAGGCCTTCCAGAGGGCGACTGTCAGCTAAATACAGGCCACAAGTCTTTGCAGACTGTTGCTTTGGGAGAACAGCGGAGACTTACGAGCACCTATGCCCCTATCCTAAAAGACAGCCTGACTCACTGTCCCCGTGAGTCTGGGGGATGCCAAATGGGGTTGGGTTGCCAAATTTAAAGGAAAAAAATAAAACAAGATACCTAGTTACATTTGAATTTCAGATAAATAACAAATCGTGATTTAGTGTTAAGTATGTTCCAAATATTGCATAGGACATACATATACTTAAAGTATTTGTTTTCATTCTGAAACTCAAATGTAACTGGGTATCCTGTATTTTATCTGGCAACCCACCAGCTCTCCACTGAGCACCAGCTAGATGCCAAGCAGGGCGGCCCTGAGGCCACGTCATAAAACGGCAGCCCCCAGCTGTGCCTCATTGGGCCCTTGGAATTTTTTTTGTTCTGGGGGTTTGAAGTATCATTTCAAAATAGGGCACTTTTGGCCAGGCACGGTGGCTCATGCCTGTAATCCCAGCACTTTGGGAGGACGAGGCGGGCTGATCACTTGAGGTCAGGAGTTCCAGACCAGCCTGGCCAACATGGTAAAACCTCATCTCTACTAAAAATACAAAAATTAGCCAGGCGTGGGGGCAGGCGCCTGTAATCCAAGCTACTCGGGAGGCTGAGGCAGGAGAATCGTTTGAATGTGGGAGGCAAAGGTTGCAGTGAGCCGAGATCGTGCCACTGCACTCCAGCCTGGGTGACAGAGCAAGACTCTGTCTCAAAAAAAAAAAAGAAAAAAAATAGGCCGGGCACGGTGGCTTACGCCTGTAATCCCAACACTTTAGGAGGCCGAGGTGGGCGGATCACAAGGTCAGGAGATCGAGACCATCCTGACTAACACGGTGGATTCCTGTCTCTACTAAAAATACAAAAAATTAGCCGGGCGTGGTGGCAGGCGCCTGTAGTCCCAGCTACTTGGGAGGCTCAGGCAGGAGAATGGCGTGAACCCGGGAGGCGGAGCTTGCAGTAAGCCAAGATCATGCCACTGCACTCCAGCCTGGGCGACAGAGTGAGACTCTGTCTCAAAAAAAAAAAAAAAGAAAAAAAAAACACTTTAAGAGAATACTCCAGATTTCTGGCTTCTTTGGGAAACTTGGATCTGCTGGTGACACTAGGCCCACAGTCCCACACGCCACCAGCTTCTATCCCCTTAGAAAGGACCCCGGCCCCTGGGTTTGCTGCCATCTCCATCTTGCCACCTTCTTTGACTTCCTGGCCCCTGTAGGCATGAGGTTGGCGACCCCCGTGGAAGGTTGGGGATCTCTGAGAGGGGGGCCCAGCTCCCTCCCTCCCTGAGGTGTCCCCAGTATCTGGGGCTGCTCTTTCTTCAGGGAACTGTCCCTGAGGTGCCACATCTTGGGGACCCCAGGGTCAGCAACCGTAAACCAAACCCCAGGGAAATAGCAAGCTTCAGATTCCAGGTGACGATGGCATTCAAACAGGCCCCCTGAAGGGAGTTCAACCATCATGGACCCCACCATCCCTGAGCCATTGGGATGCCGAGGTGTGAACCACCGGGCATCTGCAGCCCCTTCCACCTGCTCTGGGAGGCGCTGCCTCCAGCTAAAACAGACGTGTCCTTCAAGAAGAGCAGTGTTCCTCACAGGCCTTGGGTTGAGCAGCCTCCACCTCTGCTGGAATCTAGAACAGAGACCCCCAAGAGACTCAGCAAGATGGGGCACCGTGGCTCCCAAAAGCTGTGCCCCCTTCTTATTGAGAAAATGGATTTTTCTCAATTTTCAGATGCTACCCATTTGGTATGCTGTCCCTGGGAAGGCCCAGCATACCAAATGGGTAGCATCTAAAAGTGGAGAAAAATCCATTTTTCTTTGATGCAAAAGGCAAAGAGGAATCTAAACTAAATTTTGTTCTTATTCTTTCTGTATTGAAGAGACGAGTATTTGTAGAGATGGTGAAGAACAGGATGCAGAACTCAAATTCCCAGGTGAGCAGAAAGAGCATCCTCTAGAATTCTCTTTTTTTGTTGATCTGTTTTGTTTTGTTTTGCTTGAGACGGAGTCTCACCCTGTTGCCCAGGCTAGAGTGCAGTGGCTAGAGCTTGGCTCACTGTAACCTCCGCCTCCCAGGATCAAGCAATTCTCCTGCCTCAGTCTTCTGAGTAGCTGGGACTACAGGCGCATGCCATCACGCCCAGCTAATTTTTTTTATATTTTTAGTACAGACAGGGTTTCACTGTGTTAGCCAGGATAGTCTCAATCTTCTGACCTCGTAATCTGCCTGCCTCGGCCTCCCAAGGCACTGGGATTACAGGAGTGAGCCACCGCACCCGGCTGAATACTCTTTTTTAATCAAGTCTATAAAATCTTAAACATGTTGAATCATTGCCATTCACAAATCAGCCCTGGAACTGGAATTGATCCAATCCACACTCCTGCTTTGCAGAAAGTAGAGGCAAGCTATCAGGAAGCTTGAAAGCAAAACACATTTTGGTTGAATAAGAAAGGCTTATTTAACAAGTTTGATAAAAGGCCACAGTTATTCTGAGACAACAAAATTATCATTGGAAAAACTGAAGATATTCTATACAAGGGACATTTTTGGAAAATAGAAGCCTCTTCTTAACTGACATCATTGTCCTAAGACTACTAGAAGGTGGCTGCTGCTCTGGGTGTTAGGAGGGTAGAGAGTGTCCCCAGGGTCCCCAGGTTCAAGCGATTCTCCTGCCTCAACCTCCCGAGTAGCTGGGACTACAGGTGTGCACCACCACGCCCGGCTAATTTTTGTATTTTCAGTAGAGATGGGGTTTCACTATATTGCCCAGGGTAGTCTGGAACTCCTGACCTCAGGTCCAATCTCCCAAAGTGGAGGGATTACAGGCGTGAGCCCCCGCGCCTGGCCAAAAATTCATTCTTTTTATGTATAAAGCGATGGACATAGCTACATAGATGTGGACACACACACACACACACACACACACACACAGCTATCTGTAAAAGGGTGAGGGGCTAGGAAAAAAACCTCTAAGAATTCTCAGAGGGCAAGGTTGATAGTGAAAGAAAGGTTGAGAAACACAGAGTTAGACCAATGAAGACAAAGATCCCTGCCTACCTGGCTTACAGTCTTGGGCTTTTTTTTTTTTTTTTTTTTTTTTGAGACTAGGTCTTGCCCTGTGGTACAGGCTGTAGTGTAGTGGCACAATCTCAGTTCACTGCAACCTCCACTTCCCAGGCTCAAGTGATCCTCCTGCCTCAGCCTCCCAAAGTGCTGGGATTTCAGGCATAAGCCACTGCCCCGGCCTCTTTTTTTTTTTTTTTAAGTAAATACACATAATGATTAAATAATAACTTTGTGCCCAGTGTTTGGAGGACAAAGGCCCCTGGACTGAGCTGAGCATATTTCACACGGACCCTTTCATGCCCAGTCCAAGCTCCAGGAGAGGCCTCCCTGAGGACCGGATGTTTAAACTCAGACATGAGGTTGTGTGGGAGTGGGCAGGGGGCTTCCTAGAGCCGAGGCTTGCAGTTTCCTGAAGCAGCCACCCCAGGATGGCCTAAGTTCATTCACACCTGGGTGTGGCTATTTAAATGACCGGCTTCTACCCCTGCCTTTTCATTGTAAGGGTGAGGCACGTGGTTCCAAATATCTCAAGTGGAATCTGTGCATTTCACATTCTCCATTCCCAGGTCAGCGGTCCTGGCTGCCTTCTACTGCCCCATCCCTTGTTGCTTCATAAAGAGAACAAAGCCCCTTCCGTGGTGCTTCCCATCCCATGCTCCTGGCAGCCCTGCGGCTGGGGACCCGGGGACCTGGGACTCTTTAACAAACTCCCTGGCTCCAACTCTGACAGCCAACTCCACACCAGCTCAGGGCACTGGCATTTGGAAACCATCCACAGTCAGCAATTTTATTGAAAATCAAATGAAAAGGAATATACAGTAAGGTTGTTTGGGGGGAAGGCTTTTGAGTTTGCCGTCTGTTTTCTTTTTCCCTGGGCATTTGGACCAATGTTTACTTTGTGGGCTAGTATGGGACTGACTTACCCTTTCTTGCCCTGAAACAATCTTGAATGCAGAGTCTCAAAACACATTTGAGGCTCCCGTCAGCCACTGTCACGGGCCTCAGGAGGTGATTTTTAAATCCATCTTAAGGTGAAAAGAGCTTAAGCGATGGTCCTAACAGACCCTTCCATTGAAATCCTCCCAGAATCTCCTTTCTGCCCTCTGAGGAAGGCAGGATTGATATTCATCCCTATTTGGCAGACGAGGAAACTGAGGGTCACGTAGCGAGTGGCAGAGCTGAAACACGACTGGCCACCCAGCCCTCTTGCCCCAGGTGTGTGTGCAGCCTGAAGGCTGGTGGCAAAGCTTTGCAGGAACAGAGTTGGCAAGGTAAATCCTGTTGGAAAGAAACTTGCAAGCCACAGTATTATCCACAGTGTGTCCAGAATTGTTTGCGAGAGAGGTCTTGGGTTGCAGCTAACAAAAACCTACTCAGAAAGGGGGCAGGGCGGGGGGCTTTTATAAAGATACAGAAATGAATGCCTTATAAAAGCTATGGGAGAGAACTAGGAGAATAGCCCAGGCATCGTCTCTCTTGTGCATGCACGCACTCGGGCACACCCACGTCTCCGTGTCATTTCTCTGCCCCTCTCCATACCTCTGCTGATTTCTTCTTTCTCCAGTCATGTGACAGGAAGGGACAACCTTACAGTCCCTCAGTTCAAAGGGCCAGCCCAGGGAGCGAGTGGCATCTCACAGCCCATTACCCCGACTCCTAGGAGTGGGCATCGGAAAAGCCCAGCTGTGCCAAGTGTCCAACAAATACGGCCTGGGAGTGGGGTCATGCACACGGCCACCAGGACGCCCACTCCTTCAAGCTGGGAAGTGCTCAAGGGGTTAAACAGAGCCCCTTAAATATACTTCACTTTCTCCTTCTAAGCCAAGCTTGTCCAGCCCGCGGCCCAGGATAGCTTTGAATGCAGCCCAACACAAATTGGTAAACTTTCTTAAAACATTATGGGATAATTTTTTTTTTAGCTTATCAGCTACCGTTAGTGTATTTTACATGTGGCCCAAGACTATTCTTCTTCCAATGTGGCCCAGGGAAGCCAAAAGATTGGACACCCAGTTCTAAGCCATCAGAGACTTTAGACACAGTCAATTCAGTAACAGCTTTTCAGGAGAAACACCATCACAACGAATGTGCTTACCATAAGAACCTTCTGGTTTCAAACTAAAAAATATGTAAATGGACCAGGCTTGGTGGCTCACGCCTGTAATCCCAGCACTTTGGGAGGCCAAGGAAGGCAGCTCACTTGAGCCCAGGAATTCGAGACCAGCCTGGGCAACATGGCAAAACCCCATGTCTACAAAAAACAAAATAAAATAAAATAATTAGTTGGGCATAGTGGTGCACACCTATAGTCCCAGCTTACTGGGGAGGCTGAGGTTGGAGGATCACCTGAGCCTGAGGAGGTCGAGGCTGCAGTGAGCGGGGATTGCTCCACAGCACTCCAGCCTGGGCAACAGAGTGAGACCCCATATCAAGAAAAAAAAAAGAAAATAGAGAAAGGGAAAGCAATATCTGTATACCTGGAAGGGTGCACCCCAAAACCTTACTAAGGCTCATCTTTGAGTAATGTGATAATGATAAATCATTTTATCTCTTTTTTGCTCATATCTATGTGTGTGTATATATATATATCTTTTACAACAAACATTTTATTTTGTGTACAAAAAAATAACCAGCCAGGTGCAGTGGCTCATGCCTGTAATCCTAGCACTTTGGGAGGCCAAGGCGAGCAGATCACTTGAGGCCAGGAGTTCGAGACCAACCTGACCAACATGGTGAAACCCCCATCTCTACTAAAAATACAAAACTTAGCCAGGTGTGGCAGCATGTGCCTGTAGTCGCAGCTGCTTGGGAGGCTGAGGCAGGAGAATCACTTGAATCCGGGAGGTGGAGGTTGCAGTGAGCAGAGATCACGCCACTGCACTCCAGCCTGGGCCACAGAACAAGACTCTGTCTCAAAAAATAATAATAATAATAAGTAAATAAGTACAATACAATAAAATACGTGGGAAGTGTCTAGTCCTCCTCATGTTAAAAATAATTAAATAAGGCCGGGCACAGTGGCGCAAGCCTGTAATCCCAGCACTTTGGGAGGCCAAGGCGGGCAGATCATGAGGTCAGGAGATTGAGACCATCCTGGCTAACACAGTGAAACCCCATCTCTACTAAAAAAAAAAAAATACAAAAAAATTAGCTGGGCGTGGTGGCAGGAGCCTGTAGTCCCAGCATCTCAGGAGGCTGAGGCAGGAGAATGGCGTGAACCTGGGAGGCAGAGCTTGCAGTGAGCCGAGATCACACCACTGCACTCTAGCCTGGGCGACAGAGCAAGACTCCCGTTCAAAAAAAAAAAAAAAAAAACTTAAATAAAATAAAAAATAACAAAACCACTTGAGTGGAACAATTGGAGTCTTGCTACAATGGAGTTTGTCTGTTTTTTCTCTTGCTTGTTAAAGGTTGGAACCAGAAAAGCCTCCCTAAAGATGGACCAAGAAAGAGAGATGCTGAGAAAAGAGACCTCCAGCAAGTCCAGCCAGAGCCTTTTGCATTCTAAGCCCACTGGAAAGTATTAGAGAAACCTCGTCCCACCAGGCCTCGTGTGATCCTCTGTGAGTTCATGTGACTCTTCTGTGTCATCTGTGTCAAAATACTGAGTTGCTTTTGTAGGACTTTAAAGATTGTTACCCTAGTGTTCCGCTTTCTAGACCAGTATTTTGAACAATATTATATTTTGGAGTGTGCGGGGAGAAGGGTTCTTTTTTTAAAATACCTATGAATGTACACGAACTCAGGTATATGAAGAATAGAAGTGTGTAACCCAGATGTCCAGGCCTGGTAGATAGAATTATGTGGTTCCACACTGGGTCATGATGTTCCCAAATATCAAACCTCCTAAGACTTCCAACAGACTCACACTTGAGAAAACCTAAGACTTGTACTGGAGCCTCAGGGCAGAATTGTAACGTTGGAACTCTCAGGGCCTTGGGATAGTGAATTCAAATCTCAGTTATGGCCTGGCAGGATGGCTCACGCCTGTAATTTCAGCACTTTGGGAGGCCAAGGCAGGCGGATTACAAGGTCAGCAGTTTGAGACCAGCCTGGCAAACATCGTGAATCCCTGTCTCTACTAAAAATACAAAAATTAGCCAGGTGTGGTGGCACACGCCTGTAGTCCCAGCTACTCAGGAGGCTGAGGCGGGAGAATCACTTGAACCCAGGAGGCAGAGGTTGCAGTGAGCCAAGACAGGAGAATCACTTGAACCCGGGAGGCAGAGGTTGCAGTGAGCCAAGACCACACCATTGCACTCCAGCCTGAGTAACAGAGTGAGACTCCGTCTAAAAAAAAAAAAAAAATGGCCAGGCCTGTAATTCCAGCTACTCAGGAGGCTGAGACAGGAGAATCAGTTCAACGCGGGAGGTGGTGATTGCAGTGAGCCAAGATCACACAATTGCACTCTAGCCTTAGTGACAGAGCAAGACTCCATCTCAAAAACAAAAAACAAAAAAAAAAAAAAAACTCAGTTTATTGTAATAAATTTAGAACACCAATCAGTTTTATTGCTTCTGTAATAATGACTAACATCTATATAGCACTCTACAATTTTCAAAACACATCTCATTTAATCCTCCCCCAGCCCCTGGGAGGTAAATAGTATTACATTCTCCATTTGACAGATGAAGAAGCTGAGGCCCTGAGAAGTTACATGGCCTGCCTAAAATCACACAGCTAGTCAACTCAAGAGTTGGGTCTTGAACCCAGGTTGCTAATTCCATCTCATACTGTCCATTCTGATACACCAGATGGCCTAGTTGTTACAGTCCCAGGCCACAAGGACAGACCAAGTCCCTAGTCACCGAAGAGCACATACTGCCTAGGTACACACACTCCTGTTCCACGGTGTTTGGAGAGACCCCCATTTTCCTTGCCGTACTCTCTGCTCCTTCCAAGTTCTGCCTTCTCTCCATCTATCCACCCCCTCACTGCCATTCTTGTGTGGCCAAGCAGCCAAAAAAAAAAAATGGAAGAGCCAGAAATCATGAATACTTTTTTTTTTTTTTTGGAGGAGTTTCACTCTGGTGGCCCAGGCCGGAGTGCAATGGCGCGATCTCCACTCACTGCAACCTCCACCTCCCAGGTTCAAGTGATTCTCCAGCCTCAGCCTCCTGAGTAGCTGGGATGATAGGCAGCTGCCACCACACCCTGCTAATTTTTTGTGTTTTTAGTAGAGACAGGGTTTCGCCATGTTGGCCAGGTTGATCTAGAACTCTTGACCTCAGGTGATCCACCCATCTTGGCCTCCCAAAGTGATGGGATTACAGGCATGAGCTACTGTGCCCAGCCTACTTTCTTTATTTTTAAAAAGCCACAGTAAAAATGTTTTTATATTTTAAAACCAAATATATTCTTTAAACCCATTAAACCTGGGGGAAATAGGACAAACTCTTTGTGCAATATTCCACTGGAGGCACATCTTACACATGGTTAGGATCTAAAGCCAGTGACAGGCCAGGCATGGTGGCTCACACCTGTAATCCTAACACTTTGAGAGGCTGAGGCAGGAGGATTGCTTGAGCCTAGGAGTTCCAGATCAGCCTGGACAACATAGCGAGACCCTGTCTCTACAAGAAACTTAAGAATTAGCTGGTGTGGTGGCATGTGCCAGTAGTCACAACTATTTGGGAGGCTGTGCTGGGAGGATCGCTTGAGCCCAGGAGGTTGAGGCTGCAGTGAGCTATGACTGTACCACTGCATTCCAGCCTGGGCAACAGAGCAACACCTTGTCTCAAAAAAAAAATAAAGTCAGTAAGAAAGGAGAGTGTAACTTGACTTTACAAATACTCTAGAAAATCTCAGAAATGTTCAAAAACCTAATACATTAAAGAACCTGGTATTAGACTGTACCATATCCCCACATATAGAGCTGAGAATCTTGATGCAGTTCCAGGACTAGAGCAGACATTTCCCCACTTGTTTTCAGGGAAACAAAGCCAGTCTTCAGAAAAAAGGAGGCTGGAATAGATATGCAACAAGGAGAGACAAAAAACCCACAGAACCCCACAGAGGCAGTGCAGCAGATACTACAGCTGCTCAGCAGATACTAAGTCTACTTAGTCATTGCTCAGCCATCACTTTCCTCTACCATATAGGCTCAAAGCTAATCGTCATGATTTTCCCGGCTCCCTTGCAGCTAGGACGGGCCATGTTGGACCAATCTGGCTAATGACATATAAGGAAAAGCCCCTGCGGAGGGCTTCACTTCCAGCTTCTCTAGAAGAAAGCATTCACCCTTGTACCTTTGTCTTGTCTCCTTTCTCACTCCTGGAGCTCAGTCTAGAAGCTGGAGCAGCCACCTTGGGATCAGCAGACACCAGCAGTAGGCCAAAGGATAGTGGAGTGGAGGGATGAGAAGGCCCAGGTGAGCCTTCTCTGAGAATCGCTGAGCTCTGAACCATGAATGAACTGCCTACCTCTATACTTCCTGTTGTATAGGACAATTAAATCCCTATCTATTTAAACCACCGTAGTCAGGTCTATGTATTTGTGCTGTGGAACAAACCACCCAAACTTAGTGACTTAAAATGACAAATATTTATTATTTCTTTTGATTCCATGGGTCAAGCTGCACACTTTTCCTGTCTGGACTGTCTTGGCTGGGGCTGGATGGTTTAGAATGACCTCTTTCGGCCGGGCGCGGTGGCTCACGCTTGTAATCCCAGCACTTTGGGAGGCCGAGGCGGGCGGATCACGAGGTCAGGAGATCGAGACCAAGGTGAAACCCCGTCTCTATTAAAAATACAAAAAAATTAGCCGGGCGTGGTGGCGGGCGCCTGTAGTCCCAGCTACTCGGAGAGGCTGAGGCAGGAGAATGGCGTGAACCCGGGAGGCGGAGCTTGCAGTGAGCCGAGATTGCGCCACTGCACTCCAGCCTGGGCGACAGAGCGAGACTCCGTCTCAAAAAAAAAAAAAAAAAAAAAAGAATGGCCTCTTTCATAGACCTGGCCTTGGCAGGCAAGTTGGGTTAGGGCAGTAGTTCTCAACAAGGAGCAATTTTGTCCCCCAAGAGAACTTTGGCCATGTCTGGACATAATTTTAGTTGTCACAACGAAGGAAGTGCAGGTGCCCTTCTAGAGGTACAGGCCAAAGGTGCTGCTAAACATTCTACAATGGACAAAAGAACTCCCCACAACAAAGAATTATTTGATCTAAAATGTCAGTAGCACTGAGGTTGAGAAACCTGGTCTAGAGAGGCCTTCCACTGCCACGCTTTGTCTTTGCTCAGCAGGCCCACTCATCCTTCAGCCGACTGGACTAGGCTCGTTCACATGTGGTGGCCACAGGTTCCCAAGAACAGCAGGTGAGAACAAGCCCCAATGCACAAGCACTTTTCAAGTCTCTACTTGCCTTATGTTTGTTAATATCCCATCAGTTAAAGCCAGAGTCTGTGTGGGAGGAGCTCCAGATTTTTACAATCTACTCACATTGGGTTTTTTGCTATTTGAAGCTGAATACATTCCCAGCTGACCCAGAAGAAAGTTACCTTGATTCCCAATGACTTTCTGATTCCCAGTTCCCTTCTTTGTGAAGGCCAGTTCCAGTGCCTGCCGTTGGGTTCCACTAGGACCCTTTGTATCACTCAAGATCCCTTGGTTGTAAACAACAGATACTTCCTGTGGCTGACTTAAACAGAAAGAGAGTTTACTGGGAGGAAATGAGGAAGGTCAGAGAATCAGTGGCTAAGCAAAGCTGAAGAGTCAGGCTTAGACATCAGGAGCTGGCTTTTCCCTATAGATGCCCTCTTTTCGCTTTAGCTGGTTTGAGTTTCTGTTCATTGCAACCAAATGGGCATTTACTACGATGCTCTGCTACAAACACCGACTACTGATTCTGAGAAGCTACCAGCAGTCTTTCCCCTGGGGGGTCACACAATGAGGTACCTGGATACCCAAACCTCCCAATCTTCTTCTGATCTTTCAAGAAGCTAAGACACACAACTTCCTTCCGCCCTTGCCAGTGGGAGCCCATGTGGATCCATGGATTCGTGACTTTGCAGATAAGGTGCCCTTCTCTTGAAACTTGGCAGCGTCACCATCGCCTGCTGTTGTAGAAACCAAAGTCATGAAATGTCTGGAGGGAAAAAATAGCTTCCAGATCTGCATTCCAAAGTGTGCTCCTGGTAAGTGGAGTGGTTCCCAATTTTTTAGGGACTTAGGAATGAAAGCAATCCACTAAGGATGTGAGGAAACCTAAACCTGATAATGCTAATGCATGCCTCTTTTCCATGCTGAGGCCTCCTAAAGCAGGACGGAGAGCACCAGTGAGGCTATTTCAGCTCATCAGGTTGGCCTCATTTCCATCAGGTGCGCTGCTTGCATCTGTCTGCTCAGTGTCCCAGGTTATTTTGGGCCAATTCATGACCTTATGCGCCTGCTTTTGTTTTTAAACATTTTTCTTTGCCCATCTGTTGCCCAGGAATCCTTTTGCAATGCCTCCGTCCAGTTGGGGGAAGCATTAGCAGGTCCTTGTTTTGAGTTTCCTGTCATCTTTAGCAAACTGTTTTCCTTTCTAAGACCCAAAAATATTGGAGGCAGAAACTTTATCTTCTGGCTAACTGTGGTCTTATCATCAGAGAGTATGGTTTTACAGTTAAACAACAAGCCTTCATCCATTCAGCCAGTAGACACTGGGGGCCTACTATGGGCCAGGCTCTGATGCTACCATGTTAGTTAGACCTCATGGCCTTGACCTTTACTCCTTTTCAAATTCTGATCCACTGCTTTAACTGAAAAGGAAGCTGGAATCATTAATTTACTGGGTATGTTGCATAGGAGCACTTACTTTTGACGTCCAAATATCTTGTTGGCTATATATGGGATTACTGCTGGGCATTCTTTAAAGAGAGCGGCATGCAGCAATGACTCGCTTGCTGGGAGTTCCTTTGGATCTTTCATCAGGTGAAGTATAATAGCTAATAATAGTAACTACTTTGTATAGAGTCCCTCCTAGCCATGAGACACTATGCAAAGTGTGGTCCAGACAATATCCCGCTTCATCCCCACCATGTCATTACTCCTGTTATACCTGTGAAAGTGATGAGCCCAGACTAGGTAAGTAACTTGTCCAAGGTCACAGAGCAAGTGTTGGAGCCCAGACTTTATACCCACAACTGCTTAATATAGCACTTTCCTCAGGGAAGTGCAGGAACCAGCTGGTTGTCTACTAATGAATGAGGACAGGATGACAGACTTTTTCTGTAAAGGGCCAAATAGTAAATCCTTTCTTCTGTAAAGGGCTCTATTGACCATAGGTGTCTTATCACCACCACTCAACTCTAGCAGTGCAGCATGATACATAAATGAATGAGCATGGCCATGTTTCAATAAAACTTTATTTATAAAAATAGGAAGTGGGCCAGATTTGCCAACCCCTGTGTTAAACTGTCACCCAGAGTAGATTATTAGGATATGCATAGCTGTTGCCTGCCATGTGACAACCTAGAAGCCAGATTATTGTCATCTTCATCATTGAGACCTTTTTTAGTTTTACTATGTGCCATGCACTGCAGCAAACACATTCTATAAATTTTCTCATTGAATCCTCTCAAGCACTCCAGGAAGAGATAGGAGTGCTTGAGAGGATCCCATTTTATAGACAATGAAACTGAGGCCAGAAAGGTAATTTGGCCAAGGTCACCCTGGGATTTCCAAACCCACCTCCTAACCATTACACCACTTTGAATATGGAAAAAAAAGAACACCATTCAATGTGCTTTTTCCTGTTCTCTCAATCAACATCAAAAGCAATCAACACAGACAGAAGATGCTTGTGACCACATGTGGAGGGAGACCTCTCCACCACAAAGCAAGCAATGAGCTCTGTAGCAGACACTAGCCGGGTGTCCGCCAATTCAATTCCATTGCTATCTACCTGGAGATAGCATCAGATCCCACAGACTGGGGGCTCAGTCCCCAAGACTTGCCCACTTCAGACACCAGTCACAAGTCCAGGACTCTGGAACTTCTGACCAACAGGCTTCAAGTTGGGGTTCCCATGACCCTTCTGTGGATTTGATTAATTTGCTAGAGCAGCTCACAGAAGTCAGAGTAACACATTTACTGATTGGTTGTTTATAAAAGATATTATAAAGGATACAGGCCGGACACAGTGGCTCACGCCTGTAATCCCAGCACTTTGGGAGGCTGAGATGGGTGGGTCACCTGATGTCAGGAGTTCAAGACTAGCCTGGCCAACATGGTGAAACCCCATCTCTACTAAAAATACAAAAATTAGCCAGGGATGGTGGCGGGTGCCTGTAATCCCAGCTACTCGGGAGGCTCAGGCAAGAGAATCGCTTGAACTCAGGAGGCGGAGGTTGCAGTGGGCCAAGATCGCGCACAATTGCACTCCAGCCTGGACGACAAGAGCGAGACTCCGTCTCAAAAACAATAAAATAAGATAAAGGATGCAGATGAAGGAATGCATAGGACAAGGTATGGGGGAAGGGGTGGAGCTTCCACACCCTCCCTGGCACACCACCCTCCAGGAACCTCCACCTGCTCAGCTGTCTGGAAGCTCCTGAACCCTGTCCTCTCAGGCCTCTTATGGAAACTTCATAGGATAAGCATGACTGAAGCATGGGCAACTGTGTCAAAATGGGATTGGACAAAAAGAGATGTAAACCCAGCAAGGCAGGTCTGTTCCAATTCCTCTCTGCCTCTGTGCAGCATTCCTTCCTCCAGGGTATCCGGCAGGACCCTCTCTGCAATGAGATTACACCCAGAATCAGATTAGAGTCCTGCTGTGGGCAGGTGAAAGGAGGGTAGAAGAATGTCAGGGAGGGAGATCGTGTTTACTGTAACAAGGGCCATGGGAGTTATAAACCAGGAACCGTGGACAAAAAACAAAATACAGGCTTGGTGCAGTGGCTCACACCTGTAATCCCAGTACTGAGGGAGGCCGAGGCAGGAGGATTGCCTAAACCCAGGAGTTTGAGACCAGCCTGGGCAACATAGTGAGACCCAGTCTCTACAAAAAAATTTGAAAAATTAGCCAGGTGGTGCATGCCTGTAGTTACAGCTACTCAGGAAAGCTGAGGTGAGAGGATCGCTTGAAACTAGGAGTTTGAGGCTGCAGTGAGCCGTATTCTTCTCACTGCACTCCAGTCTGGGTGACAGAGTGAGACCTGTCCCAAAAACAACAATAACAAAAACTATATATATAAAATATCACAATCACACTGCCTTTTGTCATCAGAGAGATGCATCTGCACACTAGGGAGCGTTGTCATTGGGTCTAAAAGGCCTGCTTCTCCTGGACTGAGCCTCAGAAGACAACACCTTCATGATACGTTCCCTTCCCTTAGGCATGCTGCTTTCATAGCCCCCTCCGAGAATCACCTGCTTTCTTTAGTTGATACCTTAGGTCAACCAGGCATGGTGGCTCACGCCTGTAATCCCCACACTTTGGGAGGCCGAGGCTGGCAGATCGCTTGAGCCCAGGAGTTGAAGACCAGCCTGAGCAACATGGTGAAACTCCACCTCTACAAAAAAATACAAAAATTAACTGGATGTGATGGTGCACACCTGTAGTCCCAGCTACTACTAAGGAGGCTGAGGTGGGAGGATTGCTTAAGCCTGGGAGGTTGAGACTGCAGTAAGCAGTGAATATGCCACTGCACTCCAGCCTGGGTGACAGAGAGAGACCCCTGTCTCAAAAAACAAAACAAACAAAAATACCTGAAGTCAGGTGTCCCTGGGCTAGGCACCATGCTATTTTTTCTGACTGGTTTTGCCTATCTCTGCACTGGTCCATTATGTGTTGGTTTTACGATGTCCCTATCTGTTTCCCAGGCTCTGGGGTGTCCTCACGGTGGCCACATGCAGTGTTTACCTGTACCTTCCATCTGTTCCCTCTGCCTGTCTGCTAAGCAGAGAGCTGCTTAAATGACCTCTGGGCCAAAGTGATGGCTGAGGACCAGCAGGTCACCCAGCCCCAACCCCTATCTGATGCCACTGATGCTGTCCTCAGGGAAAACAGGAGACAGACACTTGAGAGGCTTGTTTTTGAAGAGCTCCTGTTAACTTTTGTGTTAAGTCATGTGAGTGCACAGAGGTGTCACTTTAGCAGCTTCTCTTTCTTGGCAGTGACCTTGAGACCTGAAACTGGGTCACCGGATGCTCTGGAGGGGACACAGAAAACACCCAATCTGTCCCCAGTCCTCAGGCAGAGCAGGCCCTCATGCATTCATTCAACAACTATTTCTACAGCACTCACCTCAGGCCAGGTATCCTGATGTGGGTGCTGAGGATCCAAAGGTGAAGCAGACAGACAGGTCCCTTCCCCCAGGAGGTTGTGTTGGGAGTAACAGATATTTTATTAACACTTCGCTATGGAAAATAATTGCTGGGTCCCAACCAGAGCAGAGTTTAGCTGGAAGAGTGGTAGCCCCTCTCCATCAGTCGCCTAGTATGCGGTCCCATAAATATCACATTTCAAAATGACTATTCCAACTCTCACCTCCCTGTCCCCCGGCTTGCCTACAACCAGGAGAATTCCAGGACCAGTGCCCAGTGCCCAGCACATTTAATAAGTATGTCTGGATTGCCTGGCTGTTGCTGCACACCGCTTTCACAAAGTAGCTGTTGCAAGTACAAAAATCGAAACCAGCTGCCCATATTATTCCTATCTTTGGAAGGGTCCCAGGAGAGCACTGTGGACACAGCATTGCTGGATTTTAAGGTATCTCCCAGACATGCACACAAACACAAAAACACTTTTTGGGAGTTTAAAACAGAGCTAAGGCTAGGGCCCATCAGGATGTTAAACTTGCACACCAAATTGCCTGTGGCTTAGAAGCAGAAAACACGCCCAGGTGGACACCTGCAGCTCATTTGAAGGATCAGTCGTCTTGGTTTTCAAGTAGATTCACAGTGTCCAAGATAACCACAAAAAGAGAGCTGGAGGACCGGGTGCAGTTCACGCCTGTAATCCCAGCACTTTGGGAGGCCAAGGCAGGTGGATCATGAGGTCAGGAGTTCGAGACCATCCTGGCTAACACAGTGAAACTACGTCTCTACTAAAAGTACAAAAAATTAGCCGAGCATGGTGCCAGATGCCTGTAGTCCCAGTTACTTGGGAGGCTGAGGCAGGAGAATGGCGTGAACCCGGGAGGTGGAGGTTGAAGTGAGCTGAGATCGCACCACTGCACTCCAGCCTGGGCAGCAGAGCAAGACTCCATCTCAAAAAAAAAAAAAAAAAAAAAAGAGCTGGATAGATAAGCTAGTTTCTAATAACCTGCAAATGGGTCTACCTGCAGCTGTCGACCCATCGTCACTGGCTTTTTCTCCTGCCTCTTTGCCCGCGCTCAGTGGTCTCATAAATGCCTGACATCAGCGCCTCTCCCCATTACACCTTTTGCATGGCTTCCAGGTCTCGCAAGAGATGAGAAAGCCTCTCAGGCCAAATCAGGCTGTGATCCTGTGCTGCTCTCACTCCAGTTGCCCCAAATGAATATTGGTGCTGCCCCTGAACTTTGATCTCTGTGCATCTTTCTCCATCCATCAAGGGTTTCCTGATGACTGTGGAGTGTTTGTAAGCTGGTATTTGTAAAGTGCTAAGGGAGCCCTGCATTTTGTGAGCCAACTTCATCTCCGCCGTCTCCCGAATCCTTTCCTGTTTTCCCAGCATCTCTAGCTGGAGGGACCACGCAGTTCTGTCAGGCTCCAGAACGTCCCCAGTGCTATCTCCCCATCACCCAAGAGCTCTCCCCAACTTTCTCCCTTTCTTGTTTCTCCCCCCGCCCCTTTTTCAAAGTTCTGTTGTTTTTCTTACTATCACTTCACCCCTCCCCAAAAGACAGTTATACAAGGAGATGTGGGAGGAAGCGAAGAAACATAAGTAATGATGACTAAGTCAGCCTGGCTCCCTTGCCACTGGAATATTGTCAGAATTGGCCGGCTCGCCCTTGCCTCTGTAAAAAGCCTTTGCCAAGGGTGTGATTTTTCCTGAAGATCATTCTTTCCACATGACCAAATGCTGTAGTGTGTCACCAGTCCAGATCATTTCTTTCTGCCAGAATCTATGCTTGGGGCACAAAACTCAGGGTCATGCAAAAGTGATTTCCCCTAATCAAGAGGCAAGTGATATTTCCTGGAAGTTTCACCTCCAATCAGGGCTCATCGGCTTCCTCTGCTTTTCCTTCCATCACTGCTTCTTTCATTCCTGAAAAAGTGCTTTTCTTGAAGCCCAATGACCAATGATGAAAAAAATTTGGAGTAAAAGGCAGCCCCAGCGTCCATCTCTGGCCCAGGCCCAAGGTCTCTGAAATGGGGCCACAGTACTGGGCAGCTTGAGGTCTCACCCTGTTGTCACAGTCTCAGAGCTCTGCAAACCCCGAAAACCTGTGAGAAAAATCAACCCAAGAGGTGTTAAAAGGACTTGCCCATCTGGGCAGCATTTCCTGAGCTCTGCCTGAGTTTAACAGATGTAAGGCTCCGGCGTTCAGCAGCCCTCCTGCAAGATGCTATAGGTAATGAGCAGGAATTCCCCTAACCTGTGTGTCATGGAATGCACCCTCCCTCCCAAGAGCTGTGTCCACACAAAGCCAACCGGGTAACTGACCAGAGAGCTTACTATGCATAGGCAGTCCACATAATTCAAACCCCAACCCCAGTTTTCTCACATATATATGTAAGTTGTTTTGCAAGAAGGCAAAACCCTCACATTATCTCCTCACTGTGAAGTTTGCACCCACGTCAAGCAGATGCAAACAATTTCATAAAACGGCAACCCAGTTTTATGCAGAGCCATTGGAAATCATAAACTGGAGTAAACCGAGGCTCACTAGAGTCTTGAAAGTAATTAGCTGCTTTGTGAGGAAGACTAAGAATTCAACAAACTTAAGCATCTACAAACATCATCTGCAGACATCATCTTAAACATTTTAATCTGCATCCTGTCCCTAGTCCTTTACATTCCTTAAATAACTATTTTACTTCTGTTGAGTCCTTCAGGGCTGCATATGGGAGACATGAAAGCCTGTCTTTTGCAAGTAGCTGGACCAAACTGCCCAAAACTAAGAGAAACTTAATTCTGAGATTTAAAAAAAAAAAAAAATCATTTTAGCTGAGCATCTTTATTGGACTCAAAAACAATTTCATAAACAAGTAAATGAGAACTTCACATTTTCTGAACCTTGAAGGTTTTTTCCTCAGTTTCATTCTTTTTTTTTTTTTTTTTTTGAGACGGATTCTCGCTCTGTCGCCCAGGCTGGAGTGCAGTGGCGCAATCTCCGCTCACTGCAAGCTCCGCCTCCCGGGTTCACGCCATTCTCCTGCCTCAGCCTCCCGAGTAGCTGGGACTACAGGCGCCCGCCACCATGCCCGGCTAATTTTTTTTTGTATTTTTAGTAGAGACGGAGTTTCACTGTCTCGATCGCCTGACCTCGTGATCCGCCCGCCTCGGCCTCCCAAAGTGCTGGGATTACAAGCGTGAGCCACTGCACCCGGCCCAATTTCATTCTTTTAAAAATACCTTTTAAATTAATTCAGCAATGTTCTTAAACACAGCAAATTGACAAATATCAACTGAGTGTCTGTTCTGTGCAAATCACTCTGTAACAGCTTGCTGGCTTTACAGTCTCCAGGGCTCCCTGCCTCCAGAGCACACTGGTTTTGGGGCCCTGCACGCATCTTTCCTCTGCACTTTGGCTGGTTGGAGCAGTTTCAGTAGACGGGTCCTGACTGACCCAACATTTCAGAGAACATGCACAGAGCATAGTCCTCCTTCTAAATCAGGGATTCTCAAATTTCAGTGAGCAGAACTCCCCTGGGTGCTTGTTTACACGTAGATTCCTGGGTCCCACCCCAGAGATCAGTTTTGTCTGTCCAAATTGGAGCCTGGGAATCTGTATTATTAACCTAGGCCCCAGTGGTTCTGATGCTGGAGGTCCAGAGTTGTGCAGTTGTAAGGTGACAGTCCAGACCACACAGATACTTACTATCTGAACTCTTTTCCCAGTCCTGTCCAGGAGCCATTGGGGAGGACATCTGTCCTCTGGGGACCCCATCAAAATGGCGACATCATGATCTCCCTGTCAGTTTCCCTAAAGTACAGTCACAGGCGACAACACTGGCCCAGCAGCTATTCTGCCAAGTCATCCGTGTGATGGTGCGGGGCCTCGGGAGAGAGGACGACCAGCCCCTTCCCTTGTCCCTCACCCGCTGTCTCCAGGGGCCCTTTCAGGGGTGAAGCCTAGTCCCATCTCCCTCGCAGCTGCTAGTCTGTCCTCTTCCAAGAGGCCATCGGCGCCCGCCACGGTTCACCCTAAACAGGGGTTTCTGCTCCTCAGGTCCGCCTCGGAACCCCTGCAACCCTCATTGAGAACGCCAGTGTTTAACAGCGAGTCGTCTCCATAGCAACCGACCAGGTGTCACAGACACAGGATTATGACTTCACGGCGTGGGGATTCCGGAGAAGGGGGTGGGGCGGCGCCCCCCCTCGCTCCCCCGCCCCCCGGCAAGCCCCGCTCCTCACCCAGGCCGCGGGGGAGGAGCCCTCTTCTTTCCCGCCCGGCCCCGGCCCCCAGCCGGACCCCTCCCGCTCAGCTGCTACAGTGGGCACGAAGAGGGACATGGCTTTCCGCCGCGCTCCCCAGCCTCGCGGGGGGCAGACGGCAGCGGGCGGGGCGCGCAGAGTACACTTGACCCCCGGCAGCCAGGAGCGATCACGCGCATGCCGCGCGAGCCCGGGCCCCGGCCCGGGCGCGGGGGCGGGGGCGAGGGCGGGGCGAGCGGTCCCCGCCAGGGCCCAAGTCCCACCTTCGGGGGCGGCGCCTGGCCCGGGGAGTGTCAGGAAGAGGAAGAGCGCGGCCGGCGGCGCTGCGCTGCGAGCAGGGGCCCGGCCAAGGCGAGTGCCGCGCGGGCCACCATGGCCACGGACGAGCTGGCCACCAAGCTGAGCCGGAGGCTGCAGATGGAGGGCGAGGGCGGCGGCGAGACCCCGGAGCAGCCCGGGCTGAACGGGGCAGCGGCGGCGGCGGCGGGGGCGCCCGACGAGGCGGCGGAGGCGCTGGGCAGCGCGGACTGCGAGCTGAGCGCCAAGCTGCTGCGGCGCGCAGACCTCAACCAGGGCATCGGCGAGCCCCAATCGCCCAGCCGCCGCGTCTTCAACCCCTACACCGAGTTCAAGGAGTTCTCCAGGAAGCAGATCAAGGACATGGAGAAGATGTTCAAGCAGTGAGTGCCCGCGCGACCCGGTCCCCCGCCCGCCCCGCGACCCGGTCTCGGGCCCCGAACCCCCCGATACCGCTCCGCCCCGGGACCCCCTGCCGTCAGCCAAGCTTCCCCGAACCCAGACGCACCGGGGTTGGGGACCCCGCGGCCCCTTCCAGATCGAGACCCGGCATCTCCCCACGCACGTTAGTCTAGGGGACCCCCGGCCCCTGGCACGCGGCAGCGACTCGTATTTGTGCTGCCTCCGGTACACCATAGACGCGTCCACAGAGTGGGGGACCCCAAGCTTCCTTTCAGATAATCGCCAGGCCCCGCGAGCCCCACCCCCACCACCACACGTGTGGGTCCCGGGCCCCCCGCCCTGTTAGTGGGGCTTCTCCATCACCTCACACCGTACACACCAGGGAGGACCCAGCGGCCTTCCTTCCCCGATCCCAGCTACTCGCGTTCCCCACCCCCACCCCAACACACGCTGGCCAAAGACACCCACCCCAGTGCCCCTCGACACCACATGCCAACCACATTCCTTCCCTTAAGGTCTTTGCATTTCCTCTGCGATCTCAGGTCTCCCTCAAGGTGGGTTCTGGGCAGGGATCCCCCCAACTTCCTCTCCAGTTATTTAGCGTCTACCAGCAAACTGGGGGCAAAGACTTGCCCTTTCCATCCTCACCCACTCATTAGCCAGGACCCAAATCCTTCACTCACAAGTGCTCTCCCTAGGAAGGGACTCCTCGGCCCCTGTTCCGCCTCTGGTGTAAACCTCACTCCAGTCGTCCTTGTGGGCCGAGTCCCCTCCGGGTTTGGAAGGCCTCCCTCCCCCTCCTACCCGCCCCACCCCCCTGCACCCAGCAGCTTGCAGTCACCGCTCCCCTGCTTCTGTCGCAAGGCCCCCCATCTCTCCTCCCCACTCCATATATCCTGTGGGAAGGGGTTCCCTCCCCACAGGAACCCCCCATGTCCCACACCCACCCTAGTCAAAAGGGGCCCCTTCCTATGTGACTTGCCCTGTTACCCCCACCCCTACCCTTTATTCCATCAGATTCCACACTCTGTGCCCTCACCAGGGTGGATGGGCACCCCCAGACCTGTGGGCTCATCCCCCTGTCCCCCCACAAAAACAATCTTAATGTCTCTGTGGAAGGGCTAGAGAGAGAGGGCCCAGCTCCCTCCGGCCCATTCCTGGGTCCCACTCTGTTGGGTCTAAGATGCACAACCACTCTCTCCCAGCCATGTGTGTGCCCAGGGGATGGGGAAGCTGCCAGTGCCCCTCCCTTTGGTACCTTTCCCCACCTCCTGTTCCCTGTCCCCCTCCCCCTGGCTCCTGGAGAGGGAACAGCCTCTGTTCCACGATCTGGGTGCTGGTCTGGAGTGGTTCTAGACGGGGATAGAACTGGCCTGAGGCTGAGTCTTGGGGGTGAGCCAGGAGGTCTAGCCCCACCCGGCACAGGCAGCCCAAGGCTGAGGGAGGGATGCCGCAAGGCCGGCTCCCGCTTGGCCGGGCAGGAGGTGGGGGCAGACCAGGGGTGTCAGCCTCAGCCACATGCAGCTGTCAGTGCCCGACATCAAGCCGGAAGCCCAGGAAGGGGCGTTTTGCAACCGCACAGTTTGAGAAAGGCTCTGCCCCTACTCACCACAGCTTGCAGCAGCTTCTGCATTTGGCCCCAAGGCAGGGGAAGGGATTTCTGGTTCCCAGTCCCATACTTTCCCAAGGTCATTCTGGGGGAAAATCAAGTCCTTGACCCCCGGCCCCTCTGAACCTCTTCAAGAAAGTCCCAGGGCGCCCACCTCCTTCGCTCCAGGGTGTTTGGTTGGAGTTCTTCTAAAGTTTCTTCCCAGTGGAAGGCTGGTGAGATTGGGAGAGCAGGATTTCCAGGATTCCTGGAAGAGTAACTTGAATGCTCCCGGGTGGGCAGATGCAGGGGTGGGTATGGATCACTGTCTGTCAGTCACTGCAGACGCAGGGGTGGGTATGGATCACTGTCTGTCACTGCCCCCATCGGGGAGTGCAGAGCTGATTCAGACACTAGGGAGATCCCTGTGCTGATAGTGCTGAGGCGCTCACCAGGTCCTTCAAACAGCCCCGTGACACAGAGCTCTTCGTCACTTTTGTGCAGACAAGGAGTCTTAAATAACTTGCCAAGACCACACAGCTAGAAAATGATAGAGCCAGGATTCAAACCCAGGTCTGTGACTCCAAATCCCAGGTTCTTCCCCTTCTGGGTTTCCCATCACAGACATCTGCTTTCACGTTGGAAAACCTTCTCCAACACCTGCTTCCATGTTCATGGCGGATTGTCCACTCTTATCCCCACCCCCAGCCCCAGTCTCTCCTTTCCCCCAGAGCCTGCCTTTCTGGGCTGCCACAGCTTCCCTGCCCACTGGCCACCAAAACAAAGATGGAGCTGTTCTGGGGGAACCTAGACACTTCATATGAGCGGGACTTGGGAGGCTGCAGTTTGGTTGGAAGTGGCATGTGGCTGAGGGAACAGTCTGGAAGTTTGATTTGCATGGCAAACTCACTTTTTTTTTACATAGGCTGTTTCTGGTCTAGTTTGATGAGAGGTACTCTGAGGGAGACTGAGGGGAGCTGGACCCCTCCAAGCTACCCCTTGGCACCAGCACTTCTTGCCAGGGTTTTAGGAGGGCTGATGGGGCAGGCAGGGGCCAGGAAGCTGGACCTCTAGGGAAGCAAGTACTGCCCACCAGGGCCCGGGTGAGGGTGGAAAGCTGCAGATTGTGTATTCAAGGAAACAAGGCTTCACTGTGCCAATCAAGCCCAGTCCCGCCGCCAACAGACAGGCTCTCGTGGAAGACAAAACCCCCGTTCTGCTTCCGCCGTCCGAGTGGGGCTGCAGCCTCCTGGGTCCAAGCAGGGTCCTGGGATCAGAGCCAGGGCATCAGAGCCAGGGCTCTGGGGAGGGCAGAGGGCAGGGAGGAGGGGAGCCTGCCCTCCTGGGAAGCCAGTCACCAGAGCAGGAGGCAGGAGACCATGAGGTCAGCAGGAGAATGGGAGCCGGCCTTTCCTTGGGGGCCAGGAGCGAAGAACCTGGGCTTCCATCCTAGTCTGCTTGTCCTCCCTGGGCCTCAGTCTACCCCCCTGTAAAAGGGGCAGGCTATCCCTGATGACCCCCAAAGGTCCTTCAGCCCTGACCTGCGTATGTCTGAGGGGATCTGAGTCCTTCTGGATGTTGGAACTGCCTTCCAGGGCCTTCTGGTCCACCCATCCGTGTTGATTCAGCAGGTGCTTCCTGAGGCTGGAGATCGAGGGGAAGAGAGGGGACGGGGGAAGATAGACAGACTCTCAGCCATCACTGGTCTCACACCAAGAGACATTCAGGTTCCTCCTGAGACAGACCGGGAGGGTTGACTCCAACCCCTGTCCCCATTTGACGGAAGAGGGAACCAAGACCCAGAAAGGTGCGGCGGTGACTTGCTCAGGGTTACGGAGAGGTTTGCAGTGAGACTGAAACCTTGTATGATGGCGAGAGTGGTCCCGGTGTCTCAGGGTGGGGCTCAGAGGACATGACACACTTAGAGTTCTGGCCCAGTGCCAGGCACGAGGAGGCTCTGCGTCTCCCTGGCCCTCGCAGCCAGGACTCTCCATCCCCCTCCCCATGCAGCCTCAGGCTATGTCCAGCATCTCTGATCCCCCAGCTGCTCCCTCCCTCTCTGTGCTTCTCCAGGGCTGGCTCTGGAACCCTCCTGTCAGAGAGGCAAATAGAATGGCCCTGGAGAGCCTCGGGAGTGCCCACCCCTGAGCTGACAACAGCCTAGCGGGGGCTCTGGAGGGTTTTGTAAGTTGAGACCTGCCGGAAAGGTAGGCAGCCGTGTAATTCTGAACCTGCCATGGAATCTGAGGACGATGCCCTAGATCCCTGTCTCCCGCCTAGCCCAGCCTTGCAGGCCCTGTCCCCACCGTCATCCCCGGGCACTTCATCTCAGGACACCTTGCGTCAGAGAGGCAGGCTTCCCTTTCCTTCTGGCCAGCTCTTCCCTGCGCAAGCTCTGGAAGCCTCCCGCCCTCCTCTCCACCCCTCCACCTCCAGGGCACACACCTGTCCCAGGAGCCCTTCCTGGACGTAGTCGGCAGGGCCTCTGGAGTCTGCAGCCCTGGGTCTGAATACAGCTGTGGGCCCTGGAGCCCTTCTGAGCTTCTGTTCCTCACCCTGGAACAGGGGGGACAGGAGGACCCACCTCACAGCGTTGTTGTACGGCGCTTAGCCCAGTGCTTGGCACAGAGCAAGTCGTTACTAAATGACTGTCACCGCCATCCCCAGCTCAGCATACACCCTGTCCTGGGCCCCTCATAGGGCCCTGGCAGCGGTCATTGCGGCTGGCTCAGAGGCAGCTCCATAACGCCCACTGGCTGCCTCCACTTAACCACCAGTGGAGCTTCCAGGTCTGCCAGGTTGTCGACAACCCTTTGCTTTGGGCCCTAGTGACAGGACCCAGGGTTAGAGCCCTCCTTCTCTCCTGCTGAACAGCCACTCTGATTGACAGCTACATATGGCTTTGATAAATAACAAAAAGGGAGAAATGAATTCATTATCACCTAGTTACAGGGAAGGCAGGTGGCACAAAAAAGGGGAGAGCAAACAACAGCTCTGGAGGGTGCACAATGGGGATTCCCGTCTGCCACCACCCAGCTGGGTTGCTCCAGGCAGGGGATTCAGCTTCTCTGAGCCTCGGTTTCCCCTGGGGCTTAAGAACCTACCTGGTAAAGTTCTGAGGATTAGGTATAAAAACGCCCTGAGTCTTTCTGAAGAGCCCATCATGGTATCTGGGCTGTTTGCATGATAGATGATGTTTTTGAAAAATACAAGGTTCTCGTATGTGATCATTCTTCCAACAGATATTTTATTAAGTTTTTGCGCTACAAGATCCAGAGAATTAAATGAATCAAGTTCCTGCCCTCAAGAGGCTTACAGTCTTATATAGAACAAACATGTACAGAGGTTTGGGGGTAGAGAGGATGCACCCACAAGGCTAGCAATGGAAGGTTTTTTTCTTTATTTCTGCCATGAGGACCGAAAGCTCTCATGAATGACACTGTGCTGATGTTCTCTTTGTAGCCAGCCCCCTGCCTCTGGGCCCCCTCCTTGTTAAACAGAGCCACTAGTTCTAGCCATTCCTGGAGGAGCCTATGTATATTATTTAGAGAATTGAATTGAATTCTCACACCAGCACAATGAGATTGATACTTTGTTTTCCTTTTTTTTTTTTTTTTTTTTTTTTTTTGAGATGGAGTCTTGCTCTGCTGCCAAGGCTGAAGTACAGTGGCGTGATCTTGGCTCACTGCAGCCTCTGCCTCCTGGGTTCAAGTGATTCTCCTGCTTCAGCCTCCCAAGTAGCTGGGACTACAGGCACACACCACCACGCCTGGCTAATTTTTGTATTTTTGAGTGGAGATGGGGTTTCACCATGTTGGCCGGGCTGGTCTTGGACTTCTGACCTCAAGTCATCTGCCCGCCTCAGCCTCCCAAAGTGCTGGGATTACAGACGAGAGCCACCGCTCCCAGCCTGATACTATCATTTTTATCCCCATTTGACAGATGAGGAGACTGAGGCTCAAGGCGATTGTCACTTGTCTAAGATTACATTAAGTGGCAGTGACAGGATTAGAACCAGAGCCTCCTGCAAGGAGCCCCCGGAGGCCCAGTGAAGCCGTGTTTGTGGCTGCAGCTTGGGGGAGCCTCCCAGAGCCTTAGAGAGGTGGAGAGGTGGGGTCCTTCACCTGCAGCTTACGGTCAGTGGGTGGGGAGAATGCCCTGCACCCCTGGGGAGGGAGGATTTCCCAGCCTTGGTCCTTACTCTGTTCCTCCCACTTCCGCTATGCATCAGCCTCTGAGTCACCTCTCCTTCCCCACACTCCCAGCCCAGGACTTTTGGTTCCTCTTTGGTCCACCCTTCCTGCCTTCTCTTCTTCGGCCTCCTCGCTCTCCTCCATGCTACCTGGGTCCAAGGCCTGGTGGCTTGGACTGGCTTCCACTGTGAGAGTCTAGGCTCCAGGACAGCAGGCCTTGCTGCCTCAGGGGATGTCAGAGGTCCTTTCTGCAAGGCCAGCCCTGCCGGCAGAGGCAGAGTCACTTTGCAGCCTCAGCAGGGAAGGTCCCCACACCCTGGAGCAGCTGAGTTCCCCTGACTGCCGGGCAGCCTTCTCCTTGGCTGACTTCCGCTTTTCAAGGACAGCAGAGAAGCAGGGGTCAGTGCCAGAAAGGTGTGGCCAGATGGGAGCCGGGCCGCCCGGGGAGTCCTGAGCCATCAGACGCTTCAAACCAGATGCTTAGCCTCCCATTCAGTCCTGTCTTATCCTGCAACATTATCCTCGCCCATTTCACAGTTAAGGAGGCTGGGCTTTCAGAAGGGTTACGTGACTTGTCCAAAGTCACACAGCTTGTGAGGGGCAGAAGCAGGATTTGAACCTGGGCCTCCCCGACTCCAAGTCCTCTGAACGGTTACAGTGGCCCAAACACCAGCAGCATCACCGCCCGGGAGTATGTTAGAAATGCAGACGCTCAGGTTCCACCCCAGATTTACCAGACTGTAATCTGCATTTTTTTTTTAAGAGACACTTCCCCTTTGGGGTGAGCATGGTCCCCGGCTGGTTGCTTCCCTGCCCCTGCCCCTCTCCCCAGTTCTGATAACTAGGGAGTCACAGGGGTAGGCAGTGGAGGTGTCAACCATGCATAGTGCAGACGTCATTTAGTCTGGCGATGGCAGTCATTTAGTAACGACTTTGCTCTGTCACCCAGACAGAATGCAGTGGTACAGTCATAGCTCACTGCAGCCTCAACTTCCTGGGCTTAAGTGATCCTCCCACCTCAGCCTCCTGAGTAGCTGGGACTACAGGCACATGCCGCCACATCCAGCTAATTTTTTTTTTATTTCTGTAGAGATGGGGTCTCATTGTGTTGCTCAGACTGGTCTCAAACTCCTGGCCCCAAGCCACCCTCCCACCTCAACCTCCCAAAGTGCAGGATTACAGGCATGAGCCACCACGCCCAGCCCATAATCCGCACTGTAACCAGCTTCACCAGGTGTGCACATTGACATTTAAGAAGTGCTAAGCCGCGGCTCAGGCCCCCGCACAGCCGTCTCCCCACCACTTCCTGAGGTTGACCCAAGGTTATCCTTAGGCAGATGACTTTGTCTGAGCTGTAAGAGGATAAGATGAAGGGAGTAAAGATGAAGTGACGTTATAAACACTGGGTTATGTTACTATTAGGCATTCAATATATATTCTTTATAATCACTATCATAACAATAATGATTATGAAGAGCAAGAAGGGAAAGGGGGCGGCCGGCAGGGAGTGCCGCGGGTGTGGCGTGAGGTTATTGAACTCCAGGTTAGGATGCCCTTGAGCCCTGACAGCCCCCCAGCAAATTGCTTGGGGTCTCCCTCTTTATCCTCTGTGGGGAGCCCCAAGCGCCACACTTGTGTGCTCTCTCTCTGTCTCTCTATCTCTCCGTCTCTCTCCCTCCCCCCACCCCATACCCCACTTAGCTGACCGAGGGCAACAGATCAAGTGTGAGATCCCCAGATAGGACTAGAGGAAGTGGCGAGCGCTGGACTTTACCCATATGAGTCAGGCGGTCTGGGGGTGGGGACATGCAGGAACTGGGGAAGCTGGGGGGCCTGAGGGCTCCTGAACCCAGACCCAACACCCACCCCATCCAGTTATCTGTTCTCCTGGGACCCGCACGCCCAGAGGGGCCATCGGCAAAGCCTGGGATGGGAGTCAGAAGAGACAGAATTGGGGTCCCTGTGCTCCCACCTTCCCATGTGCAGTGGCTGCGATGACTCTGCTTCCTTCTGCCATCAGACTGTGCGGTGCAGCCTGGGGGGACCTGCATGAGGAACAACTTTCTTTTTCTTTTACTTGTTTTTTTTTTTTTTTTTCTTGAGAGAGTCTCGCTCTGTCACCCAGGCTGGAGTGCAGTGGCACAATCTTGGCTCACTGCAGCCTCTGCCTCCCGGGTTCAAGCGATTCTCCTGCCTCAGCCTCCCTAGTAACTGGGATTACAGGCATGCACCACCACACCCAGTTAATTTTTGTGTTCTTAGTAGAGACAGGGTTTCACCATGTTGGCCAAGCTGGTCTCGAACTCCTGGCCTCAAGTGATCCGCCCGCCTCGGCCTCCCAAAGTGCTGTGATTCCAGGCGTGAGCCACTGCGCGTGGTCGAGGAGCAACTTTCTTTTTTTTTTTTTGAGATGGAGTCTCGCTCTGTTGCCCGGGTTGGAGTGCAGTGGCGCGATCTCAGCTCACTGCAACCTCCGCCTCCTGGGTTCATGCCATTCTCCTGCCTCAGCTTCCCGAGTAGCTGGGATTACAGGCGCCTGCCACCACGCCCGGCTAATTTTTTGTATTTTTAGTAGAGAGGGGGTTTCACCGTGTTAGCCAGGATGGTCTTGATCTCCTGAACTCGTGATCCACCCGCCTTGGCCTCCTAAAGTGCTGGGATTACAGGCGTGAGCCACCGCTTCGGGCCGCAACATTCTAATAGTTCCAAAGCCAATATGGGCCCCCTTAGGTAAGCAATGAGCTTCCTGTCCTCAGAGGTATTCAAGGCACTAAACAACGAACTGCATCAGGAATCTGATTTTCAGGAAGGACTGAATAAGATGGCCTCCAATATCCCTTCCAACCCTGAAGTTCTCTGCTGTGTCCCGATAGGCATCAGGGCATAGCATAGTCGTTAAGAGTGCATGTGTTTGATCAGGCCTGGTTCAGAGCCCAGCGACACCCTTGTCACCTATGACCTGGGCCAAGTCACTTCCCCTCTGAGCCTCAGTCTCCTTGTCGGTTCATGTTCATGCCGCTTCATAGACTTCTTGTGAGGATCTGATGCAAAACACCTGGCATCGTGCCTGGCACATAGCAAGTGCTCAGCAGAGTAGCCAGGAATGATGATAGGTTATGACGTGGGGCTCACCTGGGTGCAAGGCTGGGACGTCTGCACTATGCATGGTTGACACCTCCACTGCCTACCCCTGTGACTCCCTAGTTATCAGAACTGGGGAGAGGGGCAGGGGCAGGGAAGCAACCAGCCGGGGACCATGCTCACCCCAAAGGGGAAGTGTCGTACTGGGGGGTAACCTGCTGCTCCACTTTCAAGAGGCGGATGGATGGGGATTTTGTCCCCAGCATCCAGGGTGCAGCTAGCTGCTGAGCCCTCCCTGGCGAGAACTATTCAAGGGGAGGCAGATAGGAATGCGGGCATGGTGCCAGGCCCCGCAGCCTCCCTCCGGTGCTGGAGAAAAGAGCTGAGCTCCCAGGCTGGGTGCTTTCTGCCAGTCCTGCCGAATGGCATTGGCCTTCCCAAACAGGCACCAAGCTGGGCTCTCAGTCCAACCTCTGCTGGCCCTGCAAGCTTGAGAATGTGGGACCCTCCATGGGACCAGGAAAAAGAGAGGTGGCCAGGGAGGAGAAAAACTTCCAGCTGTTGGAATCCTGCAGTCTGCCGGCTGTGTGACCCTGGGCCAGTCACTGCCCACTCTGGGCCCCAGTTTCCCTACGTAATGTAAAACGAGTAGACCAGGCTATCTGGGTGGATCTTGCAGGCCGACCTGTCTTTTTCTGGATCCTCTAAGCCAGCTGCAACCTCAGTTCCAGCTCAGGGAGAAGGGCTGGTGGGTGAGAGGCCCTCTAGCCCAGGAGATGCCTGTTTTTCGTGGAACCTCGTTCTCTCCTGTGCTGCCAGTTGTCCCACACACACACTGGCACCATGAGAGTAGCCCCTTCATCACTTTTCTCCAACCCCGAGGGAAGGTTCCTCGCTCCCTGAGGCTCCTCTCTCCCTGTTCAAGGGCTCTATCCAGCGGCCATCTGTCTTCCCACTTCCCAGAGATGCTGGGGCTTTGCGTCAGGCCTAGTAGGGGAAAAGTGGGCCTTCAGAGGAGAGGTCATGCTAGAGGGATCCCCTGGGACGTCATGTCCACCCCTGCCTCCAGGCCAAGCCACACAAGCCCTGCCTCCCAGCCCTGTACCACCAATCAGGACTGGAGCCTGTGGCAGAAGCCAGTGTGTTTTTTATCATTATTTCTAATATCATCACCCTTTTTATATTGTATATGTGAAGTATATGATGTGTATATGTGACACACACAAACTTCTCAATATAACAACTATTATGATGATGATAAAATTAACAGGTTTTAAGGACTCACTATGTGCCAGGCATTTTATATCTGTAATCTCATTTTCTTTTTTTTTTTTTTTTATTATACTTTAGGGTTTTAGGGTACATGTGCACAATGTGCAGGTTTGTTACATATGTATCCATGTGCCATGTTGATTTCCTGCACCCATTAACTCGTCATTTAGCATTAGGTGTATCTCCTAATGCTGTCCCTCCCCCCTTCCCCCACCCCACAACAGTCCCCGGAGTGTGATGTTCCCCTTCCTGTGTCCATGAGTTCTCATTGTTCAATTCCCACCTATGAGTGAGAACATGCGGTGTTTGGTTTTTTGTCCTTGCGATAATTTACTGAGAATGATGTTTTCCAGTTTCATCCATGTCCCTACAAAGGACACAAACTCATCATTTTTTATGGCTGCATAGTATTCCATGGTGTATATGTGCCACATTTTCTTAATCCAGTCTATTGTTGTTGGACATTTGGGTTGGTTCCAGCTCTTTGCTATTGTGAATAGTGCCGCAATAAACATACGCATGCATGTGTCTTTATAGCAGCATGATTTATAGTCCTTTGGGTATATACCCAGTAATGGGATGGCTGGGTCAAATGGTGTTTCTAGTTCGAGATCCCTGAGGAATCGCCACACTGACTTCCACAATGGTTGAACTAGTTTACAGTCCCACCAACAGTGTAAAAGTGTTCCTATTTCTCCACATCCTCTCCAGCACCTGTTGTTTCCTGATTTTTTAATGATGGCCATTCTAACTGGTGTGAGATGGTATCTCACTGTGGTTTTGATTTGCATTTCTCTGATGGCCAGTGATGATGAGCATTTCTTCATGTGTTTTTTGGCTGCATAAATGTCTTCTTTTGAGAAGTGTCTGTTCATGTCCTTTGCCCACTTTTTGATGGGGTTGTTTGTTTTTTTCTTGTAAATTTGTTTGAGTTCATTGTAGATTCTGGATATTAGCCCTTTGTCAGATGAGTGGGTTGCAAAAATTTTCTCCCATTCTGTAGGTTGCCTGTTCACTCTGATGGTAGTTTCTTTTGCTGTGCAGAAGCTCTTTAGTTTAATGAGATCCCATTTGTCAATTTTGGCTTTTGTTGCCATTGCTTTTGGTGTTTTAGACATGAAGTCCTTGCCCACGCCTATGTCCTGAATGGTATTGCCTAGGTTTTCTTGTAGGATTTTAATGGTTTTAGGTCTAACATATAAGTCTTTAATCCATCTTGAATTAATTTTTGTATAAGGTGTAAGGAAGGGATCCAGTTGCAGCTTTCTACATATGGCTAGCCAGTTTTCCCAGCACCATTTATTAAATAGGGATTCCTTTCCCCATTTCTTGTTTTTGTCAGGTTTGTCAAAGATCAGATAGTTGTAGCTATGCGGCATCATTTCTGAGGGCTCTGTTCTGTTCCATTGATCTATGTCTCTGTTGTGGTACCAGTACCATGCTGTTTTGGTTACTGTAGCCTTGTAGTATAGTTTAAAGTCAGGTAGCGTGATGCCTCCAGCTTTGTTCTTTTGGCTTAGGATTGACTTGGCGATGCGGGCTCTTTTTTGGTTCCATATGAACTTTAAAGTAGTTTTTTCCAATTCTGTGAAGAAAGTCATTGGTAGCTTGATGGGGATGGCATTGAATCTATAAATTACCTTGGGCAGTATGGCCATTTTCACGATATTGATTCTTCCAACACATGAGCATGGAATGTTCTTCCATTTGTTTGTATCCTCTTTTATTTCATGGAGCAGTGGTTTGTAGTTCTCCTTGAAGAGGTCCTTCACATCCCTTGTAAGTTGGATTCCTAGGTATTTTATTCTCTTTGAAGCAATTGTGAATGGGAGTTCATTCATGATTTGGCTCTCTGTTTGTCTGTTATTGGTGTACAAGAATGCTTGTGATTTTTGTAATTAATTTTATATCCTGAGACTTTGCTGAAGTTGCTAATCAGCTTAAGGAGATTTTGGGCTGAGACAATGGGGTTTTCTAGATATACAATCATGTCATCTGCAAACAGGGACAATTTGACTTCCTCTTTTCCTAATTGAATACCCTTTATTTCCTTCTCCTGCCTGATTGCTCTGGCCAGAACTTCCAGCACTATGTTGAATAGGAGCGGTGAGAGAGGGCATCCCTGTCTTGTGCCAGTTTTCAGAGGGAATGCTTCCAGTTTTTGCCCATTCAGTATGATATTGGCTGTGGGTTTGTCGTAGATATCTCTTATTATTTTGAGATACGTCCCATCAATACCTAATTTATTGAGAGTTTTTAGCATGAAGGGTTGTTGAATTTTGTCAAAGGCCTTTTCTGCATCTATTGAGATAATCATGTGGTTTTTGTCTTTGGTTCTGTTTATATGCTGGATTACATTTATTGATTTGCGTATGTTGAACCAGCCTTGCATCCCAGGGATGAAGCCCACTTGATCATGGTGGATAAGCTTTTTGATGTGCTGCTGGATTCGGTTTGCCAGTATTTTATTGAGGATTTTTGCATCAATGTTCATCAAGGATATTGGTCTGAAATTCTCTTTTTTGGTTATGTCTCTGCCAGGCTTTGGTATCAGGACGATGCTGGCTTCGTAAAATGTGTTAGGGAGGATTCCCTCTTTTTCTATCGATTGGAATAGTTTCAGAAGGAATGGTACCAGTTCCTCCTTGTACCTCTGGTAGAATTCGGCTGTGAATCCATCAGGTCCTGGACTCTTTTTGGTTGGTAAGCTATTGATTATTGCCACAATTTCAGAACCTGTTATTGGTCTATTCAGAGATTCAACTTCTTCCTGGTTTAGTCTTGGGAGGGTGTATTTGTCGAGGAATTTATCCATTTCTTCTAGATTTTCTAGTTTATTTGCATAGAGGTGTTTGTAGTATTCTCTGATGGTAGATTGTATTTCTGTGGGATTGGTGGTGATATCCCCTTTTTCGTTTTTTATTGCATCTATTTGATTCTTCTCTCTTTTCTTCTTTATTAGTCTTGCTAGCGGTCTATCAATTTTGTTGATCTTTTCAAAAAACCAGCTCCTGGATTCATTAATTTTTTGAAGGGTTTTTTGTGTCTCTATTTCCTTCAGTTCTGCTCTGATTTTAGTTATTTCTAGCCTTCTGCTAGCTTTTGAATGTGTTTGCTCTTGCTTTTCTAGTTCTTTTAATTGTGATGTTAGGGTGTCAATTTTGGATCTTTCCTGCTTTCTCTTGTGGGCATTTAGTGCTATAAATTTCCCTCTACACACTGCTTTGAACATGTCCCAGAGATTCTGGTATGTTGTGTCTTGGTTCTCGTTGGTTTCAAAGAACATCTTTATTTCTGCCTTCATTTCATTATGTACCCAATAGTCATTCAGGAGCAGGTTGTTCAGTTTCCATGTAGTTGAGCGGTTTTGAGTGAGTTTCTTAATCCTGAGTTCTAGCTTGATTGCACTGTGGTCTGAGAGACAGTTTGTTATAATTTCTGTTCTTTCACATTTGCTGAGGAGAGCTTTACTTCCAACTATGTGGTCAATTTTGGAATAGGTGTGGTGTGGTGCTGAAAAAAATGTATATTCTGTTGACTTGGGGTGGAGAGTTCTGTAGATGTCTATTAGGTCCACTTTATGTAGAGCTGAGTTCAATTCCTGGATATCCTTGTTAACTTTCTGTCTTGTTGATCTGTCTAATGTTGACAGTGGGGTGTTAAAATCTCCCATTATTATTGTGTGGGAGTTTAAGTCCCTTCGTAGGTCACTGAGGACTTGCTTTATGAATCTGGGTGCTCCTGTGTTGGGTGCATATATATTTAGGATAGTTAGCTCTTCTTGTTGAATGGATCCCTTTACCATTATGTAATGGCCTTCTTCGTCTCTTTTGATCTTTGTTGGTTTAAAGTCTATTTTATCAGAGACTAGGATTGCAACCCCTGCCTTTTTTTGTTTTCCATTTGCTTGACAGATCTTCCTCCATCCCTTTATTTTGAGTCTATGTGTGTCTCTGCACGTGAGATGGGTTTCCTGAATACAGCACACTGATGGGTCCTGACTCCTTATCCAGTTTGCCAGTCTGTGTCTTTTGATTGGAGCATTTAGCCCATTAACATTTAACGTTAATATTGTTATGTGTGAATCTGATCCTGTCATTATGATGTTAGTTGGTTATTTTGCTCATTAGTTGCTATAGTTTCTTCCTAGCCTCGATGGTCTTTACAATTTGGCATGTTTTTGCAGTGGCTGGTACCGGTTGTTCCTTTCCATGTTTAGTGCTTCCTTCAGGAGCTCTTTTAGGGCAGGCCTGGTGGTGACAAAATCACTCAGCGTTTGCTTGTCTGTAAAGTATTTTACTTCTCCTTCACTTATGAAGCTTAGTTTGGCGGGATAGCAAATTCTGGGTTGAAAATTCTTTTCTTTAAGAATGTTGAATATCGGCCCCACTCTCTTCTGGCTTGTAGAGTTTCTGCTGAGAGATCAGCTGTTAGTCTGATGGGCTTCCCTTTGTGGGTAACCCGACCTTTCTCTCTGGCTGCCCTTAACATTTTTTCCTTCATTTCAACTTTGGTGAATCTGACAATTATGTGTCTTGGAGTTGCTCTTCTCGAGGAGTATCTTTGTGGCGTTCTCTGTATTTCCTGAATCTGAATGCTGGCCTGCCTTGCTAGATTGGGGAAGTTCTCCTGGATAATATCTTGCAGAGTGTTTTCCAACTTGGTTCCATTCTCCCCATCATTTTCAGGTACACCAATCAGACGTAGGTTTGGTCTTTTCACATAGTCCCAAATTTCTTGGAGGCTTTGTTCATTTCTTTTTATTCTTTTTTCTCTAAACTTCCCTTCTCTCTTCATTTCATTCATTTCATCTTCCATCAGCGATACCCTTTCTTCCAGTTGATCGCATCTGCTACTGAGGCTTCTGCAATCTTCGCGTAGTTCTCGAAACTTGGCTTTCAGCTCCATCAGCTCCTTTAAGCCCTTCTCTCCGTTGATTATTCTAGTTATCCATTCTTCTAATTTTTTTTCAAAGTTTTTAACTTCTTTGCTATTGTTTTGAATTTCCTCTCGTAGCTCAGAGTAGTTTGATCGTCTGAAGCCTTCTTCTCTCAACTTGTCAAAGTCATCCTCCATCCAGCTTTGTTCCGTTGCTGGTGAGGAACTGCGTTCCTTTGGAGGAGGAGAAGTGCTCTGTTTTTTAGAGTTTCCAGTTTTTTTGCTCTGTTTTTTCCCCATCTTTGTGGTTTTATCTACTTTTTGTCTTTGATGATGGTGATGTACAGATTGGTTTTTGGTGCGGATGTCCTTTCTGTTTGTTAGTTTTCCTTCTACCAGACAGGACCCTCAGCTGCAGGTCTGTTGGAGTTTACTAGAGGTCCACTCCAGACCCTGTTTGGCTGGGTGTCAGCAGCGGTGGCCGCAGAACAGCGGATTTTCGTGAGACCACAAATTCAGCTGTCTGATAGTTCCTCTGAAAGTTTTGTCTCAGAGGAGTACCCGGCTGAATGGGGTGTCAGTCTGTCCCTACTGGGGGTGTGCCTCCCAGTTAGGGTGCTCAGGGGTGAGGGACCCACTTTAGGAGGCAGTCTGTCTGTTCTCAGATCTCCAGCTGCGTGCTGGGAGAACCACTACTCTCTTCAAAGCTGTCAGTCAGACAGGGACATTTAAGTCTGTGGAGGTTCTTGCTGAGTTTTTGTTTGTCTGTGCCCTGCCCCCAGAGGTGGAGCCTACAGAGGCAGGCAGGCCTCCTTGAGCTGTGGTGGGCTCCACCCAGTTCGAGCTTCCTGGCTGCTTTGTTTACCTAAGCAAGCCTGGGCAATGGCGGGCGCCCCTCCCCCAGCCTCGCTGCCGCCTTGCAGCTTGATCTCAGCCTGCTGTGCTAGCAATCAGCGAGACTCCGTGGGCATAGGACCCTCCGAGCCAGGTGCGGGACACAATCTCCTAGTGTGCTGTTCTCCAGGCCCGTTGGAAAAGCGCAGTATTATGATGGGACTGACCCAATTTTCCAGGTGCCACCTGTTACCCCTTTCTTTGACTAGGAAAGGGAACTCCCTGACCCCTTGCGCTTCCCAAGTGAGGCAATGCCTCGCCCTGCTTCGGCTCGCGCACAGTGCGCTTCACCGACTGTCCTGCACCCACTGTTAGGCACTCCCTAGTGAGATGAAACTGGTACCTCAAGCAGAAATGCAGAAATCACCCGTCTTCTGTGTCGCTGGGGCTGGGAGCTGGAGACCGGAGCCGTTCCTATTCGGCCATCTTGATTCAATCCCTGTAATCTCATTTTCATTTTCTTTTTTTTTGTTTGTTTGTTTTTTTTAAACAAGGTTTCACTCTGTTGCCCAGGCTGAAGAGCAGTGGCTTGATCAGGGCTCACTGCAGCCTCAACCTCCAGGGCTAAAGTGATCCTCCCACCACAGCCTCCCTAGTAGCTGGGACCAGAGGCATACACCACCATGCCCAGCTAATTATTTATTTTTTTTGTTTTTGTTTTTGTTTTTGTGTTTGTTTTTTTTTTTTGAGACGGAGTCTTGCTCTGTCGCCCAGGCTGGAGTGCAGTGGCACAATCTCGGCTCACTGCAAGCTCCGCCTCCCGGGTTCACACCATTCTCCTGCCTCAGCCTCTCCGAGTAGCTGGGACTACAGGCGCCCGCCACCACGCCCGGCTAATTTTTTTTGTATTTTTTAGTAGAGACGGGGTTTCACCGTGGTCTCGATCTCCTGACCTCGTGATCCGCCCACCTCGGCCTCCCAAAGTGCTGGGATTACAAGCGTGAGCCACCGCGCCCGGCCTTATTTATTTATTTTTTGAGACAGTGTCTCACTTTGTCACCCAGGCTGGAGTGCAGTGGCATGATCTCAGCTCACTGCAACCTCCATCTCCTGGGTTCAAGCAATTCTCCTGCCTCAGCCTCGTGAGTAGCTGGAATTACAGGTGCGTGCCACCATGCCTGGCTAATTTTTATATTTTTAGCAGAGACGGGGTTTTACCATGTTGGTCAGGCTGGTCTCAAACTCCTGACCTCATGATCCGCCTGCCTCAGCCTCCCAAAGTGCTGGGATTACAAGCGTGAGCCACCACACCTGGCCCTTTATTTTTTTAAAGAGATGTGGTCTCCCTATCTTGCCCAAGCTGGTCTTAAACTCCTGGGCTCAAGTGATCCTCCCACCTCATCCTCCCAAAGTGCTGGCATTATAGGCGTGAGCCACCGCGTCCAGCCTCATTTACTCTTTAATAATCTTAAAGGTAGATGTTAGGAATAATAATAACTGGTTTTTAGTATCATAGTAGGCATGTATGAAGTGCTTCCTGTGGACCAGGCGCTGTGCTAAGAGTCTGCTTGTATCGTCTCTTTTAATCCTTGCCTCCATCCTGAGATGAGTTCTTTGATCTCCATGATGTAGATGAGGAAATTGAGGTCTGTGGGGTTAGGTGACTTGACCAGGGTTACTCTGCCAGCAGGTGGCAGAGCTGGGGTTTGGATCCAGGTCAGTCTCAGAGGAGTTGATGTAACCACAAACCCTCAAGGCCATCTTCAATCAGGTTGACCCTGGAACCTGGCTGATCCCCTGCGCTAGACCACATCCAAGCCCAGGGCACAGGGCAGATGGCCACTCTCCAGGAGTCGCTTGGGAATGGCCTCCTCCACGGCTACCTCTGGGGGCTTCACCTCCCACCCCAGCACCTGGCATCTCGCAGCCCCTGTCACCTCCTCTTGGTGATGGACTCTTTGGCACTGCAGCCAGCCCCTATATTGTCCCCCTGGGGGCCAGAGCCTGCCCTGGATGGAGCCCAGCCCCAGTAATTGATTGGCCCTTGATTGATAGAGGCGGTCGTTCAAACCGTGGTTTGAGCTGCGGCCCAGCCAGGCCTGGAAGCTGCCAAAGACAGAGGGATCCACAGCCCACGTTTCCATCCAAGTTTGGACACTTTATCTTCACTTCCTCTGAAACTGAGCTGCCCCTGGCTGCAGAAGAAACCCATGCACTTGAGCAATAAATAAAGCTGGGGCTCAGGGAGAAACACGTGGGACCCAGGGGCTGGGGTGTGAACCCCTGACCTGCTGGTTATGGGACCGGTGGCCTCACCGATAACAGCCCTCCTGACCTAATCCGGACCTGGAGGATTGCTGAGCACAGGGGTTGTAAAGAGAAAGTGCTGGCCCATCGGGAGTTTAGTGAAGGTGATTCAATCTTGTTTTAGTGGTGGCGACTGCCATTTATGCAGCTAGCTCTGTGCGCTGGGAGCTGTGCTGAGTGCTCGACAGGGATGAGCTCACTCGTTCCTCACAGTGGCCCATGAGAGAGGCCCCATTGCAGCAGGGTTCTCAGCCTCAGCACCACTGGCACTTGGGGCCAGGTCATTCCTTTTTTTTTTTTTTTTTTCTTTTTGAGACAGAGTCTCACTTTGTTGCCCAGGCTGGAGTGCAGTGGCGCAATCTCAGCTCACTGCAACCTCCACCTCCTTTGTTTAAGTGATTCTCCTGCCTCAGCCTCCCAAGTAGCAGGGATTACAGGTGCCTGCCATCATGCCTGGCTAATTGGTGTATTTTTAATAGAGACAGGGTTTCACCATGTTGGCCAGGATGGTCTTCATCTCCTGACCTCATGATCTGCCCACCTCAGCCTCCCAAAGTGCTGGGATTATAGGCGTGAGCCACCTCGCCCAGCTGGCCAGGTCATTCTTTGCGATGGGGCCACCCTATGCGCGCTATAGGAGCTTCCCTGGCCTCCACCCACCAGATGCCACTGGCACCCCCCCACCCCGCCTCAGGTGTGACAACCAAAAACATCTCTAGACATTGCCAGATGTCTCCTGAGGGGCACATGCACCCCAGCTTAAGAGATGCTGCATTTTGGCCAGGCGCAGTGGCTCACACCTGTAATCCCAGCACTTTGAGAGGCCAAGGCTGGCGGATCACAAAGTCAGGAGATCGAGACCATCCTGGCTAACATGGTGAAACCCCATCTCTACTAAAAATACAAAAAATTAGCCGGGTGTGGTGGCGGGCGCCTGTAGTCCCAGCTACTCGGGAGGCTGAGGCAGGAGAATGGCGTGAACCCGGGAGGCGGAGCTTGCAGTGAGCTGAGATCGCACCACTGCACTCCAGCCTGGGCAACAGAGTGAGACTCCATCTCAGAAAAAAAAAAGAAAGAAGAGATGCTGCATTTTGTGGCTGAGGAGCCCAGGCAATTTGGCTCCAGAGCCTGACTGTCATCGCTGACCTTCATGGGAGCCCAGGATCAGAAAGTGGCAGGGGCTTTGCTTTCCTGGGGGGCACTGAGGAGGGGAGTCCTCGTGACTTGGCTCAGGAAAGATGAGTCCCTCACCAGGTGCCCCTGCACAGCGCCACGGTCATGTGGCACCCGCCCAGCCCTCTACCAGGCAGCAAACGGGGTCCAGAGATGGCAAGAGGGGCCTCCGCTGTGTCCCCCAGAGCCCTTCCAGCTCCTGGTGGAGGCTGGACCACAGCAGCTTTGGCCTGCCTGACCCTCTGAGTCCCACACCTTCTACTGCCACAGAGGTGGCCACTGCCCACAGGGGCTGCTGGCCCATCCACCTCCACCCCAGCCCTCACCCATCAGTGGGGCAGAAGGCCTCAGGACCCCATGTTCCCTCCAGGGCTCCCAAGACCCATCTTTGCTGTGTCACTTCCAACCACTGACTCACAGGCTCGTCCACTATTTATACCCCTTGCACAAATGCTCCCCTTGCGCTCCAGGCAGCCGTCTGTGTTCTGCAGCAGCCCCAGGACACGTTGGGGAGGGGCTGGGTACAGAGCAAATGTGCAAGTTTATGAGCTCAGCAGATCTAGTCTGGAAGTCCAGCTCCCTCCTTACTGCTGTGTGACTGTGGGTGGGTCACTTAACCTCTCTGAGCCTTGGTTGTAAAATAAGGTTATTAGGAGGATTAAGTAAAGTAAGCAGTTCCCAGCATAAAGACAGGTCTCAGTACATGGTTGCTATTAAGTGTTCAAAGTACACCTAACTAGAGAAGGCGAAGGGATCTGGGGAGCCCGGAAGAAGGTGCAGAAACGAGACATATTCATGCAGAAGCTCAAGCGCCCGGGACGTAGGGTTCTGGAACACAGCCCCATGTGTTGTGCTGCTGTCAACAGCACTGTCACCAGCCAGTTCAAGGCCTTGGGGACTGCACAAGGCTTCTTTAGGTGCAGAAAAACCCATTTTGGCTGGGCAAAGTGGTGCACACCTGTAATCCCAGCACTCTGGGAGGCTGATGTAGGAGGCTTGCCTGAGCACAGGAGTTCGAGACCAGCCTGGGCAACATATTGACATGCCGTCTCTACAAAAAAAATACAAAAATTGGCCAGGCATGGTGGCATGCACCTGCAGTCCCAGCTACTTGGGAGGCTGAGGCGGGAGGGTCACTTGAGCCCAGGAGGTAGAGGCTGCAGTAAGCTATGATCGCACCTGGGTAACAAAGCAACACCCCATCTCAAAAAAAAGAAAAAAGAAAAGCCCATGTTAGCAACTCTGGGATCACTCTCCCCAGCCCCCATCTCGTCTTCCTCCCACGCTGTTCCCAGAGACCAGTAGGGCAGGTGTTTGGTTGATAGAGCCCAGCTGGGCAAACAGCGCCTCGCCCTCTTTCACCAGGCTGTGTGCTCCAGGAACCAGTGCTGCCTTCCCAGCCAGGGAACAGGCAGAGAGGCCACCTAGACTTTTACTACACAGAAGCCAGTCAAGAGGGACTTGCCCCCAACCCCATCTCTGTCTCTGCCAGGTTGTTGGTGGTAGAAAAAAAGAGAACCTGAGTGTGCAGGGCGGAGGGGAGGCATCTCTATCGCCCAATGCTTGTTCCCAGCTTCCCCACCGCCCCGCCAATCTCTGCCACTCCCTGCAGGCACTGCACCACACTTCCCTGAACACACCCAGGCCGCCTCCTGCCACCTGGCCCTGCCTCCTGCCCCCCTCCTGCTCTGTGCCCTCGACAAAGGCAGAGACCCTGCCTTAGATACCCCTTCATTTATTCACGTCTTATTTCTTCATTACACGTTTTTGAGCACCTACTGTGTGCTTTTTAACCTCCTTCCCAGTACCTAGGGCAAGCTGGGGGGCATGAAATAGACCCCCCAGTACAGAGGGTGCTAAGAAGAGTCATTTATCACGTGGAAAGAGGCCGCCTTCCACACCCACGTCACATCCCCTATCCCAGTGCTTCTCAACGGGGAATGCTTTTATCCCGCTGGGGACATTTGACAATGTCTGGGAGACATTTTTAGCTGTCACAACTCAGGAGGGATGCTACCATAAACATCTCACAATGCACAGGACAGCCCCTACGGCAAGGATTTGTTCTGTCCAGATTGTTTAAGGTCTGAGGTTGAGAAACCATGCCTTTGCCTGCAAGGTTCTGCCTCTAGGGTGGGGGTGAGATGTCCCCCAAGTGCCCATGGAGATGCCAATAAGCCAGCTGGTCATGGAGGTGGTGAGTGAGTGCTCAGCTCAGAGCCTGATCCACCCTGCCATGGTATTGAGAATTCCTTCTCGGCCAGGCACAGTGGCTCACGCCTGTAATCCCAGCACTTTGGGAGGCTGAAGTGGGTGGATCACTCGAGGTCCGGAGTTCAAGACCAGCCTGGCCAGCATGGTGAAACCCTGTCTCTACTAAAAATAAAAAAATTAGCTGGGTGTGATGGCACACACCTGTAATCCCAGCTACTCGAGAGGCTGAGGCAGGAGAATCGCTTGAACCCGGGAGGTGGAGGCTGCAGTGAGCCGAGATTGAGCCACTGCACTTGAGCCTGGGCAACAGAGTGAGACTCCGTCTCAAAAAAAACCCAGAGAATTCCTTCTCACTGTCTGTGCCATCACATTCAGCACACGGAGGCTGTCATTTCAGCTTCCTTGTGCCTCAGGCTTGTCCAAAAGTTAGCGCTATTCTACATGCAGGAGGCTGCCCGGCTCTGTGGTGAGTTCCCTGTCATCAGAGGTAACCAAGCAGGAGCTGAGCCACATATGGGTCATCTGCCTGGACTGAGGTCCCTTCCAGCAGTGACGGGATGATATGGTTGGTGGGAGATGCCCTCTGATCCCCCAGTCTCCTTGTACTCAAGCCTGCGGCCTCTCTGAGCCAGTGCCAAGATGCCCTCTCTTTTTGCATCTGCAGGTATGATGCCGGGCGGGATGGCTTCATCGACCTGATGGAGCTAAAACTCATGATGGAGAAACTTGGGGCCCCTCAGACCCACCTGGGCCTGAAAAACATGATCAAGGAGGTGGATGAGGACTTTGACAGCAAGCTGAGCTTCCGGGAGGTAAGCCCAGCCCTCAGCCCCACTCCCCTACCAGGGGCTTCACCTGGGGACCTGGTGGCCCGGGAGAGACCAACCCCCACCCTTTGTCGATGAATGAATGACATTGCCATTGAACAGCAGCTGTGAGCAGCTGCTACTTGGCTGAGTGAGGCTTCAGAGGGCCTGCTAGAGCAGGCACCAGGGAGCGTTCTGAGATCCTTTCAGGGAGGAAGAGGAGGGAGGGACATCCCTTCCTTCACATAGGGAGCATATATTGAGCGATTTCTGTATACTTGACCCTGTGCAGGCTCTGGGGTAGAGAAACGCCCTGTGCTCAAAGGTTCCTGGAAGTGTAGAGGGGGAGACACCACAGAGGGAAATCAGTGCTGTGATGCAGAGGAAGAGGGCCACGGCACTGGGTGACTTCACGCCCAGGATCTCACTTTGAGACAGGAGCTAGGGACAAGGCTGTTTCGCAAGGAAGGAAATGGAGTCCCCAAGCCAGACAGCGATGATCCTGGACCCCAGGCAGCACAGGGTTAGGTGTGGGGACTCGAGGCCCAATTGGGGCCCAGGAGGTCTGGCAGGAAGCATGAAGGATGCAGGGAAGGAGAGACGTGGCAGGGGCAGGTGGGGGAGTGCGAGTGGCTGGGCGGGAGGTGTGGACAGTGCAGGGTAACAGCTTAGAGTCAGAGAGCAGGGTTCCATCCCTCTGACACGTTCAGGCGCTGAGACTTGGGGCATGTCTTTTACTGTCTCGGAGGCTCCCTCATTCTGTCATGACACCCGTAGGACTCAATACATGGAACGCAGAGTAGGTTCACTGGGGAACAGTGGGAGACAGAGGTAAGAGGTAGGCTGAGGCCGTGTCGTCGGGAGCTGGTGTGGGCGGGGCAGGGCTGCAGTAGGCCAGCATCCTGGGTGGCAGATGAGTCATATCACCTCCCATTGTACAGATGGGCAGAGGCCCAGTGAGGGGGAACACAGGAGCAGCAAGGGGCGAGACCCAGCTCACTGCCCCCCAGTCCTCTGCAGGGGAGGCCTGAGGCTGGGGCCTGGGTGCGGCCAGGGACTCCAGCTCCCCTCCTTCCCTCCCTTCCTGACACCGCGCGCCTCTCTCCCCACTGCAGTTCCTCCTGATCTTCCGCAAGGCGGCGGCCGGGGAGCTTCAGGAGGACAGCGGGCTGTGCGTGCTGGCCCGCCTCTCCGAGATCGACGTCTCCAGTGAGGGCGTCAAGGGGGCCAAGAGCTTCTTTGAGGCCAAGGTGAGGAGCCCAAGGGGACCCTGGGTTGGCACGAAGTTAATACGTCCCCTTCCCGTCCCTGCTGAGGCTGCAGACAGAGATGGGAGCTGACTCCCTGCTAGGCTGGGCCAGGCCCACACGCTCTGTCTTCTTTCTCCTCCCACTCCTGGCTGAGATCCTTGGCAGCCGCCAAGGGGGTGGGTGACGGAGGTGTACTCTTGAAAAGGGGACAGGGACTACCTTGAGGTGCCCCGGCCCTGGCACACTGAGCCGCTAACCCAGAGGACTGGGCCTTAGGAGGGCAGGCCCAGAAACACAGCACTGGCTCTCCAGGGTCCCCGGTAGACACCAACCCCACCAGCCCCAGCCTGGGAGGAGGCCTGGGGGCTCAGAGACCACCTGCATGCACAATACCCTCCCCTTTCAGCAGGTTCTCAGATGGAGGGGACACCTGTGATCTCGTGGCTCCTGGGTCCTGCCCACCCAGGGCCCCAGCTCTCCCGCCTTGTTTCTCTCTTTCCTTGCTAAGAACATTCCTTCCAGAGACTGCCTCCCACCTCCCTCTGGGCGTCGGAGCATTGGTGGAACTTTTCAGGGTTCATCAGTGGAACTGGGTGTGCCGCTGGGCTCCCTGGACAGGAAGCAGAGGATCAGGATGGCAGCAGCTTGAGCGACTCCCTTCCCCTTCGAGCGCCCTTGCTCTGTAGCAGCCACAGAATATATGTTCTCTCTTTCAATCCTCTCAACAACTCCATAAGATCAGAGTTATTGGGTGCCAGGTTCTAAGTGAGGAAACTGAGGCTCAGGAAGGTGAATGAAGTGCCTGACCCAGGGCCAGAGCTGCTGTGGTCAAGCTGTTTGTGTTGCTGGGGAGGACTCAGCAGAAGCCTGAGCCAGAAGGGACCCCAGGAAAAGCAGTCATAAGGCCGGGCGTAGTGGCTCACACCTGTCATCCCAGCACTTTGGGATGCTGAGGCAGGTGGATCACCTGAGGTCAGGAGTTCGAGACCAGCCAACATGGCCAACATGGTGAAACCCCGTCTCTACTAAAAATACCAAAATTAGCTGGGCATGGTGGGGGGCGCCCATAATCCCAGCTACTCAAGAGGCTGAGGCAGGAGAATCGCTTGAACCTGGAAGGCAGAGGTTGCAGTGAGCCAAGATTGCGCCATCGCACTCCAGCCTGGGCGACAGAGTGAGACTCCATCTGAAAAAAATTAAAGAAAAAAGAAAAAGCAGCTGTAGCACAGAGAACCCCCAACATACACCATCCAGCCCTGACCCCCTCACCCCCATGCCCCCGCAGGTCCAGGCCATCAACGTGTCCAGCCGATTCGAGGAGGAGATCAAGGCAGAGCAGGAGGAAAGGAAGAAGCAGGCGGAGGAGATGAAGCAGCGGAAAGCGGCCTTCAAGGAGCTGCAGTCCACCTTTAAGTAGCGGGGGTGCAGCCGACCGCCCTGCTCCAGCCCCAATGTGGCGGGCAAGGGTGGCGCATGGGAGGCCGAGCCTGAATCCTTGCCTGTGTCTGACGGGACCACTACTAAAAACCTAAAAATGTCTGTGAATGGAGCAAGTTCAGGGGTCTCATGGAGGTGGCCCGGCCCCTCCCCGCTCCCTTCCACTCTTCACTAGGCTGCGACACCGGCGCTGGCTCCCTGCCCGGCCCGGCCTTCCCTGGCAATCCCTGGGCTCTCTTGCACCCCTAACTGCCCCGCTGCCTGCTCCAGCACTGCCCCGGGCCCAGCTCTTGGCCCTAGGTCCCTCCCGGCCCCATGTGCCTGCCCTCCACATGTCCCTGTCCCCCCAGCCTGGGAACCCCTGCCCTCCTCCAGCAGGCCGCACCGCCCCTGGGGCCCCGTGCCAGCCCCTTCCCAGGCTGGGAGACAGCAGAAGAGATAGAATCAGGGCTGCCCCCACAGAGTGGGACCCAGGGGCTTATTGGAGGCACAAGGGGACCCCTCCCCAGGGCCTTTTCCTTCACCTCTGCCTCTTCCATCTACTGAAATGGGAGAGGAGGTGGGGAGCTTCTGTTCTGGTGAAGGGACCCAGGCCCCCAGCACCCCATGCTGACTTGGAGAACCCCAGATCTCTGGGGCCCAGCCAGGCAGGGTGTGGGGGCAGCTGTGCCAATCTACCTCACAGGCCCACCCCCTGCCGGGCATGCCGTGGGATCATGGGCAGGGAAGGCTCTGGGGGTCGGAGACACTGCTCCTTAGCACCCCAGCCAGAACACCCTGAGGGTCCCAGGGGGCTCTGGAGAGAGTGGGGTGGGAGGAAGAATTGGCGCCTTCCTAGGGAAGGAAAGGAGCGCTTCATCTTGATTCTCCGAGAAGCGTCTGAGAAGTGCTTTAAGTGTGTTTGCATGCGCCAGGCGGTGGGCAGCGGGGGCCTGTCCAGCCCTCTACCGCCATCCTTCCCCAAGTGATGTCCACTGCCTTGTCACCAGCGACCTGCCTGTCATGCCCACCCCCTGAGGAAGCATGGGGACCCCAACCCCCTGGTGCCCTGCACCAGACAGGCCGTGGTCAGGCCTATGCCACCGGCCCGGTTCGGCCACAGCTTCCCACGTGCTTGCTGACATACATGTGCCTGTGTGTGGTGTCTGTTGCTGTGTCGTGAAACTGTGACCATCACTCAGTCCAAACAAGTGAGTGGCCCTCGAGGCCACAGTTATGCAACTTTCAGTGTGTGTCATAACGGCGTCACTGCTTTTTAAACTCGATAACTCTTTATTTTAGTAAAATGCCCCAGGAGTCCTCGAAGCTACGCGGGCTTGCAGAGGTTTTATTTTTTGGCCTTAGAATCTGCAGAAATTAGGAGGCACCGAGCCCAGCGCAGCAGCCTCGGCCCCGGATTGCGTTTGCCTTAGCGGATATGTTTATACAGATGAATATAAAATGTTTTTTTCTTTGGGCTTTTTGCTTTTTTTTCCCCCTTCTCACCTTCCCTGCTCCCCGACCCCCCCAAAAAAATGCTACTTCTTCATTCCGTGGTACGATTATTTTTTTTAACTAAAAGAAGATAAAATTCTATATTTTTATGTGTGTATGGTTCTTGATGGTGAGTGGGCAGGGAAATGACAAGGTCACCTGGGTGTGGGGACAGTGGTGTCAAAGCCTGGGAGGGGAGGGGACCCGCCCTAGTGGAGGAGGTTGGTGTTTGATGCCCAGACGCTGCCACCACGCATGAGTCTAGGTGCTTTATGTCTATTAACTCATTTAAATCCTTGCAACCAGCCCATGCAAGGGGTAATATTTTTATTCCTCTTTTGCAGATAAGAACAGCGAGGTGGCTGGGCGTGGTGGCTCACACCTGTAATCCCAGCACTTTGGGAGGCCAAGGCGGGTGGATCGCCTGAGGTCAGGAGTTCGAAACCAGCCTGGCCAACATGGTGGAACCTCGTCTCTACCAAAAATACAAAAATTAGCCGGGCGTGGTGGCACACGCCTGTAATCCCAGCTACTCGGGAGGCTGAGGCAGAAGAATTGCTTGAACCCGGGAGGCGGAGGTTGCAGTGAGCCAAGATTGCGCCACTGCACTCTAGCCTGGGTGACAGAGAGATTCTGCCTCAAAAAACAAAACAAAACAAAACAAAACAAAAACAGGCCTGGAAAGTCTCCCAGAGACACACAGGCAAGTGGGGCGGCAAGAGGCAGGGCCCAGGCTGTCAAGGTCATGGCTCACAAACCTGCCAGGTGAGCAGAGAGGAGGGGCTGCCTCTCCACAAGGCCACACGGTGGCCGGCAGTGGCATTAAGGCCCTGGGAATTATGGCTTGTGCAGCCCAGAGACCCCCAAGCACCCATGCCATGGAGACACCCAAAGTCTTCCACAGGCTGGAAAACACCAGGGGTGATGGGCGGACACCAGCAGCTGTCTGTGTGTGGCTTTAGACAGATCAGGCCCCCACTGGGTCTCAGTCTCCCCATCTATTCCATGCGAGGGTGGGCGAGGGTCTGGGGTCTTCCCAGGCAGGGTGTGGGAGCTGGAGTTTGGATTAGGCAGGGCATCGCTGCCCCCAGGTGGCCAGGGGTGGTACTACAGCAGCTGGGATGCCTGGGGAAGGCAGTGTCCTCCCCACACGCTACCCAGGGCCTGAGACGCCACTGTACGCCACCACCAACTTGGGACTTTCAGTTCCACACTGCCTTTCAAAACCCCTTCCCCAAGAGAGGAACATCCGCATCCCCGATATCCTGCTGGAAAGGGCTTCAGGAAGAAGGGACGGGGACGCTGAAAGAGTGCATGGTGGCTCACGCCTGTAATCCCAGCACGTTGGGAGGCCGAGGTGGGAGGATCACTTGAAGCCAGGAATTGAAGACCAGTCTGGGCAACATAGTGAGACCTGATCTCTACAAAATATAATAACAAATCATACTGAAAAGGAAGCTCCTGATGGTGATGGCCGTGGGCTTCGAGTCCTTGGACCATGAGAGACCAGGGCCAGCTGTCCCATGCCAGGGCCCTCCACCAAGGGTCTCAGCCTGTCGGGAGCCCCCAGCCTTGGCCTGCACAAGACCCCCAGAGAAAGCAGGTTGAGGAGGGAAGGGACCTGGAGTGATCCTAGGACCAAGAGAGAGGACTCCCTAAAACCCTCCCAGGGCTGGACACAGTGTCTCATGCCTATAACTCCAGCACTTTGGGAGGCCAAGGCAGGAGGATCACTGGAGTCCAGTAGTTCAAGACTAGCCTGGGCAACATAGCGAGACCTTGTCTCTAGAAAAAAAATTAAAACAACTAGCTGGGCAGCTACTCAGGAACCTCAGGAGAAGGATCACTTACGCCCAGAAGTTCAAGGCTGCAGTGAGCCATGATTGCGCCACTGCACTCCAGCCTGAGCGACAGAGCAAGACCCTGTTGCTTAAAAGAAACAAAACAAACAGACAAACAAAAAAAACAACTCCCAGGTTCCCTCCTCTCGTTAAGCCTCCCTGCACTGAGTCCCAGCTCCAAATCCCCATGGAACCCCCAGCCCCTCTCTCTGAACTGTTAACCCCTTGCTGAACGCCAAGCCCTCATTGGGCCCCACAACACTCTCTAACCCCCAGTGCTTCCATCTGGTTTGGAGGAGAAGCCCTGCCAGCCCCTCAGCTGGCCCCTTAGTGGGCCTCACCCGAGACATAACAGCTGCCGCCCAAGAGTCCTGTCCCAGCGGCCAGAAAATCCCAGCCCTGTCAGTGACACCTGCCTCTTTTCTCAAGCTCTTATCCCGCCCCACCCCCACCTTGGCATTGCTCCCCCTGAGGCCCCAGGGCACCACCTGACCACGTCCCCCACCCCGTTCTACCTGCCTCTGCCAAGTCGCCCCTGGTTATTTTTCCAGCACAGTCTGGCCCCAAGTGGCTCAAGGACTTTGAGGCCCTGGGTCCTGGGAGACCCCACTCCAGGTCCTGAAAAATCCCAGGGTTCAGCAGTGGGGCGGGGGTGGATTCTGGCATTCTCTCACCCTCGAGGCCTCAGATTCAGTTTGGACATGGACTCTGTACAGAAGGAATCCTTTCCCTGCCTGCCCCTCATCAGGCTTCCACCAGAACCAGTCTCTTCTCACGCAGAACTCCACGCCCTTGGCCCATCTCTCCAAGGGAGACTATCTCCAAGGAACACTCACCCTGTCCAGCAGGGAGCTCCCCATGGCTGAACGGGTCTTATTATCTCTATACCCAATCCTATCATGGGGCCCGCACACAGTAGTTGCTCCGTGAATATGGGAGGAATGAATGAGTGAGTGAATGAATGTTTTCTGTGTATGTTATGTTTCTGTGTATGACATATGGTATGTCAGTGACTCACAGCCTGGGCAAACAAAACAGTCACTTCTTTAAATATGCAAGTTAGGTTGGGCGTGGTGGCTCATGCCTATAATCTCAGCACTTTGGGGGGCCGAGGTGGACGGATCACTTGAGGTCAGGAGTTCGAGACCAGCCCGGCCAACATGGTGAAACACTGTCTCTACTAAAAATACAAAAATTAGCCAGGCGTGGTGGCTTGTGCCTGAATCACTTGAACTCAGAAGAATCAGAGGTTGCAGTGAGCCGAGATTGTGCCATTGCACTCCAGCCTGGGCAACAGAGTCTGCCTCAATAAATAAATAAATATGCAAGTTAATCCAACTTCAAGCCCTGACCCCTCCCATCACAGGAAATCCATCCTCCCGGGCTTCTGTCAGCCGATAGCCATAGGCCCCCTCTGGGGTATTTCTTCAGTCTTGGTGATCAAGGCCAGAAAATCAGGTCAGCCAACCCAGCATCACCACTGTAACTTAGGCAGTTTGAGCCACTGGGATCATGGTGTCGCCTGACCGGCTGCTCCCTGCACCAGGCCTGGAGTCAGGAGGGGCTGGCACCAGCCACGCATGTGCCCGGAGGCAGCTCCTACGCCTGTCCACCTTTTCCAGCAAGAACAAGTTTCTCCTGGCTGCCCTGGGACACAGCTAAAGGTGCCTCCAGGGCCTGGAGAAGGTGCTCAGGGGGAGCCATAGACCATTCCCCAAACTCTCTCAGCCCTTGGATCATCTAGAACCTCACGCAAGGAGGGGCCACAGGACCTGGAGCCCATGACACCTTTAGGGGCCCACAAAAATGTTTTGATTTCTTTAAAATCAGTAAGAAAAAAATGAAAAGGATCCAAACTGGATTATATTCATTGTTATAACCATACAATAAAACATAATTTTTATTTTTTTTAAGGAAACATAATTTTTCATTTTTTTATGTTTTATTTTTTGGAGATGGGGTCTCTCTATGTCACCCAGGCTAGAATGCAGTAGCATGATCATAGCTTACTGCAGCCTCAAATTCCTGGCCTCAAGCAGTCCTCCCGCCTCAGCCTCTAGAGTAGCTGGGACTACAGGCATGTGCCACCACACCCAGGTAATTTTTTAAATTCTTTTAGAGTCGGGGTCTCACCATGTTGCCCAGGCTGGTCTTGAACTCTTGGCCTCAAGGGATTCTCTCACCTCAGCCTCCTGAGTAGCTGGGATTACAGGCACGAGCCATCATGCCCAGCCAATTTTTAATATTTTTTTTAATGGAGAAAGGGGCCCATGAAGGCAAAAGTACTCAGTGACCAAGTCCAGTCTCAAGCTTTCTCATAAGAACCAGATAACAACAATAATAATAGTAACAGCAAACATTGAGACCGTCCTTACCATATGCCAGGCACTTCTTCCAACAGCTCTAGGAGGGAGGTACCATTTTCTTTCTTTTTATTTTTATTTTTTTGAGACGGAGTCTTGCTCTGTCACCCAGGCTGGAGTGCACTGCAACCTCTGCCTCCCGGGTTCAGGCAATTCTCCTGCCTCAGCCTCCCGAGTAGCTGGGATTACAGGCACCCACCATCATGCCCGGCTAATTTTTGTATTTTTGTACAGACAGGGTTTCACCATGTTGGCCAGGCTGGTCTTGAACCCCTGACCTCAGGTGATCTGCCCGCCTCGGTCTCCCAAAGTGCTGGGATTACAGGCTTGAGCCACCGTGCCCGGCCAGAGGTACCGTTTTCACTCTCACTTTATAAACGAGAAAGCACAGAGAGGTTGAGTCACAAGTATAAGGCCATAGAGCTACGAAGCAATAGTGGTGGGTTTAGTTCAACCCTAAGCAAAGCACTCAACAGCCTATCTTCAGCATCTGAAACAGATTAAGGGCGACCTCAGTTTTCTCCAGGGACAATTGTTTGGTGCTACCTTACATAAAAGGTCCCTCCCTCTAGATGTCTCAAAACAAGCAAGTTTCCCTATAGCTGAGCAGCCAGCAACCTCCCTCCAAAAAAGGTCAGTTTCTCTGTGAAGCTTCAAAAAGCTAACAATAACTCTGTTCACCTGGGACCTCATCATCAATCCATTTGGCTATTTCTATGTTTGTGTACATGTTTGAATGCGTGGCGCATGGCTCTACTTGGCTGTACACATAACCAAATGCTTTATATGTATTATATCATTGGTGTGTGCATATTTGTGGACGTGGAGGAGCGTGTGTGTGTGTGCATGTGTGTGCATGTGTGTGCGCGTGTGTGTGCATGTGTGTGTGCATGTGTGTGCACGTGTATGTGCATGTGTGTGCATCGCCTGTCCACATATACTTGTGAATCCATGGGCATGTATATAAGACTGAGATGCATGCTAAGAAGTTGCTGTATCTCTGAGTATAAATTGATGAGCTCCTACGAGGAGAAGCCCAGTTACTTCATTTTCCCAGGTTGATCAAGGGACATGAGAGAAACTGAGGCTCAAAGAGGTTGCTCAGGGTCTGGGTCATCCATTCCATCACTGACTGAGATGGAAACAAAGTGTCTTGCCTCCCACCTTCAGACCCTGCTAATTTCCAAGACCTATCACCTAGCTCAAGCCATATCTCTGCTTATGTTCCCAGTCTCCAGGCTACAATGACCCTTTGCAAGGCTTGGCAACCAAAAGCCCTGGGTCTGAAGCAGACTGGCCAGTAGCCACTGATAAACCTGTATCCCTGTATCACGCACAACCAACCTCCAAAATGAAACAGAAAATTCCCCACAGGCTGAAGTCCCCAGACACCCCAGGACTGAGGCCTTGATGTCACCACAGCTGAACAAAGCCCCCAGTGCACATTCCCACTCCTTGTCTGTGTATCTTTCTTAAAAAATTAAACCTATTGATTTTTATACTACCAGAGTAACATATGCTTGTTTTAAAAAAGAATTTAAGCTGCATAAAAATGTGTAAGTTAGAGACCAGGCACAGTGGCTCACACCTGTAATCCCAGCACTTTGGGAGGCCTAGGTGAGTGGATCACTTGAGGTCAGGAGTTTGAGACCAGCCTGGCCAACATGGTGAAATCCGGTCTCTACTAAAAATACAAAAATTGGCCGGGCATGGTGGTGGGCATCTATAATCCCAGCTACTCGGGAGGCTGAGGAAGCAGAATTGCTTGAACCCAGGGGTAGAGGTTGCAGTGAGCTGAGATCACACCACTGCACTCCAGCCTGGGCCACAGAGCGAGACTCTCAAAAAAAAAAAAAAAAGTGTAAGTTAGAATCCTCCTTCACCCCCAGATCACCACTATGAATGGCGGGGTGCATAGCACTCTGAACTTTTCTATCAGGAAAGAATTCCTAAGGTGGCCAGTAGGCCCAGCTCAGAAAATGACCTTCAAGGGGAGCTCGGTATGAGTAGAAGGGAAAAGGAAGACAGAATCTAACCAACCAGGCTGAGGCCAGGCCTTGGGGCAAATGGATCAAACCACATGTTCCAAGGGATGGCCAACCCCGAATGCCGGAGGCTCTGATAGAACTTCTGTCACTCAGTGCTTTGGGCCCTCAGATCTGCCACTGACCTTGACATTCAAGTCACAGAATTGTAGAACTGAAAGGAGCCTGAAAGTCCGTCTGGTCCTTTTGCCCCTTTTAGAGATGGGGAAACTGAGGACCTACAACTAAACTGACTCCAGGAAGGAATCTGGCCAACTAAGCACCTTCCAGAGCCTGCTGAGCCTCCACCTCCAACCACAGCCCTGGAGGCAGGTGCAGGAGTGCATCAAGCCCAGGCAATTAGAAAGATGAGACAGAAAGAGAGCCAGGAAGTGATCTAACAGCACTAGAAAGGCAGAGAAGGAGCAGTGTGTCTCCACAGCTTGAAGCCCCAGGCTGGTGTTAGAAGCTCCGGCTTCAAAGTCTGACTCTGCTGCTGCCCAGCCGTGTGACCCTAGACGGTCACTTACCTGCTGAGTCTCAGCTTCCTCACTTTTATTTTATTTTTTTTAGAGACAAGGTCTTGTTCTGTCACCTGTGCTGGAATGTAGTGTGGCACGATCATGGCTCACTGCAGCCTCGAACTCCTGGGCTCAAGCGATCCTCCTGCCTTGGCCTCAGGAGTAGCTGGGACTACAGGCATGCGCCACTGTGCCTGGTCCTTTCTCATCTCATCTCAGAGCAGATAATAGTGTCTATTTCATGTTGCTGGAAGAATTAAGTGAGACAATGCAAGAAGAATTGAGCGCAATGCCTGACACACAGTAGGTGCCCAATAAATAACTAAAAAGTTAGCGGCCTGTAATCACGCCTGTAATCCTAGCACTTTGAGAGGCTGAGGTAGGCAGATTGCCTAAGCTCAGGGTTCAAGACCACCCTAGGCAACATGGTGGCACACATCTGTAGTCCCAGCTACTTGGGAGGCTGAGACAGGAGAATCGCTTGAACTCGGGAGGCGGAGGTTGTTGTGAGCTGAGACTCCAGCCTGGGTGACAGAGCAAGGTCCTGTCTCAAAAAAAATAAATAAAATACAAAAGATTAGCCTGGCACGGTGGCAGGTGCCTGTAGTCCCAGCTACACAGGGGGCTAAGGCACAAGAATCGTTTGAGCCCGGGAGGTGGAGGTTGCAGTGAGCTGAGACTGTGCCACTGCACTTCAGCCTGGGCAACAGAGCAAGACTCCATCTCCAAATAAATAAATAAATAAATAAATAGTATAAGGTAGGGAGAGAGAATGAACACACAGGTCAAACAGAGTGGGGTGGGGGATGCCAAAAAGCACTGCAACTCAGAATTTTCTGTTTCAGGATATTTGGAAAATCCATACTTCTAAGAAAGCCCTGTATCCTGCCCAAATTAAACAGTAACCACCCAAGGTCAGGGAAAGGGCCTTATCAGAGCAGGTTTCTCTCCAAGGGGCGGTTTGGCCTTGACCAGGTGCACTCACCTGCTCCTGCCTATAAGTGTGCCCCAGCCCATCCCGCCGGTCAGCCAGTCCTGAGCACCTAACCATGTTGGGCATCACTGTCCTCGCTGCGCTCTTGGCCTGTGGTAAGCGGTGGGGTGGGGCTGCAGCTAGCAGGCTGTGAGCTCGGGCTGGCCTCCAGGGCAAGGACGGGATGGGGAGTGGGGGACCTCTGCTCTCCAGGTAAGACACTTTGGGGTCCCCTGTGGGTTCAGATGCTACCAACCAGCTGTGTGTCAGACAAGCCACAGCCTGCCTGCCAACTCTGTTTCCACATCTGCAAAACAGGGAAGATGATCTGACCTGTCCCCAGTTAGAAATGAGGTGTGGAAAGCACCACGCAAGGGGGAGGGACACAAGATGCCTCATCCTGGGTTCACCCCAGGGACCATCAGGGCCTGCCTTTCCCAGCATTCTCTCTCCCTTGAGGATTCTCCATTCCATCATTTTGGTGGCGTTTTCCCAGATTAGGAGCCCAGGGACTTGGCTTAAATGCCACTTCTCGGCAGGACCTAGAAAAGTCATTTCACCTCTCTAAATCTCACTGGCTTTTTTGGCAAAGGAGAGCACTTAATGAAGAGTCCTTCCAGCTAACAACAACAACAACAGTAATAATAGCAGCTCCTGTTCCCTGTGTGTTTACTATGTGCCAGACGCTGTGCTAGGCCCCTTACATGTAGGAGCCAATTCGATCCTCAAAACAACCTTAAAATGTAGGGTCTATTGCCAGGCATGGTGACTCACGCCTGTAATCCCAGCACTTTAGGAGGCCGAGGTGGGTGGATCACTTGAGATCAGGAGTTCAAGACCAGCCTGGCCAACACAGTGAAACCCCGTTTCTACTAAAAATACAAAAATTAGCCAGGCATGGTGGTGGGCGCCTGTAATCCCAGCTACTCTGGAGGCTGAGGCAGGAGAATCGCTTGAACCCAGGAGGAGGTTGCAGTGAGCTGAGATTCCGCTATCGAACTCCAGCCTGGGCAACAAGAGTGAAACTCCATCTCAAAAAAAAAAAGAAAGAAAGAAAAAGAGGTAGGGTCTATTAATAGCCCTATTTTACAGATGAGAACATCAAGGTTCAGTGCTACTTAGTATCTTGCCTGACATGACATGGCAGGTTAGTGGAAGAGGCAGAATTTGAGTCCACGTCTGTCTTGCAGAACAGCACGTGTTCTTGACCACTCCACACAGCTGCCCAGCTATAACAGTGGATTTAATGCTCTCTCACACGCACACACCATGACGCAGGGGCCTAAAAAGGGACAGAAGAACACAGGTGTACCAGGCACTCGCACACATGCCAGCCACAGTTTTTTTTTTGTTTGTTTTCTGTTTGTTTGTTTTGTTTTTGAGATGGAGTTTTGCTCTTGTCACCCAGGATGGAGTGCAATGGCACGATCTCGGCTCACTGCAACCTCCGTCTACCTGGCTCAAGCGATTCTCCTGCCTCAGCCTCCCGAGTGGCTGGGATTACAGGCATGCGCCACCACGCCTGGCTAATTTTTGTATTTTTAGTAGAGACAGGGTTTTGCCATGTTGGTCAGGCTGGTCTCAAACTCCTGATCTCAAGTGATCCACCCGCCTTGGCCTCCCAAAGTGCTGGGATTACAGGTGTGAGCCACCGCGCCCGGCCAGATGCTTTCTTTTCTATGTGTTGTCTAATTCAGTTCTCAGGACAAACTCACTGGGTTAGTGTGATCCCTCACATTTCACAGAAAGGGAAAACAAGGCCTAGAGACCTGGGTGGCTTCCCCCCCGACACAGTAAAATATCAACCTTGTGTCTGCCCAGCCCCAAATCTGTGCTGCTTCCACCTGCCCACCCTCCCACCCCTTTCCCCGTGGGCTACCAGCCCCACTCACCGGCTCTCCTGGCCTCCTGTCTCCCCAGCCTCCAGCTGCGGGGTGCCCAGCTTCCCGCCCAACCTATCCACCCGCGTGGTGGGAGGAGAGAATGCCCGGCCCCACAGCTGGCCCTGGCAGGTAAGCCTGTGTGGGGCTGGGAGGTAGAGATAGAGAGGGTGGTGGGGTGAGGTTCCCAGGGACCCGCAGGCTGACACACAACCCTCCCCACCCTCCTGCAGATCTCCCTCCAGTACCTCAAGAACGACACGTGGTGGCATACGTGCGGCGGGACCTTGATTGCCAGCAACTTCGTCCTCACCGCCGCCCACTGCATCAGGTGTGCAGGGATGATACGCTGAGACCTGGCCATCACCCGGGGGCGGGAGCCTGATACTCTGCTTTTACTGAGCAGCTTCTCCACACTCCAGGCACTGGGCTATATAAGCTACTCATACCCAGTAACTCAGTTGTGCATTTATTCAGTCAAGTATTTATTGTGCATCTATTATGTGCAACCAGCAGTGAAGACAAAGTCTGTGCTCTTGGGAAGCTTATATTTTTGTGGAAGGCAGAGCGGCAGACAAACAAATATATAACATCTCAGGTGATTTAAAATAATAATAATAATAATAAGATATTGGCCAGGAGCAGTGGCTCACGCCTGTAATCATAGCACTCTGGGAGGCCGACACAGGCGAATCACCTGAGATCAGGAGTTTGAGACCAGCCTGGCCAACATAGTGAAACCCCGTCTCTACTGAAAATACAAAAATTAGCCAGGCATGGTGGCGGCACCTGTAATCCCAGCTACTCGGTAGGCTGAGGTAGGAGAATTGCTTGAACCCGGGAGGCAGAGGTTGCAGTGAACTGAGATGGCGCCACTGCACTCTAGCCTGGGCAACAGAGTGAGACTCCGTCTCAAAAAAATAAAAAAATAAGGTCAGAAGAAGACAAACAGAATGAGGGGTTCCATTTTAAAAGGGATGGCCAGAAGAGCTGAAAGGGGGATATTTGGCAAATATTTGGGACATTTCAGAGAGCTAAAAGGGGGTTATCTGGGCAAAGGCCTGAAGGAAGTGAGGGAGGAAATCATGGATCTAGGAGAAGGGTGTTCCAGGTGGAGGGAACAGCCATGCAAAGCCTTGGAGAAGAGACCTGTCGGTATGGTTGAGAATAACGCGGAACCCGGTGTGGCGGGGGCAGCGTGTGCTAGAGGAGAGCAGGAGGTGAGCTAGAGAGGAAATGAGTGCAGGCCAGTGTCAGGACCTTGGCTTTGACCCTGAGTAAGATGCAGCTATTGGATGGGTTTCTGAGCAAAGGAGAGTTGTGGGCTGACATATTTTTATATATTCCATAAAATATTTTAAATATATTTTATAAAAAATATATATTGCAACGTGTTTCATTTTACATATTTCATATATCCTTTTGTTTTTTGGTAGAGACACAGTCTCATTTAGTGGCGCCATCATGGCTCACTGTAGCCTTGACCTCCTGAGCTCAAGCGATCCTCCCACCTCAGCCTCCTGAGTAGCTGGGTCTATAAGCACACGCCACCACACACTTCCAGCTAATTTTTCTTCTTGTTTTTTTGTTTGTTTGTTTGTTTTTTAACTTAGAAGCCCAAACCTCACCATAATTTTTCTATTTTTTGTAGAGATGGGGATTTGCCATGTGGCCCAGGCTGGTCTCAAACTCCTGGCCTCAAGCAATCCTCCCATCTCAGCTTCCCAAAGTGCTGGGATTACAGGCATGAGCCAACGCACCTGGCCAGAGATATTTTTAAACCCACACTGCTGGGTTCAGAATAGACAGGAGTAGGCCAGCGTACAAGTGAGAGATAGTTAGATGGATGCCGCAACGTGCAGGCAAGAGCGGTGGAAGGTTGGATGAGTTTATTCTCACAGCCGCCCTGGGAGTAAGTTCCAGCATTGCCTCCCCCTTACAGATGAGGGAACTGAGGCACGAGGCTACACATCCAGGAGCAGCAAAGTCACAACATGAACCCAAGTCCCTTGACCCCAAGTCCCAGGCCCTTCCCCTCACCCTGGGAAAGGACGATGGGGACACTCTCTTTCCCCAAAATGAGTCCCCACTAAAGCCCCGAGCTCCCTCTCTATCCCACTGGCTGGCAGGACCAGGGGACCACGCTGACCTGGTCCCCTTCCTCTGCCCAGCAACACCCGGACCTACCGTGTGGCCGTGGGAAAGAACAACCTGGAGGTGGAAGACGAAGAAGGATCCCTGTTTGTGGGTGTGGACACCATCCACGTCCATGAGAAATGGAACACCCTCCTGTTGCGGTGAGTGACAGACTGCCCATCCCACAGCCGCTGGAGGCAGTGTGGAAAGAGGCGTCCCCAAGACGGAGCTGCAGAGCCTGTCGCACCCCATACCTGACACCCCATCCTCACCCTGGAAAGCCAGCGAATGACTGTCTTACACAAAATGGCAAAATGCTAAGAGGAGACAAATACCCCCTCGTATCCCCCTCGTTGGTCAAGACTCCCAGGAAGGTCCACAAGGAAGGCCCCCCACAGTGTCTCTCCAGAGGCTGGGCCAGCGCTCACCTTTATCGAATGCCTACTGTATGCCCACATTGCAATAGACACTTTATATGCCATCTGTTATGTAATCCTCACAACAGCCCTGGACAAACAACCAAGGCTCAGAGAGGTTAAGAACTGTGTCCCAGGCCACACAGCCCACTTTGTGGCAGAACTAGGAATCAAAACAGGTCTGACTGGGCCGGCCAGCTTTTCTTCTTGTAACATGAAAATATGAAAACTGGCACCTGCAAGTGCCATCTTTTGGCATTAGAGTTCTCAGCTTGCTGTAGCCTCTGTTTCAGTGGACGCACAGCCAGCAGCGGTTTCGAACACTTCCACCCTCACCTCCCTCTGTTAACCCTTTCCTGAGGTGATGACTCGTGAGAAGAAGCTATGTCAACAGTGCGGGTGACCATGTTAGATGGTGAATCGTTTGTCCTGATATCCCCAAAGGCCAAGAAGAAGCTGGCAGTCAGGATGTTTGCGAAGGACCCCTGAGCACCCTGGGCCTAACTCCCAACTCACAGCCCGAGCCCCTTAGCCTGGGCTTGTGGGGCCAGGGCCCTCCTGCCCACTCACCCTCTCCACTTTGGATTCCAGCAACGACATTGCCCTCATCAAGCTTGCAGAGCACGTGGAGCTGAGTGACACCATCCAGGTGGCCTGCCTGCCAGAGAAGGACTCCCTGCTCCCCGAGGACTACCCCTGCTATGTCACTGGCTGGGGCCGCCTCTGGAGTGAGTATCATCCCTGGCAAATCCCGAGAGCCTTCCTGAAGGAAGCAGCATGCCACCCACATTTGCCCACCACTTTCCCTTTTTGCCTTCACGTTTTCACGTCTTGGTAAACTTTGTAACAATAACAGCTAATATTTACTAAGCACATACCATGTGACAGACACTCTAACAAGGGTCTCTGAAAGATGTGGTAGGTTTAGATGAATTAGAATTTGTCAAGTGCTCAGAACAGCACTTGGCACATAGTGTCGCATAAATAAACTAAAATAAACCATTAGGGGTTGGGGATGACATCTATGGTATACCATATGCCCAAATAGGTCCCAGCTGAATTAAAAGTTAAATGCAAATCATGAAACTATGGGAGACTTAGAAGAAAATGCAGATCACTATTTAGAAAATCCTGGGGGAGAAGCCAGGTGTGGCGGCTCATACCTATAATCCCAACATTTTAGGAAGCTGAGGAGGAAAGATCACCTGAGGCCAGGAGTTCAAGACCAGCCTGTGTAACATAGTGAGACCGTGCCTCTACAAAAAAAAAATTTTAAATAGCTATGTATGGTGGTGTGTACCTATAGTCCCAAACTACTCAGGAGGCTGAGGCGAGAGGATCACTTGAGCCTCAAACAGGCTGCAGTGAGCTATGATCTTGCCACTGCACTCCAGCCTGAGCAACAGAGACCTTGTATCAAAAAAAAAAAAAGGAAAGAGAAATAGAAAATCTTGGGGGTGAGAAAGGCTTTTTAATGCGTGACAGCAAAGACAGAGACCCACAAGAAATGATTGACAATTAAACCCCCAGAATCCAATTTAAAGACAACTCAACTCAACGCTGTAGCTTCCTTCTGCTGGCAACCTGCTCCCGACCCTCTGGGACCTTGGCTTGCCTCTTGATGAAGGGCAGGTGTGTGGTCCGCACAGTGTCTCAGCCGGCGCTCCCCTGGGTCCTGTCCCAGGCCTCTGCTCCCTGAAGGCCTGGGGAGGGGCTGGACTGGGCTTCCCGGCTGCCTCCCTGGTCACTGCTCACTCTCTCCCTAGCCAATGGCCCCATTGCTGATGAGCTGCAGCAGGGCCTGCAGCCTGTGGTGGATCACGCCACTTGCTCCAGGATTGACTGGTGGGGCTTCAGGGTGAAGAAAACCATGGTGTGCGCTGGGGGCGACGGCGTCATCTCAGCCTGCAATGTGAGTGTCTAGGTTCTGCACCTTGTCCCTATTCCAAGTGGCCAAGTGGACGTGGGCAAAGGGGGGGTGCGATGGACCAAACCCTTCTCCTGGGACAAGACTGAGAGAGCCCTGGCTGGGCCCAGCAGGCTCAGGGTAAGCCCATCACCCCCCCATCACTGTGGTGAGAGCATGAGCATTGAGCATGAGTATCTGAGTTCAAGCCCCAGTCCCACCATTTATGAGCTGCGTAACCTTGGGAAGGCCGTTGAACCTCTGACCTCAGTTTTTCCATCTGTAAAATGGAGTCACAGTAACCACTTCACAGGGTTAGGACTAAATGAGTTTAAAGGACGCAGAAGAGGCTTCACTGAAGTCTCTACACATGTTCCTCCATGCCGTTTGGTCCACCAGTCCAGGGAGGCCAGAACCATAAAACATCTAAGACAATCAGGGAATGTTCTGTTTTCAAACACACAACCCTCTCCCCATTCTCACCCTCCTTCCGCACCTTCCCAGGCCTCTAGCACAGCTGCCAGCATGCTCACTGCTCTGAGTAGCTCACAGAGTCTTAGATAAGGAGACCTGAACAGCTAGGGAAACTGAGGCACAGATCACACAGCAAACCAAGAGCTAGTCTGACACCCCAGGGCCTCCCAGAATAAGGCCAAGGCAGCCCCAAACCACACTTCCTCTGCCTCCCTCACCATGGGCAGGCTGAGGCCAAAACTGTCTACTAACTAAGGCTGCGAAGCCAACCCACATCCCCCACCCCAACCCAGCCCTGCTTCCCAAGCCTGCCTCTTGGGGGGCCTGGTGGCTGATGCCCTCCCGGTCTGGTGCAGGGGGACTCCGGCGGCCCACTGAACTGCCAGTTGGAGAACGGTTCCTGGGAGGTGTTTGGCATCGTCAGCTTTGGCTCCTCGCAGGGCTGCAACACCCGCAAGAAGCCGGTAGTCTACACCCGGGTGTCCGCCTACATCGACTGGATCAACGAGGTGGGTGCCGCCTCCACAGCTGTCCCTGCACCTGTCAGCCCCTCCCCCTCACTCACCCATCCCCTCATTCATTCACTCATTCATGCATTTATTCATTCATTCATTTATTCACTCATCATGCATTTATTCATTCATTTATTCACTTATTCATTTATTCACTTATTCATTCATTCATGTATTCATTTATTCATACATTTATTCACTCATTCATGCATTCATTCATTCATTTATTCACTTATTCATTCACTCATTCATTCATTCATTCATGAATTTATTCACTCACTCATCCATTTATTCACTCATTCATTTGCTCATTCAGTGATTCATTCATGCACTTCTTCACACATTCACTCTCTCATTCAAGAAATATTGATTGAGTGCTTCCAGTAGCAGGCCTTGAGTTGCGTGCCAATAAGGAAACAGTCATCGACTCCTCCATCCATCCATCCACTGCCTTCATCAAGTACTTATGTCCCCATCCAGGCCCCACACCAGTTGCCCCCAAAAACTGACCCCCTGAGGCTATGGCCCAGCAGAGGAGAGGGATGGTGTGGATGGCCATTTATCATCTTGAGAGTAGGGGAACAGAGGGTCACCCTGGGCTGGGGGCTTCCCCACTGGGGACAGAGTGTGTTCCAAGACTCATTTGCACAGTGGCCTGAAATGCTGAGGGCCTCAGACCCCTTGGACAGGGACAAGGCTGGCAAGTGAAGGCCAGGGGCTGCTGGCCATGACCCCATGGACCCACCCTCCGGGCAGAGCCCTGTGCCACCCCAGAAGGTGGCACAGCCCTGAGTCTCTCACACTGTTCTCTGCTCCTCCAGAAAACGCAGCTGTGATTTGTTGCTAGGAGCGGCGGCAGCGAGTCCCTGCAACAGCAATAAACTTCCTTCTCCTGGGGCCGCCTGGATCCTTGATTTGTGCGGCCTCTATTGCTTCCCAGCTCTCTGGTGCTGCCCCTTTCCACACTATGGAGCCAAAGAGAGACCCTACTCAGCCAGTTTCCCCCACCCTGCATTAGACAGGTGGGGAAACGGAGGCCCAGAGAGAGGGCCAAGGAAGGAGCCTCCTGGGTCATTAATGGGAGGCAGGGGGCTGGGGTGGAGAGCCCGGGGAGTCCTGCGTGAAGCCGGAGGGGATGGGAGTTAAGGACACATCAGAAACCTTCCCCAATCCATCTCACAAACTGCAAACAGGTGAGACCCTGATGAAATCACTCGCTTCTCCGATCCTACCTCCACCGAGGGGCCTGGCAGGTCCTCACGGCCCCCCAGCAGCAGGTGGAAGACAGGGTCTCCCCAAGAGCAGTGTCCCCCAGGCCAGAGAGACCAGGCCACAGGAGGATGGCCAAAGCTCAGGGACAACCACTCCTGGGGAAGGGGCTCCCTAGCAGGGACCCCCCACCCCCACCCCGCAGCACAGACCCCACGGCTGCTGTTGGCAGGGGCTCTCTGAGGAGTGTTTAGTGAGCCAGCCCCTGTGTCCAGTCCTGTGCTGGGCATGGTGAGGGTACAGGAAGAGGAAGAGACCCCAGCATCATCCTCAGGAGACATACGTTTGAAGAAGGCAATGGTTTCCACACAGAATCACAGTGATCAGAGCTGGATATGCTTTCATTGCATTAGACAGGTGGGGAAACTGAGGCCCAGAGAGGGGAAGGAGTTGGGACAGCTGACAATGCCTGATCCAGGAGAAGAGAATTCTCCTGAGGCTGACAAGAGGCCAAGAGGAGCCAGAGATGAGACGGACCCAGTGTCCAGGGAGGGACATGCCAGCGGGATCGGACCCTGATGACAGGGGCGGCCAGAGATGAGAGAGACCCAGTGTCCAGGGAGGGACATGCCAGGCGGATCAGACCCTGGTGATAGGGGCCTCTGGCCTGGCATGCTCCTGGGAATGTCCTGTTCTGTGGGGGTGCCCCCAGCCCAGCCTCTGGACCCCTCGCTGGAGAGCCCTCGGCTGCAGCTACCTCAGACTGGTCCAAGAGTTGTCCCTTTTCTCCACCAGACTTTGTCCCCTGGGAGTGGGGACCATGGTGTGGCTCCCACACCCCCATGATGCCAAGGGAAGTCTCAGGAAAGACTTGACTTGCTCAACAAGTAGTGGGGGCTACAGGGAGCCCAGCACCACCCAGACCTGGGAATCCAGGATGGGGGGACCCCAGCTGTGCAGGAGACAGACTAGTAAATAGATCATTAAATTCCCTGGTATACATTTGAAAACAGAAATACAGACCAGAAGCATAGAAACAGGACACTTAAACCAGTGTCAGTTGGTGGGAGGAATCCAGGATGGCTTCCTGGAGGTGATGCCCAAGCTTGGTCTTAAAATTTGACTAGAAGGTACCCAAGTACAGAACGTAGTCCTTCTTAAGTTTGCTTAATCTAAACTTCATTCCCACCTATCATCTTCTGGTCTTTATTATAAGTCATTCACTCCGACTCCTAGGTTCATCCATTCTCTGCCTCACCCTCCGAGTCGTGACTACAGTACAATATTTTCAGTAGAGACGGGATTTCACCGTGTTAGCCAGGATGGTCTCGATCTCCTGACCTTGTGATCCACCACGCCCAGCCCCAGCTAATTTTTTTGTAATTTTTTAGTAGAGATGGGGTTTCAATATGTTGTCCAGGCTGGTCTCAAACTCCTGACCTCAGGTGATCTGCCCGCCTTGGCCTCCCAAAGTACTGGGATTACAGGCGTGAGCCACCACACCCGGCCTCATTCCCAGCTATCTTCTTTTGTGTATGTCTTTATATTGGGGGTTATAAATGCTAAATGCTTGCTGTCCTCAGATCCCTTGTAGTTAGGGAGCTAATTACAATGTTAATTAATATTATAATGTTATATAAGAAATGTTAAATAATATCTAACATTTATTGGGCACTTAGTATGTGCCAAGCACTATCCTGTAGGTTTTACATTATCTCAATCCCCAAAATCAACCCCATGAGGTAGGTTACTATTAATATCATGCCCATTTTACAGATGAGAAAACTGAGGCCAGAGAGGGTTAGTGACTTCCCAATGTTTAACTAGAAGGTGGTGGAGCCGGAATCCAGACTTTAGTGATCTGACTCCAGGGCCTGTGCTCTTGTCTACCATGCTCTTCTGCCCTGAGATGTAAAACATCCTTTGGAAAAAAAAACCAAATCTTTCCTGATAAGAAGGATCTGACATAGCTGATGCTGCCCCTTCCCCTTCTTCCTGCCTTGAATATGGGTGTGATGACTGGAGCCAAGGCAGCCATCTTGTGGCCAAGAGAATTACAGAGATGTCAGCTTAGACCTCACCAAGCTGTAGATCCAATGCCAGCCACCATTTTCCTCTGAATGTCTGGCTATGTGAAAAAAAATACACCTGCATTTGTTTTAGCCACTGAAGAAGGTTTTCAGTTACTTGCTAATCAATTCACTAGGAAACAGAAGGGGTCACTTTCCAGCCGAGGGAACAGCAAGAGCAAACCTATAGCGACTGCTTGGAAAAGAACTCCAGTGTTGCCAGAGCGTAAAGTCAGGGGCAACGGCAGAGTGACCAATTGTCCTGGTTTGTCTGAATTGAGTTTTCCAAGACACAGGAGTTTCACTGCTAAAACTGGAACAGTCCCAGGCAAACCAAGTTGGCTGGTCACCCTGGCAGGGAGGGGCAAGCGACAAGGCTGGAGAGGAAGCAAACGCCCTTACGGAAGGCCTTGTGCAGTGGTAGGGGTTGCTGGGATTTCATGCTGAGGGCAGTGGGAGCTGTAGAGGGCTTTTAGATAGAGAAGTGGCCACTGTGGTCTGATGTGTACACTAAAGTGTCCATCAGACAGCTGTGGGGAGGGTGATTTGGAGCAGGCAAGAGTGGAGGCAGAGAGGCCAGTAAGGAGGCTGCTGCAGCAGTCTAGGCCAGAAATAATGCAGCCCGGATGGAGGTGGTAATGAAAAGGAGAAAAGGGAGGTTTCAGTAATTACTTAAGAGGCACAATTGTAGTGTTGAGCAGCAGGCCTCCAGCCCCACGTCTACATAAACTTCCAGGAATCTGATTAATTATCAAAACTATTATTTGTCAGGAGCCAGGCATGGTAGCATACACCTGTAGTCCCAGCTACTTGGAAGGCTGAGGCAGAAGGAGTGCTTGAGCCCAGGAGTTCAAGACCAGCCTGGGCAACATAGCAAGACCCTGTCTCTATAAAAAAATACAAAAATTAGCCAGGCGTGGTGGCATGTACCTGTGGTGGCAGCTACTTGGGAGGCTGAGACAGGAGGATCACTTGAGCCCAGCAGGTCAAGGCTGCAGTGAGCCATGATCGTACCACTGCACCCCAGCCTGGTCAACAGAGTGAGACCCTGTCTCAGAAAACAAGAAACAACAACAAAAATTACTATTTGTTAGCTAATACATGGTGAAACACAACCCACGGTTCGGTTTGTTCAACAAGACTGTAAAATTTGGCCAGGCACGGTGGCTCACACCTGTAATCCTAGCACTTTGGGAGGCCAAGGTGGGGGTGGATCACCTGAGGTCAAGAGTTCGAGACCAGCCTGGCCAACATATCAAAACCCTATCTCTACTAAAAGTACAAAAAATTAGCCAGGCGTGGTGGCAGGCACGTATAATCCCAGCTACTCAGGAGGCTAAGGCAGGAGAATCACTTGGACCTAGGGGGTGGAAGTTGCGGTGAGCCAAGATCGTGCCACTTCACGCCAGCCTGGGTAGGCGAAAGAGCGAAACTCTGTCTCCAAAAAAAAAAAAAAAGAATGTAAAATTCTCAGCTTTGGGGACAAGATCCACTATTATCCCCAAGAATCAATGCCTATGTATGGTAAATAGAATACTGCTCCCTGCAAAAGATGTGTACACCCCAATCCCCACAACCTGTGAACATGTTACCTTACTTAGCAAAAGAGATTTTTCAGATATGATTAAATTAAGGATCTTGCCACGGAGTGACCATCTTGGATTATCTGGGTGGGCTCTGTGTAATCAATAAGGGTCCTTAGAAGAGGGAGACAAGAGGGTCAGGGTCAGAGAGAGATTTGAAGATGCTACGCTGCTGGCTCTGAAGATAGAGGAAGGGGCCATGAACCAAGGAATGCAGGCGGCCTCTGGAAGCTGGTAAAGGCCAGGAAATGGATTCTTCTCTAGACCTCCAGAAGGAAACAGTCCTGCCCATACCTGGACTTTAGCCCAGTGAGACAAACTGTGGACTTCTGACCTCCAGAATTACAAGATAATAAATGTGTGTGTTTTTAGCCACTAAGCTTGTGACAATTTGTTACAATAGCAATAGGAACCAAATTCACGATCCTTCCTCCCGTGTTAGAAGGCAAAATCCAAAGCGCGCTGTGGTGGGTGTAGCGGGGAGGGAGAAGGAGGGGTCAGGAAGGACTCCCTGGGATCTGGCTTGGGTGACAGTAAGGATTTGTGGACTTTGTCCAAGAGGTCACAAACTGGTGGCTGGAAGGGAGGGAAACTGGAAACTTAGGTACTGACCCTCCCACCTCCACCTTCTGCCTGGGGGCTGGGAGGCCTGGAAGGGGCTGCTGAGAGCCCCACTAGCCACTGATCCACTAGTGTGCCATTCGGTGCCTAATAGCCGTTGCATGGCTAGCATGTATTGAGCACTTGCTAATTTGTGTTAGGCTCCGCCCAAGGCTTCATATATATGATCTCATTTCATCCTCATGGCAACCCTCATTATTATCCCTCTTTACAGATGAGGGAACTGAGGCTCAGAGAGATTTCAAACCTCAGCCCAGATCACACAGCTAGTAATGGGGCACCATGATTTAAACCCAGGTAGTCTAACTCCAGAGCCTGTGCAACTAACAACTTGTTGTTCTGCCATGAATCCTAAAGTCTAAGGATGCACTTGCACGCTGACCTCCTCTAGTGACCAGGGAGGTGTAGGCTGTGGGGGTGCCGAGAAGCCACAATAAAACCAGCAATAAGCCCAGAGAGGCAGAGGCTTGAGAGGAGAATTATTGCTCCCAGATGCTCACAAAAGACTTTCAGCCACTGTATCAGCTACCAGAGGCGTGATAATGCTGCCTAACAACCAACCCCAAACTCCTAGTGGCATGCAGTGATGAGCACTTATTGCTGACACATCTGGGGACAGTTGGGGGTGTCAGGCAGCCCTGCTAATTTGGGCCGGACTCACTCATATGTTTAGAGGTCAGCCAGGGTTGGCTGATCCAGTGTGGGTCAGACTGGGCAGCCTGGCTCTGCATGTCTCACCCACATCCTAGGAGGGCACTGCATGGCAAAGGGCACGGATGCAGAGAGGATGAAGAATCAGGGCCATCTTTGTCAGCCACCACATCCACATTCTCTCTGACTCAAATGAGAAGCATAAACTAGGGCAGGGCAGAGGGAGGGCACTCACTGGGCTGGGGCCCTGAACTCACCACTGACAGGCAGTCAGTGGCTGAGTCACTTAACCTCCCTGGGCCTCAGTTTTCCCCATATGTGAAATGGACACCTGCCCTGTCTCCTTACTGGGGAGCCAAAGAAATGACAGCGGCTTGTGAATGGGGCGGAGGGGGCCATTACTACTACTGACCTCACTCCCTGGACTCAGATCTTCCCTCTATCTTTTTTTTTTTTTTTTTTTTTTTTTTTTTTTTGAGATGGAGCTTCACTCTTGTTGCCCGGACTGGAGTGCAGTGGCACAATCTCGGCTCACTGCAACCTCCACCTCCCTGGTTCAAGCGATTCTCCCGCCTCAGCCTCCCGAATAGCTGGGATTACAGACACCCGTTACTACGCCTGGCTAATTTTTTATTTTTTTAGTAGAGACGGGGGTTTCATCAAGTTGGCCAGGCTGGTCTCGAACTTCTGACCTCAGGTCATCCACCCGCCTCAGTCTCCCAAAGTGCTGGGATTTAAAGGCGTGAGCCACTGCACCCGGCCTTCCCTCTCTCTTTTTGTTCCTTAAGAGAGAAGCCTCATTCCTGAGGCCTCTGGCATATCCTTGGGGGTCCACTTCCCAGAAACTGAGTCCTATCAAGTTGAGACACAGGTTGAGTCTACAAAGGTCCTCATGGCAGTGGGCCAGGGGACCACGTGAAGGCAGAGAATAAACAGGCAGCATCTTCCCATAGCATCCATTTTCTGTGAAGATCAGGAGGGAAGAAAAAACTTTATATTGAAATGAACCCAGCTATATTACGAAGTTGCAAAATTCAAATTAAGCTTTCAGATGAAGAACGAGACTTCCAAGACATTTTGCTATTGTTAGTGCTGTGTGCTAGACCCCAGATCATCACTTTACTGCAAACTAGAGCCTGCAAACCAAATCTGTTTTGTAAATAAAGTTTTATTGGAACACGGCTATGCCCATATGGCTGCTTTTGCACTGCAACGGCCGAGTTGACTAGTTGTGACAGAGACCATATGGTCTGCAAGTCTGAAATATTTAGTATCTGGCCCTTTACACAGAAAGTTTGCCAGCCGCTAAACTGCTTGGATTCTTTGATGAAAAGGTTTCAAGAATTCTGTGCTGTTCTAATATCTGAGGCTCGCAGGTCTAAGGAATTAAGAGTAAATGTTTATAGCACAGTTACTATTCTGAGTGCTTTCAGTGAATAAATCAAATCAGTTGTTTGATTCTAACAACCCTAAGACACAAATGGTATTGTTATTGTTTCTCTTTGATAGGTGAGAAACTCAAGGAATAGAGAGTGAAATGTACCCCAGCCCAGTGCCTCTCAAATGTTAATATGCAGAGGAACAAAATCATCTGGGGATCCTATTAAACCACAGACACCGAAGATAGGAAATTCTGCATTTCTAACCAGCGACTGAGCTGTGCTGATGCTGCTGGCCCAGGCCACACTCCGTAGAGAGGAGCCAAACCACAGACTCACTACACAGAGGCACTGGGGTCTTAAGCCCAGGCCCCTAGCCCCTAAGCCACGTGGCTCCTCAGAGTAGTTGTTCTGAATGAGTCACAAACCCCGTGAGAATTTCGCATCTGGCCAGGAGCGGTGGCTTACGCATGTAATCTCAGCACTTTGGGAGGCTGAAGCAAGTGGATCACCTGAGGTCAGGAGTTCGAGACCAGCCTAGCTAACATGGTGAGACCCCGTTTCTACTAAAATTACAAAAAATTAGCCAGGCATGGTGGTGGGTACCTGTAATCCCAGGAACTCAGGAGGCAAAGGCAGGAGAATCACTTGAACCTCCTGATGGAGGTTGCTGTGAGCCAAGATGGCTCATAGCTTGGGTGACAGAGCAAGACTCCATCTCAAAAAAAAAAAAAAAAAATCCTGACAGCAACGTGATGGAACAGACCGAGCATCTGTTCCTCTCCCTGTTTGTAGGTAGGCACCCTGGGCCAGAAAGCCTGTGGCACTGGCCCAAGGTCACACAGCAAATTCACAGCAGGTGTTTGTTCAGTGGCCTCATACAGGACAAACTTTATTTTTATATTAAAACAAACAAAGATACAGAGCAGAATGTCAAATTCACATGAACCTTTAAGATAAAATATGAGACTTAAGAAATAGTTGGTTGCTGTAGTGACTGATACAGACCATAAATGAGTCCAAACTGTTACAGGGAGTATGGGATGGAGTTGGGACTGGAACCCACGTCTTCTGACATCC
>NW_026652284.1:14349069-14357644 GCF_009828535.3 Hylobates moloch
TGGTGGCACATGCCTGTAATCCCAACTACTAGGGAGGCTGAGGCAGGGGAATTGCTTGAACCCAGGAGGTGGAGGTTACAGTGAGCCGAGATCACGCCACTTCACTCCAGCCTGGGTGACAGAGCAAGACTCCATCTCGGAAAGAAAAAAAAAAAGAAAGAAAACATAACTCCTCTCCTGAGTCTTACCCAGGGAGGAAAAAAAAAAGAAAGAAAACACAACTCCAAGGACCAACAATTAGTATTTTTCTTCCTTCTCTGACACAAAACATAATCTCTTCAAAACAGATGGAACCCATATTCCAATATCTACCCTTGGCATCTTTTTCGAAGTATTTCTAGGGTGACAGTTAGGAGGAAATGGGAAAAAAATATTTGGACACAAGCTCTTTTTTCCACTGGGCTTTGAGAAAATCTCCATCTTGCATGCTCCTAGCGTATCTCTCACTGATAAGTTCACTCATAAAACCAGGGCCTTATCCAGGGCCACGCTTACAGAACTCCCACGGACACACCATGATTAGGATCCTGCTGTTGTCCGCTTTGGTGGCTGGAGGTAAGCCCTGTCACCCAGAGCCACTGGTTTCCCATCCCCTGGTGGGGCTGAGAATGGGATCTTCCTGTCCTCCCCTCTCGCCCTCACCCAACCCCTACTGCATTCAGACCTATAATCATAAGAAAACTGGAATGGAGTTTCAAAGAACTGGAGCAAAGAGCAGGATTCTATGACCTCCTGGGATCCTTCTAGAACAAGAGTTTTCTATTTGGGGGTTCAGAATGCAGCATGTATAGTTTACATTGTGTGGGTCTCTGCTTCCTGCACTCAAGACTCTCTCTTTTCACAGCCCTCAGTTGTGGGGACCCCACTTACCCGCCTTATGTGACTAGGGTGGTTGGAGGTGAAGAAGCGAGGCCCAACAGCTGGCCCTGGCAGGTGAGTCGACCACACTGTACTTCTCCCCATCCCTGCCCCACTCCCTTTACAGCCCCCCTTTGCCCTTCCACCATGGGGTCTACTGTGCTGGATAAGTGAGGATTGATGGGACTCAGAGAGCAGCACAGGCAACTTCACCAATAAGATACATTTCCGGCTGGGCGCAGTGGCTCATGCCTGTTATCCCAGCACTGTGGGAGGCCGTGGTGGGCAGATCACCTGAAGTCAGGAGTTTGAGACCAGCCTGGCCAACATGGTGAAACCCACCTCTACTAATAATACACAATTAGCCAGGTGTGGCGGCACACGCCTGTAATCCCAGCAACTCGGGAGGCTGAGGCAGGAGGATCGCTTGAACCCAGGAGGCAGAGGTTGCAGTGAGCTGAAATTGCACCACTGTACTGCAGCCTGGGCAATAAAGCAAGACTCTGTCTCAAAAAAAAAAAAAAGATACATTTCTGTGGCCTTGGCCAACCTTGGGAGTGGAGGGAGAGGTGCCTCCTCCAGCTGCAGTAAGGAGCTGTCCCCTCCCCACTGCCCATAGGCAGCAAATATAGTATTAATATAGTATTACTCTATTAACCAATCAGAGGCTTGTTTACAAATGCACCATTAGTCTAGGAACCATTCACGACTACTTATGAAAACATTCCTTGCTTTAAGGAACCAATCAGTGCTATTTGTGCAGATTAATCTTTAACTACAGGCAAATCAATGTTACCAATGAAAAAAGTGTTTTCTTAAGTTGATAAAATCATAGTGGTATCAAGACTAAACTGCCGAGTGGGGCACAGGTGCAAATTACTCAGACGTGTTAATGGTGGGATTTTAAGATAAATGTATACAGTTTACATTGACGTAAACAAATATAGTAAAATCTCATTTATCTGATGTAATTGGGACTGAGTAATTGAAAAATTGGTTATAAAGAAATTATTTTAAATCATACATATATGTTGTAAACATTTTATCTTAGACTATGTAAACAATTTCTTGAGTTCTTAACTGCCTTTTTCATATAAACCACGCCCCATAATATCTCATCTACAAGTCCATTTCTTTAAGCAGAGCAGAAACTTTGAGACATTCACAAAGCAATCTGAGTTATGAGCCCATCCCGACTTTTACGACTTTTCCCCCCAATCTTTCCATTTTCTCACAGACACTAATTCAAGAGCAATTTTTTAAGAGTCACAGTAATCCAGTCTCTTCCAAGCATTTAACTTTGTTTCCGTGTAAATAACGACTCTTTCTGAACTCATATTTCATTGGTTACATGTTTAATCAAATTTCATTATTGCAAGCATAATTGATATAAACTGCTTTGGGAGCAAACCCGGCTGAATCAGGATGAGTTTCTAACTTAAGTAGGAGGAGCAACTAGCAGCCCACTAGCCTTGAGCATTCAGAGTGACCCATGCAGCAGTCACTGTGTTTAGAGGCCAGTATTCATTCATCTGCTCCTTGATTAAGAGACTGTCCATGATAGGCCAGGCATGGTAGCTCATGCCTATAATCCTAGCACTTTGGCAGGCTAAGGCAGGTGGATCACCTGAGGTCAGGAGTTTGAGACCAGCCTGGCCAACATGGTGAAACTCTTCCTCTACTAAAAATACAAAAATTAGCCAGGCATGGTGGTGGGCACCTGTAGTCCTAGCTACTTGGGAGGCTGAGGCACAAGAATCGCTTGAACTCTGGAGGCAGAGGTTGTGGTGAGCCAAGATCGCACCTCTGCACTCCAGTCTGGGTGATAGAGTGAGACTCTGTCAAAAAACAAAACAAAACAAAACAAAACACTGAATGATAGAATGATGGCAGATATTTCACATTTTTTTCTTTTTTCTGAGACAGAGTCTTGCTCTGTCACCCAGGCTGGAGTGCAGTGGCACAATCATAACTCACTGCAGCCTCCAACTCCTGGGCTCCAGCTATCCACCTGCCTCAGCCTCCCAAAGTGCTGGGATTACAGGCACCCACCACAGTGCTCAGCTATAGTAATTTTTTTTTTGAGACAATGTCACATTCTGTCACCCAGGCTGGAGTACAGTGGCTGGTGAAACACGGCTCACTGCGGCCTCGAACTCCTAGGCTCAAGCGATCCTCCCACCTCAGCCTCCCTACCAGCTGAGACCACAGGTGCATGCCACCACACCCGGTTACTTTTTTTTTTTTTTTTTTTTAGAGATGGGGTCTCACTATGTTGTCCAGGCTGGTCTTGAACTCCTGGGCTCATGTGGTCCTCCTGCCTCAGCCTCCCAAAGTGCTGGGATTACAGGCATGAGCCTCTCAACCCAGCCTCACAATTTATATAGTTGGCTTTGTGTGCTTTTGCCAGTTCTTCTGCTTTTCTCACAGTCTCACAGTAATTTTTCCCTGAGAATTTGGAAGAAGGGCCACAGTCCCTCCGCTACAGGGCCCCATAGCACCGGGCGCATTTGTGCTGAGAACTAATCATTGCTGCCTACAAAAATACTTCCTCACCCTGTTGCACAAAGGTATTCTTGCCTTGAGAACCAGTGAATGTTAGTCTGTGAAGAGTCCCTATGCTTTGTGCTTCTGTTTCCCTGGGGAAATGTTTTTACTGAGGTAACAGGCACATCTAGCTGGGTGGGAACTCAGATGAGGCAAGTAAGACATTCACTCTGGAGGCAAAATATAAGGGGGTAGCACAAAACTCAGCAACCAGCCAGGCGCAGTGGCACACACCTTTAATCCCAGCTATTCAAGAGGCTGAGGCAGGAGGATTGCTAGAGCCCAAGAGTTTGAGACCAGCATGGGCAACATAGCTAGCCATCACACACACAAACACACACACACACACACACACACACACACACACACACACCCCTCGCTAACCAAAACGAACAATATTTTAATGCAATTTTGTTTTTTCTCCTGGAGACAGAGTCTCATTCTGCGGCACAATCTTGGCTAACTGCAACCTCCACTTCCTGGGTTCAAGCAATTAATTCTCCTGCCTCAGCCTCCTGCATACCTAAGATTATAGGTGCACACCACCACACCCGGCTAATTTTTTGTATTTTTAGTACAGACAGGGTTTCATCATGTTGGCCAGGCTGGTCTCAAACTCCTGATCCACCTGCCTCAGCCTCCCAAAGTACTGGGATTACAGGCGTGAGCCATCCCACCCAGGAGCTATTGTAATTACAGTATTAATCACCCTGAGAGCCCTGCACCGTGGCTTATATTCCCCATTTCCAGAGAAGGCAACTGGGATTTGAAAAGGTTACAGAATTGCCCAAAGGCACTGAGTTAGCCTAGGGGGAATGAGGATTCAAATTTGGTTCAGTGCTACCTCTTTAGCTACACTTTGCTGGCCACAAATAATACGTATTACGTGGACTAAATTTCACATCTGTAGGATGGTTTCAGCACATTTTTAAATTGGGGGGCACATCCTTTTAAGTATCTTTTTTCACTTTTTCTAATTTTAAACGTCTTTTTTAAAGCCAGTTCATCCAAGACCTCTTAATGTCACACAAACAAGAAATGCCGAATGGCTAATTAAAAACAAGAACATTCAGAGAAAAGCAGGCATCTGCCAACAAACAGATCATCGTTCCCCACAGTTATAGGAAGCCCAATCAGAGCAGTCCATGCCCTACTGTCACCTCCCTCCCCTCTGCTTGGCCATGGCAGGGAATTGAAAGGAGAGGAGGAATGAAGGAACGGGAAGGGCATGGAACAGCTTCATTAGAGACTAAAACAGTGTCAAATGTCACCACCCTTTTTTTTTTTTTTTTTATTTGAGACAGAGTCTCACTCTGTCACCCAGGCTGGAGTGCAGTGGCGCGATCTCGGCTCACTGCAAGCTCCGCCTCCCGGGTTCATGCCATTCTCCTGCCTCAGCCTCCCGAGTAGCTGGGACTACAGGCGCCCACCACCACGCCTGTCTAATTTTTTGTATTTTTAATAGAGACGGGGTTTCACCGTGTTAGCCAGTATGGTCTCAACCTCCTGACCTCGTGATCCGCCCTCCTGAGCCTCACAAAGTGCTGGGATTACAGGCGTGAGCCACCGTGCCTGGCCCCCACCACCTTAAAGTTCTACCCCACACCTGTAAAAACCTAAACAGAAACTTTTTTTTTTTTTTTTTTGACACAGTCTCACTCTGTCACCCAGGCTGGAGTGCGGTGGCCCCATCTCAGCTCACTACAACCTCTGCCTCCTGGGTTCAAGTGATTCTCCTGCCTCAGCCCCCTGAGTAGCTGGGATTATAGGCGTGAGCCACTGTGCCCTGCCTAGAAACCATTTTTTCTCCTGGAAAAAAAAAAAAAGTGAGGAACCAGAGGGCAGGGGAGCAAGGTCCGTTTATGCAGTCTCGTGGTCCTGTGAGTGGATTTGGTCTTCAGGGAGAAGATTACCCGCCCCTAGTGATCTCTTTCATTCTATTCATTTGCTTATTCACTCACTTGTTCAATCAGTAAGCATTTGTTAAAGACCCAGTACGTACCAGGCACTGTTCTAGGCACCTGGCACATAGCAGTGGGGGAAAAAAATTCATGAAGGCTTTATTAAAGTGGAGGAGTGGCCAGGCATGGTGGCTCACACCTGTAATCCCAGTACTTTTGGAGGCCATGCTGGGCGGATCACCTGAGGTCAGGAATTGGAGATCAGCCTAGCTAACATGGCAAAACCCCATCTCTACTAAAAATACAAGTAAATTAGCCAGGCGTGGTGGCAAGCACTTGTAATCCCAGCTACTCTGGTGGCTTAGGCAGGAGAATCGCTTGAACCCAGGAGACAGAGGTTGCAGTGAGCCGAGATGGTGCCACTGCACTCCAACCTGAGTGACAAAGCCAGACTCCATCTCAAAAAATAAAAATAAAATAAAGTAGAGGAGTGAGACAATAAACAACTGAATGGGTAAACTCATAACATGCCAGGAAATGCAAGATACTATGAGGAAGAGTAAGGCAGAGCAAAAGGAAAGAGACGAGTGTGTCTGTGTGTGCATATGTACGTGAGCATGCATGTATGTGTGTGTGCACACTGTTTGGGATAGCGTGGTCATAGAAGGCCTCATGGAGGAGGTAACCTTGAGCAGAGACCGACAGGAAGTGAAGGAAAGTGCTACACTGATATTTGCAAGAATATTCCAGGGAGGAGGAAGAGCCAGTGCAAAGGCCCTGAGGCAGAAGTGGGTTTGGTGTATTTGCAGAACTGCATGGAAGTCAGTGTGGCTGGAGGAGAGAAGAGTGGGAGCCTATGGGGTCAGAGAGGCCACGGAGGGCCTAGTAGGTCATCAGACAGTTTTAGGTTTTATAAACTGTAAAGGGGGAGCCACTGGAGAGTCTAAGCAGAGAAGAGAAGTCATGTGACTTCCATTCAAAAAGGATCATTCTGGCTGCTGTGTTGAGAAAATGTGGGTGGGAGTGGGGAGAAGAGATGGGAGACTAGAGTGATCACTGAGAAGAGAGGATGATTGGGACACGCAGTTGAGATAGTGACCAAGGGGTAGCAACCACTCCACAAATTCCCGAGCTAGAGCTGATGGGATTGATGGGATTTGCTGATGGACTTGAATGAGGGATCAGAGGGAAAGAGAGGAGCCAAGGATGACAACAAGGTTTGCGGCCCGAGCAACAGCAGAGTTGCCATTGACTGTGACAGAGGACCCTGGGGAAAGACCACGTTTGGGATAATTCAGGAGTTTTGTTTTGGACATACTAAAATGGAGGGAGCTAAGGAAAGAGCTCCCAAGGAGGGGAAGATCCCAACCAATCCAGTTGCAGAAAGACGTTCAGAACAGGGTTTTCTGGGGGTTTTTTGTTTTTGTTTTTGTGTCGGAGTCTCACTCTCGTCACCCAGGCTGGAGTGCAATAGCACGATCTCGGCTCACTGCAACATCTGCCCCCCAGGTTCAAGTGATTCTCCTGCCTCAGCCTCCTGAGTAGCTGGGATTACAGACACCTGCCATCACACCCGGCTAATTTTTGTATTTTTAGTAGAGACGGGATTTCACCATGTTGGCCAGGCTGGCCTCAAATTCCTGACCTCAGGTGGATTCACCTGCCTTGGCCTCGCAAAGTGCTAGAATTACAGGCATGAGGAACCACACCTGGCAGAACAGTTATTTTTTAATAGTCTACCTGTTTTTTATTTTTTTATCACAGATTTTTTGCATTAATTTTGTTGTTGCTTTTTGTTGAGGGGAAGGGGGGCAGAGCGGAGACAGGCCCTTGCTGTGTCATCTAGGCTGAGCACAGTGCAATCACAGCTCACTGCAACCTAGACTTTCTGAGATCAAGCAATCCTCCCACCTCAGCCTCCTGAGTAGCTGAGACTACAGGTATGCACCACCACTCCCAGTTAATTTTATTTTATTTAAAAAAATTTTTGGTAGGGTCAAGTTATCGCTATAGTGCCCAGGCTGGTTCACAAACTCCTGGGTTCAAGCAATACTCCAACCTCAGTCTTCTGAGTAGCTGGGACTATAGGCATGCACCGCCACACCCAGCGGCTAATTTTGGGCTATTTTTGTTGTAGAGACAATGTATTAGTCCTGCCTCACACTGCTAATTAAAGACATACCTGAGACTGGGTAATTTATAAAGGAAAGAGGTTTAAATGACTTACAGCTCAGCGTGGCTGGGGAGGCCTCAGGAAACTTACAATCATGGCAGAAGGGGAAGGAAACACATCCTTGTTCACACAGCGGTAGCAGGGAGAAGTGCTGAGCAAAAGGGGGAAAGGCCCATTATAAAACCATCAGATCTCGTGAGAACTCACTCACTATCACGAAAACAGCATGGAGGTAACCACCCTCATGATTCAATTACCTCCCACCAGGTCCCTCCCACCACACGTGGGGATTATGGGAACTACAATTCAGGATGAGATTTGGGTGGGGACACAGCCAAACCTTATCACATGAGGTTTCACCATGTTGCCCAGGCTGGTCTCAAACTCCTGGGCTCAAGTGATCCTCCTTCCTTGGCCTCCCAAAGTGTTGGGATTACAAGCATGAGCCATCATGCCTGGCCTGATTGTTTTTAATGTAGATTGCATTAAAATGTTTTTTATCTTGATGGCTGAGGTTTTGGGTGCTCCCTTAAGTTGTGCACCTGAGGCGAGTGCCTCATTCCCCCGTACCCTTGTTCCAGCCCCGTTCTTGGGAAACTGGAGTGCAGGGAGGCCCTGCTTTTTCAGCCACAGTCACAGAGCTCCTGTGTTTCTCCCCAGGTCTCCCTGCAATACAGCTCCAACGGCAAGTGGTACCACACCTGCGGAGGGTCCCTGATAGCCAACAACTGGGTCCTGACGGCTGCCCACTGCATCAGGTAACTGCCATTTACTGGGCGCTTGGCCTGCTCACCAGCCGGTGCTCATTTCTGAGCTGCGGGCTCAAATGGCCTGAACCACGCTACATAAAGCAGCCTTGCAAATAACCACTAGCCTGGCTGAGACACAAGCTGCAGTCAATCAATGGTTCAGTGTGTTAGCCCATCAATGTCAGAACATGGCATGGATGGAGTGTCCTGTGCAAGGTACTGAGGGAGGATGAGGAGAAGGGGAAGGCCTAATCTCTGCCCTCTTTGGGAAACTACATGTAGCCTCTGGATCTGGAAGTGGGTTCCCTTGCACAACTTCACTGACTCCTCAAAGCTTCAATACCATC
>NW_026652284.1:14357744-14363313 GCF_009828535.3 Hylobates moloch
AAAAAAAAAAAAAAAAAACCAGAATATTATTAATTCTCTTGAATTATAATTCCCACATGGAAAAGAATGTGTATATGTGTGTATTTACAGAGACGAGGTTAAGTCCCTCAATATGGTTTTTAGTTAAGTGATGGACCCAGGGCTGGAACTCAGACTCCTTTCTCAGCTAAGATACCTTTAAAGAAAAATTATTCCGAAAACATTTGCTCATTGTAAAAATGGAAGCAACACAGAGGTGTGTATAAAGAATAAAGGCCCCTTTGCTCCCATTTACTATTGCCAACAGCTTGGTGTGCACGTATCCCCCCAACTCTTTTCCTGTATACACAGACCTAAGAAAAAAAGGAAAAAAAAAAAAAAAAGAAAAAAGAAAAAAAGGAATGCCAGGAGTGGTGGCTCATGCCTGTAATCTCAACACTTTGAGAGGCCCGAGGCAGGAGGATCGCTTGAGGCCAGGAGTTTGAGACCAGCCTCAGCAACATAGCGAAATGCCGTGTCTACAAAAAAAAAAAAAAAAAAATTAAAAATTAGCCAGGCATGGTGGCTCACGCCTATAATCCCAGCACTTTGGGAGGCCAAGGCGGGCAAATGAGTTGAGGTCAGGAGTTTGAGACCAGCCTGGCTAACATGGTGAAACCCCGTCTCTACTAAAAATACAAAAATGAGCTGGGTGTGGTGGCACATTCTTGTAATCTCAGCTACTTGGGAGGCTGAGGCAGGAGAATCGCTTGACCCCAGGAGGTGGAGGTTGCAGTGAGCTGAGATTGCAGCACTGCACTCCAGCTGGGGTGAAAAATAAAAATAAAAATAAATTAGCTGGGCGTGGTGGCATGCATCTATAGTCTCACCTACTTGAGAGGCTGGGGCAGGGGTCGGGGGAGGTACCCCTTGAGCCCAGGAGTTCAAGGTTGCAGTGAGCTGTAATGGCACCACTGCACTCCAGCCTGGAACAAGAACTTGTCTCAGAAAAAAAAAAAAAAAGGAAAATAAGATCATGCTATGTTCGTTCTGAAACTTGCTTTGCCTTTAAGGTATACCCATGTATATTTCCATATCATTATGATGCACCATACTTCAATATGGATATCATATCCAGTTCCTGGACATCGCACATAATATTGCAGTGACCATTGTGCGGTCCTGTGTGGATGCTTCTGTATGGTGAGTGCTTGCAAGGGGAACTGCTGAGCCAAGGGACAAACACATTTACAATCTGCCTGGGTCCTGCCACCTGCCCGTCTAGAATGTCTGACTGATTTACACTCCCACCATGCTGGCCAACACTGGATAGAATTAGTCTAATTTTTTTCCAGTCCATTTGGTGAAAAATAGTACCTGTTTTAAGTTGTACTTCTCTGATTAAAAGCGCAGTGGAGGCCGGGCGTGGTGGCTCACGCTTGTAATCCCAGCACTTTGGGAGGCCGAGGCGGGCGGATCACGAGGTCAGGAGATCGAGACCACGGTGAAACCCCGTCTCTACTAAAAATACAAAAAATTAGCCGGGCGTGGTGGCGGGCACCTGTAGTCCCAGCTACTCGGGAGGCTGAGGCAGGAGAATGTCGTGAACCTGGGAGGCGGAGCTTGCAGTGAGCCGAGATTGCGCCACTGCATTCCAGCCTGGGGGACAGAGTGAGACTCCGTCTCAAAAAAAAAAAAAAAAAAAAGCGCAGTGGAACATCCTTATTAGCCACGTGTTTCTCTTCTTCTAGGAACTAAGTATTCACAGCCTTTGCCCAATCTTCCACTGGCTGCTTGTGTTTTTGTTGTTATTTGTTGCAGCTCTTTTGTTTTTTTTTTTGAGACGCAGTCTTGCTCTTGTTGCCCAGGCTGGAGTGCAGTGGCGCGATCTCGACTCACTGCAACCTCTGCCTCCCAGGTTCAAGCGATTCTCCTGCCTCAGCCTCCTGAGTAGCTGGGATTACAGGCATGCGTCACCACGCCCAGCTAATTTTGTATTTTTAGTAGAGTCAGGGTTTCTCCATGTTGGTCAGGCTGGTCTTGAACTCCCAACCTCAGATGATCTGCCCGCCTCAGCCTCCCAAAATGTTGGGATTACAGGCATGAGCCACCGCGCCCTGCCATATTGCAGCTCTTTAAGGATTTAACATAATGTGTTGTTATATATTATTTTTCCCCCATTATCAATTGACCTTTAAACTTTGCTTGTCGGGGGGAGGGGGGAGGGACAGCATTAGGAGAGACACCTAATGCTAAATGACGAGTTAATGGGTGCAGGAAATCAACATGGCACATGGATACATATGTAACAAACCTGCACATTGTGCACAGGTACCCTAAAACCCTAAAGTATAATTAAAAAAAAAAAAGAAAAAAAAAACCAAAACTTTGCTTGTCATTTTTTTGCCCTATTGATGCAAAAAAGATTTTGATGCAGTCAAATCTGCCAGTCTTTTCCTTTATAGTTTCCCATTTTTCCCAGTATAAGACTACAAAAGTGCCTTTTTTCTTTCTTTTTTTTTTTTTTGAGATGGAGCCTCACTCTGTTGCCCAGGCTGGAGTGCACTGGCACAATCTTGGCTCACTGTAACCTGCGTCTCCCAGGTTCAGGTGATTCTCCTGCCTCAGCCTCCCAAGTAGCTGGGATCACAGGCACCTTTGACCACGCCTGGCTAATTTTTGTATTTTTTAGTAGAGATGGGGCTTTGCCATGTTGGCCAGGCTCGTCTTGAACTCTTGAGCTCAAGAGATCTGCCCACCTCAGCCTCCCAAAGTGTGGGGATTATAGGCATGAGCCACCACGGTTGGCCACTAAAGTGCCTTTTTTCTTTTATAGTTTTAGGATAATTTGGTTTTGGTTTTTATGTTTAGATCTTTTTTGTTTTTTCACTGCTGGTTTTTGGTCCCCTTACGTTTTTATTTATTTTAATTTTTGATAGAGACAGGGTCTCCCTATGTTGCCCAGGTGGGTCTCGAACTCCTGGGCTCAAGGGACCCTCCTGCCTTGGCCTCCCAAAATGCTAGGATTACAGGGGTGAGCCATCACACCCAGCCAGGTTCCCTTATGTTTAGATCTTTATATATGGCATGAGGTAAGGATCCAGCTTTATATATGGCATGAGGTAAGGATCTAGTTTCAGCATGTTGGCCAGGCTGGTCTCAAACTCCTGACCTTAGGTGATCTGCTTGCCTTGGCCTCCCAAAGTGTTGGGATTACAGGCGTGAGCCACGGAACCCAGCCCTCGTATTTATTAATGTTAATTAATGGTCCAGCTCTTCCTAATCCTCTCACCTCAGCCTGCTGGGTAGCTGGAACTACAAATGCATGCCACTATGCCTGGCTGATTTGTGATGTAATATGCCCCTTTTAAAACTACTTGTTGTTGCCTATTATATATTCCTGTGCTAGTCCTCCATTTAAAATTTTCACTTTATTCAGCATTTTGGTATGGGCAGAACAAGTCCACCCCAGCCCCCCCAACATTCTTTTTCAAAACTGTTTTGGTGGCTGGGCGCAGTGGCTTACGCCTGTAATCCCAGCACTTTGGGAGGCCAAAGCAGGCAGATCACCTGCGGGCAGGAGTTTGAGACCAGCCTGGCCGACATGGTAAAACTCTGTCTGTACTAAAAAAAAAATACAAAAATTAGCCGGGCATGGTGGCCCATGCCTGTAATCCCAGCTACTTGGGAGGCTGAGGCAGGAATATTGCTTGAACTCAGGAGGTGGAGGTTGCAATGAGCCGAGATCATGCCACTGCACTCCCACCTGGGCAGCCAAGTAAGACTCTATTTCAAACAACAACAACAACAACAAAACTGTTTTGGCTGTTCTAGTACATTATTTTAATCAAATTTCACTACAATTTTCTTCTGGATTTGTACTAGAATTTTTTTTTTTTTTGAGACGGAGTCTCGCTCTATTGCCCAGGCTGGAGTGCAGTGGTGCAATCTCGGCTCACTGCAAGCTCCGCCTCCTGGGTTCACACCATTCTCCTGCCTCAGCCTCCCGAGTAGCTGGGACTACAGGCGCACGCCACCACGCCCGGCTAATTTTTTGTATTTTTTTTAGCGGAGATGGGGTTTCACCGTGTTAGCCAGGATGGTCTAGATCTCCCAACCTCGTGATCTGCCCGTCTCAGCCTCCCAAAGTGCTGGGATTACAGGCGTGAGCCACCACGCCCGGCTTGTACCAGAATTATGCTGAATCCAGAGATCATTTGGAGGAGGAAATAATATTGCAATATTGAGTCTTCCTGTCCAGGAACATGGAGTCTTTCCCCCATTTATTCAGGTCTTCTTTTATATCCTTTGGTAATTTTTATAGCTTTCTTTAGATATGTCCTGCACATTTATTTCAGGGTGGCTTGCATATCTACACATGGTATATGAGTTAGGAAGCAATCTGTGCCTTGAAACAATTTCTGCAAAAAGTACAGTACAAAGAGTGTATATGCCACGGTGGTGGAGAGAGAAGGCTCAGTAGGCAGGAAACCCAGGTCCAAAGTGTGGCTCTGCGACTACAGAGGTGGGCACCTTTGGCAAATTACTTAACTCTCTAACCCTCATTTTTTCTCATCTGCAAAATGGGTTATAAAACGACTATTTAGACCTCAGCTGTCCAATACAGTAGCCACTAGCCACATGTGGCTATTTAAAGACTTTGGGAGCTGGGCAGCAAAGCACATAAAGGTAAACAAACAGCAGTGGCACTCTCTTCGCTGTAATGAGGCCGCAGCTGGTAACCACCTCCCTCCCGCTCCAGTAAGATCAGAAGGCTCTGAAAGAACAGGAGTGGAAGGAAAGCAAACATCAAACAAATGAGGACCCCAGAACAGAATTAATGGGGTGAGTATAACAAATATAACCCAGCCTGGAAGCACAATCGCCATCTTTTATGCCAAATTACTCTTTGGTTGCACTCAATACCTGCTGGTAGAGCTAATACCCACTACAATTAGGGCCATGATTTATCGAGTGCACACTCTGTGCATCAGGACGGTGGCAGAGCTGTTAAGAGTGTGGATTCTGGAGTCGGACAACTTGGTTTGAATGCTGACTCTGCTACTCATTCACTGTGTGACCTTGGGCAAGTTACCTAACCTCTCGAAACTCGTTTTCCTTGTCTGTAAAATGGGCTTAGTAATAGGACCCTCCCTATAGGTTGCCATGAGGGTTCATAATGCTTACACTATGTTTATCAAGTACACGATACATCATAAGCACTTAACAAATGTTAGCAGCTATGATGATGATGACACACTTTTCAAACGTAATTTAATCACCACCGCAACCCCGTAAGTAGGTCACAGAGCTAGTAAGGGGCAGAGAAAGATTTTAAACCCAGGTCTTTTCATCAAACCTGGGTTGGAGGTCCCTGAATGAATAATGTATGTAAAATGTTAGACTCTAGCCAGGCATGGTGGTTCACGAGTATAATTCCAGCTCTTTGGGAGGCCAATGAAGGAGGATCATTAGAGGCCAGGAGTTTGAGACCAGCCTGGGCAATATAGCAAGACCCCATCTCTATTTTTAAAAACTTTTTTGTAAAGTTAGACTCTATTTAAATCCCCTCCTAATATGTTTTAGGGGAACCCAAGAAAGAAAAACGCCA
>NW_026652284.1:14363413-14363681 GCF_009828535.3 Hylobates moloch
ACCTGCAGAAAAACGCAATAACAGAAGTTAGTGTGAATTCAGTGAGTTGATTTACCAAAGTGCCTGGCACTTAGTAAGTGCTCAGTGAAAGCTAATTCTGAATTATAGACGAATTATAAAGGCCCACAAGGTTCTGCAACGTTATTCACTTATCCTCTTCATTGTCCGTGACCTCTGCTCATCACAGCTGGAACTCACCGGAGTTTCTGCTGGGTCGGTGTGACTCCCTACCAGGAGTGATCCCTTCTCCCATCTAATTTATAATAAG
>NW_026652284.1:14363691-14470773 GCF_009828535.3 Hylobates moloch
CTTTGGAGGCGCCACGCACACGTCAAAGGAGCCTGGCCTGAGACTGACCGGACAAAAGGCTGCTTAGGGGCCTTTCCCAGCCAAATCCTAAGACCATTTTCCAGCCCCAGCTGCTGTGGGAGTCACCATGCAGCTGGTCCTGGCAGCACCCTGGGGACCTGAAACAGGGGCAGGGGCAATTGTCCCGATCTGTTGTCCCAGCGTCAGCTGTTCCCAGCCACAGATACAAGCACAACAGAGCAGGCCAGATCCCAAAGTATGGCCAGATGGCAGCAGGGATCCACAGGGCAGCACGCCTCGCAAGGCAGCTGGGCAGAGGCCCTGTGTTCATGGAAGAGCAGTCGGGACAGGCACAGATGCCTGGTAATAGGTTTCAGAAGGGGGAGAGCCAAGCAACCAGCTGTCCTCGGGTGGGGGCTGCCCCTGGCAGCGGTGGAGGGGCTAGTGAAACCTTGCAGTGGCCCCAACCCAGGGATACAGTGTGTGCAGCCTGGAGTCACATACGACTAGAGCCCTGGGGGTGCCTGAGAGCACCTGCCTGGATAAACCCAGACAGGTGACAAGCCAAGGTCAGGAAGTACAAGCAAAAGAGCAGAGAAGCAGAGGAGACAGGTGGCCCGGGGCATTCACCCTTTCAACAAATGTCCATTGAATGACAGTCACACGTGAACCTTCAGCAATCCTTAGCTTTTCTTCTTTTTCCAGAAGGTAATACATACTCTTTGTAAAAATATTAAAAGAATACAGGAGTGTATCAGGTAAAAAAGTAGAATTCCTCCCGCATTTTACATCTCCAATTCCACTCTCCAGAAGTAATCATTGTTTTTTTTTCAAACAGAGTCTCGCTCTGTTGCCCAGGCTGGAGTACAGTGGCTTGATCTCAGCTCACTACAACCTCTGCCTCCTGGTTTCAAGCAATTCTCTGGCCTCAGCCTCCTAACTAGCTGGGATTACAGGCGTGCACCACCATGCCCAACTAATTTTTGTATTTTTAGTAGAGATGGGGTTTCACCATGTTGGCCAGGCTGGTCTCGAACTCCTGACCTCAGGTCATCTGCCCACCTCGGCCTCCCAATGTGCTGGGATTACAAGCGTGAGCCACTGCGCCTCACCAATCATTGTTAAAAGCTTGGTGTGTGGTCTTCTCAACTTTATGTGCATATCTATCTATCTATCTATCTATCTATCTATCTATCTATCTATCATCTATCTATACACACACACACACAGACACTATCTTCTAAGCAAAAACTAGGATCTGAGTCTTCATACTATTCTGCAGCTGTTTTTCACTTAACACCTTATCACATTTTACATGTTAGTACATACACGTCATTCTTTTGAACAGCTAAATAGTATTCCATAGTTTGAGTGTAATGAATGAAGCTTTCGTGTTTCCTATTTTTCACTCTTACACTGTGCAATGAACATCCTTGGACATAATTCTTGCACACTGGTCTCAGTATTTGTGCTGTAGCAGCTGGATCTCCTGCAGTTTACAGCACTGGATCATGAAGTTGGCATATCAAAACGTTTAACAGGCCAGGTGTGGTGGCTCACGCCTATAATCCCAGCACTTTGGGAAGCTGAGGCAGGTAGATCACTTGAGGTCAGCAGTTTGAGACCAGCCTGGCCAACATGGTGAAACCCCGTCTCTACTAAAAATGCAAAAAAATCAGCCAGGCGTGGTAGTGCACACCTGTAATATCAGCTACTCAGGAGGCTGAGGCAGGAGAATCGCTTGAACCTGGGAGGCAGAGGTTGCAGTGAGCCTAGATCATGCCACTGTACTCCAGCCTGGGCAACAGAGCAAGACTGTCTCATAAAAAAAAAAAAAAAGTTTAACAGGTACTGATCAACAGCCTCTGGAAACAGTTATAGCCCCAACCACAGTGCATAACTGCCTTGCAAACAGCAGTTTTGAGAAACAAATGAAATCTAAAAATATGCCATCCACACATTTGGAATACAATTTCTAGGGGCTTCAAAGGCCCCGTACCCTGAAGCCCACACAGGACTCCTGCCTAAGACTCCCTTTACAGGAAGACCCTAACAGGTCAATGAAAAGCTGTGATTGCATCTTTTTCTCCGAAACATCATCTGAACTCCTCAGGCAGGAGCTACTGTAGTGTGGGCTGCCAGTGACTCACTTGAGTAGCTTAGCCCAGGAGGACAGAGACAGGAAACTGCCACGCACAGCTCTGCGGTTACGTGAACCTGATGATTTTCTCGTGTGTGTGTCCTGCAGGTGATTGCAAATAACTAACCAAAAGAAGTCCTCGGGACTGTCTCAGACTTGGAAAGGCCACAGAAGGAAAATAATATTATATAAAGTGACAACTATGCAAATCACATCTTGATGAGGGTATTATTATTATTATTATTACTTATTTAGAAATCCATCCTGACATCCAGGGCCCTAAAAACCAGAAATAGGTCAGGCACAATGGCTCAAGCCTGTAACCCCTGCACTTTGGGAGGCTAAGGCAAGCCAATCACTTGAGTCCAGGAGTTCAAGACCAGCCTGAGTAACATGGCATAACCCTGTCTCTACTAAAAATACAAAAATTAACTGGGAGAGGGGTGCACACCTGTAGTCCGAGCTACTCAGAAGGCTGAGGTGGGAGGATCTCTTGAGCCCAGGAGGTCGAGACTGCAGTAAGCCAAGATCGTGTCACTGCACTCCAGCCTAGGCGACAGAATGAGACCCTATCTCCAAAAAAAAAAGCCCAAAAAACAAGAAATAGGCTGGCATAAGGACAGCTTAACAGACCTCAGGGTGGAGCCTTGTGGGGAAGCCCAATGTGTCACTATTGCACAGCATATTCACACTGCAGTCCGGGGGGTGCTTTGGCAAGCAAGGCACATGGGAGGCACGGCTGGGACTCAGAGGACCCAGGTTCTGGCCAGGTCTCTTCTCTAGATAATTGTGTTCCTCTGGACAAGAGACCTAACCTCCCTGAGCACAGGGTTCTCACCCTTGTTGCCTTCCTGGGATGGGATAAGGATCAAGTGAAATAAGACATGAATAAATGGGGCTGGGTGCAGTGGTGAACGTCTGCAGTTAGAGCTACTTGGGAGGGTCTCTTGAGCCCAGGAGTTGGAGACCAGCCTGAGCAACATAGCAAGACCCCAGAAAAACATGGGGAAATGTTTTGAAAAAAGCAAAAGTCTCTTTTGTAAGGAAGAAGAAAGAGTTGGAGCAAAATGAGGGAAGAAATACGCAAAAGAGAGTCCATATTTGCCTCAGATTTATTTTTTAAGATTAATGCAATATAGGAAAAATTAACAATTTTTAAAACTTCACTTAGAATTCATAGATTACAGCTGTTCAGACTCTAGTAGGCCCCAGCTTGCTGATCTATGATACTGGTTTGTGTGTAGCCAAAAATCCCTACAGACCAGTGGTTGTCAGGCGAGGAAAGTTTTATACCCCAGGACATATTTGGCAACACCTGAGAACATTTTTGTTTGGCACCACTCAGGAAGACACGTTACTGGCATTGAGGTGAGGGACAGTGCTGAACATCCCACAATGCACAGGACAGCCTCACAGCAAAGGGTGACCTGGCCCCACATGTCAGTAGTGCAGAGGTTAATCCCTGCTCTAGAGAGAACACAGGGATCACGGGACACAAGTCACTAGCCCTGGACCAGCCACTGCTCAAGAGGCCACGTGCAATCCACGGCATTCATCTGTCCCTCTTCCTCCACTGTTCAGCACTTGTCACCAATCTGGAAGCTGCTAAGAGCCTGTCTGTCACTGGCAGAAAAAGAGCAGACCCTGTGCCGGCTGCAAAGTCCTTGAGTTGCAGGAAAGTCCAGGCCTCAGCCACTTTCAGGCCTGGGGCAGGAAGGCTTTGGAGTGCAAGAAGGCAGGGTGAGGGGCCCTGGCCTTATGACGTTTTAAAGAAAAGTTTTTTCCGGAGGAAGTTAAAGCAACCAGGCATCTGTTTATAAATCCCTTTCACCGAAACAGCATTAGCGACCTGTAAGACATGACCATGGAGAGCTCTGTGAGTTCAGTTCTCTGGACTGAAGGAAGAATTCAAGAGGGGCTGGAGGGAATGTCCACTCAACCCACACCTTAAAAACAGCTCAAACTGCAGCCTCTTTGAGCAGGAGGACTTAAAGAACACGCACCTCAACTTTACCTTTAAAAAACTCAAAATTCAAAATTTCCAAATTCATAAAGTTCAAATCAGACTGAAATATTTGCAAGGAGTAAGGAGTGGCCCCAGCCCCGCAGCCCCTTCTCATGGCATGAATACCTGAGCAGAGCAGCAGGGGCCCACACGCGCTGCCTCCCCAAGGCAGCCACAAGGCTACGGGACCCTCAGAGGAAGCAACTGCTCTGAGTCAGGTTTCCATGGAGTAGGACTGGGCCTATCAGGCCATGCTTCCCTATCTGTTTCCTCACTGGGGCCTCCTGAAAAGGCGATGTACAAGGAGGGGTTCACAATTCTTGAGGGTCAAGAGTAGAAGACTACATGATGCTCACAGGGTACAGGGAGGGGCCCATGACCCGCCTTCAGGGTCTGGACAGAGCCATCCTGAGCTGGCACTGAGGACCAGCTCCATCAGTGGAGGAGCGGAAGGTGTCAACCTGGGGACCTTGGAGGAGACAGGGAAGGCAACTCTTTGAATAAAGGGCAAACGTCACCACAGGCAGGAATGCCTCTCATAAAGAGACACAAAAGTGCCAACTCCAAGGCTCAGAGGCAGGAGTCTACTACCTTCTACCCTTGGTTTGGGCCTGCCCTGCTCACCCCCAAATCCCCAGCCCCAGGAGGACACGCCGTCCCCCAGCAGCCGCCCCTCTCCTCTGCAAAGGAAAGCAGCACTCACCCTGAGCAGGAGGGACTGCAGGTCTTCAGAGCGAGCCCACTGCTCAAAGATGTCGTCCAGGGTCTCAACGTACCAGGAGCCACTCTTGGGGTCCCTCCAGGAAACAAAACCTTTGGAGGGAGGAGGGCTGAACACTGCTGGAGAGCCACCCCCCGCCGGCCCCGCCCCCCGCCATCCTGGCCATGCACGCAGGCTCAGGCGCCCTCCAGACCTTGACTCATGCATACATCCAGCAGGAGCAGCCTGGCCCCTGAGGCTCTGCCCTCATCATGATCTTATTTCACCCTCATGACCATCTCCTGATTCTGGCTATGATTCCCGTTTTCTCAGCAAGGAAACCAAGGCTTGGAAAAGTCAAGTGACTCATCCAAGGCATAAGAAAGGAAGGAAACTGCTGAACACAGGGGCTCACACCTGTAATCCCAGCATTTTGGAAGGCCGAGGTGGGCAAATCACTTGAGGTCAGGAGTTCCTGACCAGCCTGGCCAACATGGTGAAACCCCGTGTCTACTAAAAATACAAAAATTAGCTGGGTGTGGTGGCGCATGCCTGTAATCCCAGCTACTTAGGAGGCTGAGGCAGGAGAATTACTTCAACCTGGGAGGTGGAGGTTGCAGTGAACTGAGATCACACCACTGCACTCCAGCCTGGGCGACACGGCAAGACTCCATCTCAAAAAAAAAAAAAAAAAAAAAGGCCTAGCGCGGTGGCTCACACCTGCAATCCCAGCACTTTGGGAGGCCGAGGCAGGTGGATCACGAGGTCAGGAGATCAAGACCATCCTGGCTAACACGGTGAAACCCCATCTCTACTAAAAATACAAAAAATTAGCCAGGCGTGGTGGCAGGTGCTTGTAGTCCCAGCTACTCAGGAGGCTGAAGCAGGAGAATGGCGTGAACCTGGGAGGGAGAGCTTTCAGTGAGCCAAGATCGTGCCACTGCACTCCAGCCTGGGGGACAGAGCGAGACTCTGACTAAAAAAAAAAAAAAAAAAAAAAGGAAGGAAACTACTGCTTGCTGCACCTGCTACGTGCCACGCACTGTGCTCAGTGACGTGCCAGCCACCTTGTTTAATCCCCATGGCAACCCCTGAGGCACGATTCCTATTCCTCTGCTAAAGATGCGAAGGCAGAGGCAGGGTCAGGCAGAGGAGAGGCAAGTGAGGCACAGGAACCCAACGGTGCAGGCCTCCTTGCAGTGTGCATCCTTGCCCACTCAGCCTGAGCCGAAGCTCAGAGAGGAGAAGTAACTTGCTCAGGGTCACAGAGGGGCAAAAGACAGAACCAGGACTCATACCCTGGTCTTTTCTCTCACCACACAGCTGCCTCTAGGGCAGACAGGAAGACCCACTGGCTGCGAGGACGAGCCCTTCTGATGTGCTGACCTGGGAAAGTAGAGTAGGACACAAAGATGTCACTGGGTGTGGGCAAACTAGATATGGCGTCCAGCTGGTCGAAGGTCCTCAAACCTTCCTGGAACGGGATGGCATCTGGCTCGGGGTTATTGCCAGGGGACTCATCTTCAGGGGAAGTGGAGGCCACCTCAAACCCATGGTCTTTCTGCTCTGCAGGAAGCAGAAACAAACACCCCTTGTCATTGAAATACACAGACAAGGATGGTTCAACATATGAAAGTCGGTGTAATATACTACATTAACAGTGTGAAAGGAAAATAAATCTTGGGACCCCAAACTCATTAAGCCAAAAGGAAAAGTCAAGCTGGGAAGTGGGTCACACAAACCTGCCTCCCTGTTTTGGTTCCTAACTAAGATGGCTACAAGATGAACAGCTACACACCTCTCTCATATTTTGCCCACAAGGAAATTCCTGGTGAGCTCCAAGATAGTTGTCTTGGAGCTCATGGCAATGTAAATGGATAGCTTATCTTTACAGAGGCATCACCCCTCTGCCCACCTGGCACAAATGCGTATCTGATTATTCCCCTGCCCCATCTGTCTTTGTTATCTTATGTAAAAATGCAGGTTCCCTGCATTTTCCCCTGCCCTATGTTATCTTAATGTAAAAATGCAAATTCACTGAGCCAGACAAAGACATGAATGACTATTTTTTCCTTACCCTGCTCTTACATGAAAACTGTGTACTTCTCAATATCCCGCCCTTTTCCCTTTAAATTTGGAACCCTAAAATTCATGTTCGGAGAAAGGCATAGACCTGTCTCCTGGGCACGCGTCCTTAACTTTGGCAAAAGAAACTTCTTAAATTGACTGAGACCTGTCTCAGATTTTTGGGGTTCATAAGAGAATGAAAAAAACCTTACATCATCAACTCAATTGATGCAGAAAAAAGCACGTGACAAAATTCAACAAGCTTTCATGATAAAAACAGTCAACAAACTCAGAATAGAAGGAAACTACCTCAACATAATAAAAGCCATATATGAAAAACCCACAGCAAACATTATACTCAATGGTGAAAGGCTGAAACCTTTTTCTATAAGATCAGGAAGAAGGCAAGAATTCCTGCTTTTGCCACTTCTATTCAACACATTACTAGAAGTTAATAGAGCAAGGAGGCAAGAAAAAGAAAAGACATTCAAATTGGAAAGAAGGAGTAAAATTATCTCTACTCACAGAGGGTATGATTTTATATGCAGAAAACCCTAAAGATTAAACACTATTAGAACAAATAAAATTAGCATATTAGCAGGATACGAAGCCAACCACAAAAAATACTTCCATTTCTATACACTAACAATGAACAATCAGAAAAAGAAATTACAAAAATGGTTCCATTTACAATAGCACCAAAAATAATAAAATAGTTAGAAATTAACTTAACCAAGATGAAAGACTTGTAAAATGAAAACTACAAAACATTGCTGAAAGAAATTAAAGAAGGCTGGACGCCATGGCTCAAGCCTGTAATCTCAACACTTTGGGAGGCTGAGGCAGGTGGATCCCTTGAGCCCAGGAGTCCCAGACCAGCAAAACCTCATCTCTACACATAATAAAAAATTTAGCCAGGTGTGGTGGCACATGCCTGTGGTCCCAGCTACTCATGAGGCTGAGGTGGGAGAACCACTTGAGTCCAAGCAGTTGAGGATGCAGTGTGCCGTGATCGAGCCACTGCACTTCAGCCTGGGTGACAAAGCAAGACCCAGTCTCAAAAAGGAAAAAGAGCTGGGCACAGTGGCTCACCCCTGTAATCCCAGCACTTTGGGAGGCCAAGACGGGCAGATCACCTGAGGTCAGGAGTTTGAAACAAGCCTGGCCAACATGGTAAAACCCCATCTCTACTAAAAAATACAAAAATTACCCAGGCGTGGTGGTGGGCACCTGTAATCCCGGCTACTTGGGAGGCAGAAGCAGGAAAATCGCTTGAATCCAGGAGGTGGAGGTTGCAGTGAGTCAAGATCGTGCCACTGCACTCCAGCCTGGGCAACAGAGCAGGACTCCATCAAAAAAAGAAAAAGAAAAAGAAAGGGAAAGGGAAAGGGAAAGGAAAGGAAAGGAAAGGAAAGGAAAGGAAAGGAAAGGAAAGGAAAGGAGAAAAGAAAGAAAAAAGAAAAGAAAAAGGAAGAAAGAAAGAAAAAGAGAAAGAAAGAAGACGAAAGAAAGAAAGAAAGAAAGGGAAAGAAAGAAAGAAAGAAAGAAAGAAAGAAAGAAAGAAAGAAAGAAAGAAAGAAAGAAAGGAAGACAAACAAGATATAGGCCAGGCACAGTGGCTCATGCCTGTAATCCCAGCACTTTGGGAGACCGAGGCTGGTGGATCACTAGGTCAGGAGATTGAGACCATCCTGGCCAACATGGTGAAACCCCATCTCTACTAAAAATACAAAAATTAGCTGGGCATGGTGGCGAGTGCCTGTAATCCCAGCTACTCAGGAGGCTGAGGCAGGAGAATTGCTTGAACCAGGGAGTCAGAGGTTGCAGTGAGCCGAGATGGCGCCATAGCCCTCCAGTCTGACAACAGAGCCAGACTCTGTCTCAAAAAAAAAAAAAAAAAAAGATATAAATAAATGGAAATATATCCTATGTTCATGGATTAGAAAACTTAAAGATCTCAATACTACCCAAAGCAATCTATAGATTAAATGCAATCCCTATCAAAATCCCAATGATGTTTTTTGCAGAAATAAAATCTATCCTAAAATCCACACGAGAATCTCAAGGGATCCCAAATAGACAAAACAATCTGGAAAAAGCAAAATTGGAGGACTCACACTTTCTGATTTCAAAACTTACTACAAAGCTACAGTAATCAAAACAGTATGGTACTGGCATAAAGACAGACATAGGTCAGTGTCATTGAATAGAGCCTAGACATGTACCCTCACATTCATGGTCAAATGAATTTTGAAAAGGGTGGCAGGACCATTCAGTGGGGAGAGGGCAGTGGTTTTTTGTTTTGTTTTGTTTTGAGGGATTGTTTGTTGTTTTTGTTTTTTTTTTTTTTTTGAGAGAGAGTCTCATTCTGTCACCCAGGCTGGAGTGCAGTGGTGCAATCACAGCTCACTGCAGCCTTGACCTCCCAGGCTCAAGTGATCCCCCCACCTCAGCCTCTCAAGTAGCTGGGACTACAGGTGCCACCACACCCAGTTAATTTTTGTATTTTTTGTAGAGACAGGATCTTGCCATGTTGCCCAGGCTGGTCTCAAACTCCTGGCTCAAGCAATCTGTCTGCCTTGGCCTCCCAAAGTGCTGGGATTACAGGCATTTTTTTTTTTTTAAGAGACACACTTTTGCTCTGTTGCCCAGATTGAAGTGGCATGATCTTAGCTCACTCCAGCCTCAAACTCCTAAGCTCAAGCAATCATCCCAAAAAAATGGTTAAGATAGTAAATTTTATGTTATATGTATTTTGCCACAATTTTTAAAAAGCCATATAAAACTTGTCTTTTCGTAGAAATATAGTTGAGGAAACTGTCCACTATATCATAGGCACTCACTCAAACCCTTTACTCAGGCTGTCAAGGTCACAATGTCCCCTTTAAGACAACCAAGGGAAGAAATGTGTCTGGGGTCCCTATTCCTGACTTCTGTCTTGCAAATACCAGATATAGAACTATAGAACACCAGATTCCATGGATCTTGAAAGTGATCTTTTTTTTTTTTTTTTTTGAGACAGAGTCTTGCTCTGTCATCCAGGGTGGAGTGCAGTGGCGCGATGGCTCACTGCAAGCTTCGCCTCCTGGGTTCAAGCAATTCTCCTGTCTCAGCCTCCCAAGTAGCTGGGACTACAGGCATGTGCCACCACACCTGGCTAATTTGTTGTAGAGATGGGGTTTCACCGTGTTAGCCAGGATGGTCTTGATCTCCTGACCTTGTGATCTGCCCGCCTCGGCCCCCCAAAGTGCTGGGATGAAAGGCGTGAGCCACCGCCCCTGGCCAGTGATCTTATTTCCAATGGTGGCTGGAAAGCGTAAAAAATGTGCAGGCCACCTCTAGCAAGTAGCTATCACTATTCCATTTTATGTAATTAGGCAACTGAGACTCAGAAAAATTAAGGGGTTTCCCCCCAGACAGAGGCTGACTGGGACTTTGACCTACCTCATTTTTGAGTCTACTATTACCAATGGCTGGGATTTTTCCATGTTTCTTTACATCTGCAAAGTGATTTTATCTCTAAAATCAGTCATTGTATACCTTAAATTTTTAATTCACTTGTACATTAGAGAACTGTAGAAAGCTGCATGACATCCTAGGATGTATTTTTGGAATCCAAACTTTTACTTTTCTTCTCTCCTTGTGTTCCCTATTTTGTCCTAGTGTTATCACTTGTACTTCCTGCACTATGGCAAATCCTTTTCTAGAACCAAAGAAGCCATCAGAAAAAGACCAAATAGACACCAAGTCATGGGTAATGAAATCCATGGATATGTTTACACCTTCGAATCCGGTAATTTCCTAAGAAAATAATTCAAATGCGGTCAAAAGCTTTCTGTATAAAGACACCTGTGGTTGTGTGAGCCAAAAATTAGATATCACCCAAATGGCTGATATTAGGAAAATGGTTTAGTAAATTAGTGCATGTCATGAAAATGGCCCATTATAAAGCCATTTGAGCTAGTGATGATGAAGGCCATGGAGATCTGGGAACTGCTTAAGGGATAATGTTAGCTGAGAAAAGCAGACTGTGCTCGTGGGATGGAATCCAAAAGGAAGATGCAAAAATGAGACGGCTGTATTAGCTTATAACATTCTGAATGATTTTTTTTTTTAGGTTGCCATATTTTTTGTTTTTTCCATTTTAAAATCTAGACTCCCCAAAGGCAGTGCCAAGCTTGGAAAACCGAGAGGTCCTGGCAGGACTTGTGCCCCACATGGCTCAGCTACAGAGCCACTGAAGTGGAGACACTGAGGGAGGTCTTCCGGGATGAGGTCTTCTGCAGTAGGGCTCGTGGTGGGTGAGATAAGGCGGAGCACAGAGGGCTACTCAGGAAAGAAGGCATCTAACAAGAGCTTTGGTTAATATATATATGTAACTATGTATATACACTGCAGAAAAAAAAAGAGAATTTTTTTTAAAAAATAGGCTGAAGTTGGAGTAGGAGTGGTCCAGAGGGTCCCCTGCAAAAACACTCCGAGAGAATGTGACTGTGATCCAGGCCCTGACACCATCAGGGAGAACAGTCCTGGTGAGAGAGACAGCAAGTGCTGTGGCTGCAACGCAGACAGGTTTGCATGGCTGGATGTATGTGACTGAGGGAAGTCACGGTTCACCCAGAGGAGCTGGGAGCCCATCTGGCAGCGACAGAGGTGGTTCTGGCAACCCCATAATAGTAACACCAAAATCTATTGACCTCTTGCCCCACACAGCTAAAGCTCAGAAACGACTGGTCATTGGTATTCTCCCAGCTGATGTGAGGGGCGCGGAATTCTGCCCCATGCTTGTTTGCCTCTTAACTATCCTGCTGCTTCTCACGGAGGCCCCCAGCCTCCAAAGGGGGGCCTCTTTGATCTGTGACGCCATATTTTTCTCTAGATTTCATGGTTCATCGCTTCTGGTTGTTTTCTTGGTAGAGATTCCGGAATCTGCCCCAGGTATCTGGGAATGACGAAGCAGCACAGCAAGGAGGCCTGAGGCATGAATGTGACTGCCTGGCAGCCTGCGGGGGCAGGGGGACGCCTAAGCGGGAGATGCCGTAAGAATGGCCAGAAGAGACAGGGTGAGCAGAGAGGCTGAGAAGAGACAACAGATCAGAGCAGGGAGTGTGGGGGAAAAGAAAGAGGGGGTCAGGCGGGGTGAAGAGACAGGGTGAGCAGAGAGGCTGAGAAGAGACAACAGATCAGAGCAGGGGGTGTGGGGGAAAAGAAAGAGGGGGTCAGGCGGGGTGCTAAGGCAGCTCCGTTCCTGTGTCAGCCTCAGCCCACAAATCTGATGTGAAGGCCTTGCCTAGGGTGTTCTGCATTGTATGCATGGCTTGGTTCTTAGAGAGCCTCGGTTCTTAGAGAGCCTCATTAATGCAAAACTCCCCTTAAGGCAGGACTCATTCCCCACAAGAATAAATATACAGTAGGAGGAGGAGATATTCCCTCTGCACAGAAAATCCACAACCACTGCAGCATATTGTCATTGCTTTCTGCCTTCTCAGCCCGATCTCTCAAATCCCAGAGGGGTCACCCCAAAATTGACGGCTCAGCCTCAGAGAGGCAGCCACTTGGTTGCCTATTACGCTGACGTTGCACACCAAAGTTATCGACTTTAAGGCACATTTTTCAGCCCTGGTGCTGTTACCTCCTAATGAAGGGGTGGATGACATGTTGGAAGGTTTTAAAATTATTATTTAAAAATGATTTTTAAATTATTACAATAGTGAGTTATAAAATAGCAATAGAAGAGTCCTCAAAACCCAGGACAGGTGTTCTGATGCATGTAAACAGACACTTCGCCAGGCACTAGTGAAGAACGGGGACCTATTTCTGCTCTCAGCTGATGTGGCGCCACCATGTGGTAACAGCGTTAAGCACCAGGTCACGCAGCCTGCGGAGGCAAAGCTAGGACCTGACTCCAAAGGGATATCTTAATCACTGCATGCTGGCTTTGAAAGCTTGCTGTTTTCTGTGAGTTTTGTTTTAATGATGGAAATCTACATTATGCCAAATTTGGCTCATAGTTTTTTTTTATTTTTTATTTTTTAGAGACAGGTGACAGACTGGCTCTGACACCCAGGCCGGAGTGCAATAGTGCAAACATGGCTCACCGTAGCCTCGACCTCCAGGGCTCAAGCCATCTTCCTGCCTAAACATTCCAAGTAGCTGGGACCATAGGCACACACCACCACGCCTGGCTAATGTTTTAAAATTTGTTATAGAGACTGGTCTCAAACTCCTCGTCTCAAGAGATCCTGCCACCTCGGCCTCCCAAACTGTTGGGATTACAGGCGTGAACCACCACAGATGCTTTTATATGGTTCTCCTTTAAATTCAAATTACAATCCACATGAGACGCAACCAGACTGTGGGCTCTGTGCCAGGCTGGGGGCCTGGCTGCAGGGTAGGCCTGGCCCTCCGCTCAGAGCTGACCAGGGGATAAGCCCATCTCAATACAATGAGACAGTGCTATGGCAGGGGAGAGACAGAGGCTGCAGAAGCACAAAGGCCAGCTAACCCTGACTTTGGCCAAGAAAGGGAGTGTTTAGGGAAGTGACAATAAATTGTAACCAGCAGGATGGATGATTAAGAGTCAGCCAGGTGCCAGGCACGGTGGCTCATGCCTGTTCTCCCAGCACTTTGGGAGGCGGAGGTGGGAGTATCACTTGAGCCCAACAGTTCAAGACTAACCTGGGCAATATAGTGAGACCCCCATCTCTAAAACAAAATAAGTAAAAATGAATTTTAAAGAAAGAGTTAGCCAGGGGAGCAGGTAGAAGAGCAAGCAAGAGCCTGGACATCCTGGGATGGCTGGGCCATGCTGGGGACTCGGAGCATGACAGGCTGGGGGAGGTGAAGTGGCAGGGCCCAGGTTACCAAAGGCCTTGGAAGCCCTGCTACCGAGTCCTAAGAGTGACGGCAGATATTCACGTGACAAAGGCCTTCCCTGGTGTTGAGACTGAGACTGGATGGGGCATGGGAGGAGCACAAGACCTGCTAACTGTCCAGAAAGCAGGTATGCCCGCTCAGCCTGCATTCCTAATTCCCTTGCCCTTTTTTGTCTTTCATTTGAGTCATAGGAGAAAGAGGGACCGCAGGCTCCAAAGGAAGAGCACTGCTGGACCACACACTGTGGATAAGACAAGAGGTGAGGCAGAGCAGGGTTTCTACAGCCCCGAGAGTGGCAGCCTTCCTCGCTTCCTGTTACTGTTGTCCTGAGGGAACTGTGCTGGCGAGAGCGGGGTGGGGGACTCTTATGTGACACTGGGTCCTCTGGGGTGGGAGTGGGGGGTAGTCTAGGTTTTCAGTTATTAAAATGAACCAGTCACTGTATACACACCAATTAGTGCATTAAATATTATTAAAGTTGCCCAGGCACAGTGGCTCACGCTTGTAATCCCAGCACTTTGGGATGCCAAAGTGGGCAGATTGCTTGAAGCCAGGAGTTCAAGACCAGCCTGGGCAACATGGCAAAACCCTGTCTCTAAAATTAGCTGGGTGTGGTAGTGTGCACCTGTAGCCCCAGCTACGCAGGAGGCTGAGGTGGGAGGATCACCTGAGCTTGGGAGTGGGTTCTGTTATTTTCCCCATTTTCTGAGCTGTCTAGAGATGAACTGGCCCAGGGTCGTGTGATAGATAGGTCAGTAGCCAATTCAGGGTTAATCAAGTGTTCTCAATCACTTGTGGTCAAGTCATGGGCATGGGTCATGACAGTGACTTAATACAGTTCATGTCAAATTATAAATTCCAGGAGACTGAAACTCTGTTTTTCCCCTATCCCCAGCACCTAACACACAGCCTGGTATATACAGCTGGGGCTCAATAAACACTTACTGGATGAATGATGTGACCAGAGACTGCTCTCCTAGGTAGCCTCCACCCAACTCTGCCAACATGGAATAGGGATGGGGCAGTTGGATGTGCACAGGAGAAATATACAACAGGTGCCCATGTCACAGCTGGACAAGCTGGACAGTGCTATGGTATAACAGTGCTCACTTCTCTGGCAGATCAGGCTGGAGGCAAGGAACTGATATAACTTCTGAATGTCCCAGTCCGTGGAGAGCCTAGGGCAGAGGGAACTCCCTGGGACAGAATTTCTAGTGCTCCCTGATATTCCTGTCATGACCCACAAACTAGGAACCCCATGTTTGTCTCTCTTCTCTCCTTTTTTATAAGAAAATCAGGTAACACTGTAATAGGAGTTAAGTTTAAAATCAGAGCATACGGCAAAACTACAAAGAATCCAAGTAATCGTTTAAAAAACAAAACAAAAATAGAGACAGGATCTCGCTGTGTTGCCCAGGCTGGACTCGAACTCCTGGCTCAAGCAATCCTCCTGCCTCGGCCTCCCAAAGTGTTGGGCATGAGACACTGCGCCCAGCCCAAGTCATCTTTAAATGTTCCTCGAACCCCCACAACTATGCTTTTGAAAATTCCAATATTTAAATTCTTTGGTTTCTCCATGCAGTTTAGCTGTGGCCGCCCTTTCTCTGGGATAGTGGAAACGGGGTCTAGTTGATGGAGGTCAGGGGAATGGTGACAAGAAAAATAAAAAGAGGTTTCTTCTCTCTTTTCTGCTTTCTTTTTGCCAAGTCTTTGGAATTGAAGCTGCCAAAGTTACTCGAGCCCATGATGCCACTGTGCCATGAAACAGAAGACTCTGACCTCTACAAAGTAGACAGAGTGGGGCCTGCTCCAGCCAGGCAGAGGTGCTGCCAAAAAGGGACCATGTGTGGTACCCTCTGACTGCCTGGAGAGACCTCATGGGCCCTGTGAGGGGCAGGCTGGAGAAAGAAGCAGGTGGCGGCTCCCTCCCCACCAGACCCACCCAGAGGGAGGCCGAGGAGCTGCTTACCCCCACCACAGGCCTGGATGAAAAAGAGCTTGGGCTTCCCTCCCAGGCTGGGGCAGCTGGTCCCATTGAAGATGTTCACAATCTTCTCGACCGACACAGGGCATCCATCTGTGCCGTAGACAGCCCCTGGGAACTGCAGGTGGCTGGCCTAGAAGACCAAGAACCCTGGTTATAAAACCAAGAAGTTGGAGTAGGAATCCAACAGCCTGTTCAGAGGTTTTGTGGGAGCCAAGGATTCGGAAGGTCAAAGCCAGGGGCACGAGGCTGATTGAGACAGAGCAGGTTGGTTCTGGAAAGACCCTGGTCAGCATCTGGAAAGATACCTTGACAGCAAGGGGTCGCATGTCAAACTCATGTGCCTCTAGGGGCCAGTGTGCCTGGAGAGTGCTGGCTGCGGCCTCTAGACCAGTGGTTCTCAAAGTTTGGCCCCTGCAGCAGCGGCATCAATATCGCTTGGGAACTTGTAAGAAATGCGATTCCTGGGCTCCACCCAGACCTCCTAATCAGCAGTCTGGTCCTCCAGGCCCCTCTGACTGAGGCAGCTCCACGCTGAGAGTGGCTGCTTTAAATCAGTTCAGCTCAGACCTCAAGTGCATGGAAATCACCTGGAAACCTTGTTGCTGGGTGGACTCGGAATGGAGAGGTCCAGGGTAGGGCCTGGGAGTCCACATTCCTCACGAGCTCTAGGAACCACATTATGAGGGAAAGGACCAAAGGGAAAGCCCTGCCCAGCCACAGGCTGGAGTTTTACTGGCTGAGGATGCTGGCCTCGTCAGGCCAGACCTTTGCGGTTTGTCAAGAGAAACTAGACATCCTGATTTTTATGTGAAATTTGCCAGTTTTCAAAACACCATGCAGACCACAGGGGGACTCCAGGCCCCAGCTTGTAACTGTGATCTGTCCAACTCCTCAACTTAAAAGATGAGGAAACTGAGGCCCAGGAAGGGGTAAGGGCTTAATCACAATGACAAATACATAAGGGGCCAAGCCCCCAGTGGGCTTGGTGTCCTGAGTCCCACCAGCAGCAAGGGGCCTGGGGCAATGCCTCACAGGACAGAGACAGGAGCTGAGACAACATGTGTGCTGTACCTGCCTCTGAACAAACTCTGGGGGCAGGAGCTTCGTGAGCAGACCTGGTCTCTGCCCTCCCTCTCCCAGAGGGCTTCTCCCAGGAACACCGACCTGCCCAGGACGGTGCAGCCAACTCCTCAGAGGACCACATGGCTCCAAGAAAACAACGGGAGGTGGGCAGGGCCCCACAGCCCTTTTCCACAAAGCCAAGGGTGTTTTGGACACAGGAAGGGACATGGCCCCTGCACAGCCTCTTGGCACGGCCTTTACCCAATGCCTGCCCAAGAAGGAGAGGGAGGCTTCCTACCTGACAGCCGTGAGAGAGAATGACCACCACGCAGCAGTCCAGAGCACCGTGGTCCTGCCGCGCCAGTTCCAGCAAAGCCAGCACCATTTCCTACAAGAAAGGGCTGCAGGTGAGCCAGAAGCACCGATAGGTCTGGATGCAGACTGGGCCCTTCCTGACAATAAAAGGGCCCAGCCTGGCCAGGCATGGTGGTTCATGCCTGTAATCCCAGCACTTTGGGAGGCCAAGGCAGGCGGACCATTTGAAGTCAGGAGTTCGAGACCAGCCTGGCCAACGTGGTGAAACCCCCGTCTCTACTAAAAATACAAAAAAAAATTTAGCCAGGTGTAGTGGCACGCACCTGTAATCCCAGCTACTCAGGAGGCTGAGGCAGGAGAATTGCTTGAACCTGGGAGGTGGAGGTTGCAGTGAGCCAAGATCATGCCACTGCACTCCAGCCTGGATGACAAAGTGGGACTCTGTGCCTCCGCCCCCCCAAAAAAATAAAACAACAACAAAGGGCCCAGCCCAAAGGCCTGGGCAGAGCACTTTCTCGGCTTCCCAGGGCCAGTACCGAAGTGCTGACAGTCCCAGCAGTCGTAATAGCCACCGTTTTCAGGGAGAAGGTGCTATGCTTGGGCATTGTTCATCTAACCCCCAAAACAACCCAAGGAAGCAGGTACTATTCCTGCTTTCCAGACAAGGAAACTGAAGCACAGGAGGTCACACAGCCATGGTCCTCCAGATGTAAGGACTTGCCTGGGGAGTCAGCTGGCTTTTGGAGTCCCTCGAAAGATACTTCCCCACCCGCTGCCCCCCACCCTGTCTCCCTCCACAGATAGTGAGTGTACCTTGGCAGTCAGGTCGCCCTTCACCTTCACCATGAAATGCAGCGAGGAGAAGCGGCGCCGCAACTTCTCACAGTCAATGTTGGAGCCAGTGCGGGTGCGGAGCCCGGACTCACGACAGAAGTTCACATTGTTGATAATGAGGCAGTGGCCACAGGGCTCCATGCTCAGGATGTAAGCCTGCCAGCACAGGGACCCACGTAAACCTGGGCTCTCCCCGCGCTCCCCAGGGGACAGTCTGGAGAGGTGGGAAGAAAACGGGGTCTGCCCTCCTGCACAAGGAGTAGCAGGGTCTCCACCTGGCATTCCAGGGCAAAAGAGAAGCAACTGCAGGAAAGACTAGCACTAGAAGGTACCCCCCCATCTTGGTATTAAGGGAAGGGAGCTGGTAACCTGGAAATCCAATAGCCATGAGCATTCATCTCAAAGGACCTCACGGGTCACCTAGGCCAGGGGTGTACCTGAGAACTCTGTCAGCAGAACCATGCCTAGGCCACCTGGAGGCACCCAAGGCTGCTCCCTCCCCAGGCTCAGTCTGCTTGTAATTCTCTCTCAAGGCAGCCTGTTCTTTTGTTGATGGTACTTATCACTATTTCTATTTATATACTCATTTGTCTAACTTCTCTCTCCCCTAAATGACTGATGGCTCCTTCCCAGGTGGCCCCAGCACAGAGCAGGGAGCCACACAATAAATACTTATGAATGAGAGAGTGGCGACTTGGTCTGGATCCCGATGCCCGCCCCTTGTCAGGTCTGCCCTGCTTCTGCCACCAGCTTTGCAGATGAGGAAGCGCAGGGTTGAACAATCTGCCCCAGCAGGTGCTGGGCCGGAGTCAGGGAGGCTGGGACCAGACCCCACTGCCCCGCTTAGGGTTGGGTTCCCTGGGCTCCTGACACACCTGCAGGGAAGGACCTGAGAGGTAGAGAGGGAAGGGCCCAGAGCCCGAGCTACTGGCCCCAAATTTCATGGAGACTCACCAAATCTGCATTTCCCCTCAAACTCTCAAGAGCACCTGAAGAGGCAGAGAAAGAGAGAAACATGAATGTTGGGGTACAGCAGAGGAGGGGTTAAGGGGCTCTGTGAGGACAGCCCCCCAAGAACAGAGCAGCGGGAACTCAGACCCTCAGGCTCTGCTGGTGGGAGAGCCACCTTGGAGATCTGTTTAGAGCTTTCCAACAAAGTTAAACACACACCTACCCTCTGACAGCAAGTCCGCTCTCAGGTATATATCAAAGAGCAAGGAGTGCAAACGGGCACAAAAGACTTGGCCAAAATGTTCCCTGAGGCCTTATTCATCATGCCCCAACATGGAAACAACCAATCCAACAACAGTTTGGTAGATATACAAATTGTGATACAGCCACACAAGAGAACATTATACAGCCTAAAAAGGAATGAGCTACTGATGATACAGGAGACAGAAAGAAATTATTTAGGCAGATAGTGAGGGTAAAACAGTCCTTGGCAGAATTTCCCTTTTAACAAAACCCCCAAATCGTTTCTTTTTTTTTTTTTAAGATGGAGTTTCACTCTTGTCGCCCAGGCAGGAGTGCAATGGCGCAATCTTGGCTCACTGCAAACTCCACCTCCCAGATTCAAGCAATTCTCCTGTCTCAGCCTCCCAAGTAGCTGGAATTACAGGCACCCACCACCATGCCCGGGTAATTTTTTTGTATTTTTAGTAGAGACGGGGTTTCACCATGTTTGCCAGTCTGGTCTCAAACTCCTGACCTCAGTTGATCCGCCCACCTCAGCCTCCCAAAGTGTTGAGATTACAGGCGTGAGCCCCTGCACCCAGCCTCAAATAATTTCTTTTCTAACAAAGAGCAGCCTGAAAAATCAAGCTGCAGACAAAGATAAGCAATCTGGAAGCTCACATGAGTGAATGCCAGCAGGTGTGCCAATAGAAAAGGGCTACCACGGGGCCAGGTATATTCAACAAGGAGGCTCTATCTTCCCTTTTGTCACCACAAGTACAGTAAAGAAGTAGGCAACATGGCACTGGCCAAGTAGAGAACCCATCTGCATAATACAAGATTGGAGTGGGGATGGCCAGCTTTTCACACCATATGCAAATGGCACACCTAGCCCTAACCAGTTTTATGCATCCTATGCAAATGAAACACCTGGTCTGACCAATCTTTGTGTCCTATGTAAATCAGACACCATCTCCTCAGGCTCATCTGTAAAACCCCTTGCATTTCATTGCAGAAGCAGCAACCCATTTCTCTGGGACCCCTCTCTCTGCAGCAGAGAGAGCTCTTCTCTTTCTTTCACCTATTATACTTCCACTCTGAACCTCACTGTATGTCCGTGTCCTAGTCTTCCGTGGCTGTGAAGACAATGAATCTTGGGTATTCACCTCAGATGAATGACGCCGATTCACTGATACATGGAACGCAGGATAGCCTTGAAAATGTGCTACGTAAGGCCAGGTGCGGTGGTTCACGCCTATAATCCTGGCACTTTGGAAGGCCGAGGCGGGCAGATCACCTGAGGTCAGGAGTTCGAGACCAGCCTGGCCAACGTGGTGAAACCCCGTCTCTACTAAAAATACAAAAAATAAATAAATAAATAAATAAATAAATACAAAAAAAAAAATTAGCCAGGCAAGGGGCAGGCACCTGTAATCCCAGCTACTCGGGAGGCTGAGGCAAGAGAATCGCTTGAACCTGGGAGGCAGAGGTTGCAGTGAGTCGAGATCATGCCACTGCACTCCAGCCTGGGCAACAAGAACAAAACTCCATCTCAAAAGAAAAAAAAAAAAGCCAGACACCAGAGAGTATAGAAATGGTGTGGTCTCATTGAGAAGAAATTCCAGAGCAGAAAGAGGTGAGGGAAGCTCAGGAGAGCGGATGCTCACTGTCTGCAGAGTCCATAGGGGCCCCGCGCACAGCAGGGCCTCAGGAAATACTTGCAGAATGAATAAATGAATAAAAATGATTATTTTCCATCAATGTCAAAAGAGTTTTCATTTCCGTTAGCAAGAAGTTGACTGGCCACCAGCCTAAAAGGTTATGAGTGTTTTTTCTTTTTTTTGGAGACAGAGTCTCACTCTGTAGCCCAGGCTGGAGTGCAGTGGTGCGATCTTGGCTCACTGCAACTTCTGCCTCCTGGGTTCAAGCAATTCTCCTGCTTCATTCAGCCTCCCAAGTAGCTGGGAGTACAGGCACCCGCACCACACTTGGCTAATTTTTGTATTTTTAGTAGAGACGGGGTTTCACCATGTTAGCCAGGCTGGTCTCAAACTCCTGACCTCAGGTGATCCATCTGCCTCGCCCTCCCAAAGTGCTGGGATTACAGGCGTGAGCCACCACACCCAGCCTACATTTTTTCTTTTTTAAACAAGGAGAATACAGTGGCCACCTCCAAATTGCAGTGGAGCCCATACTCCTGCTCCAATAACAGTGCCATTCCTTGCTTACAGCAGGTCTGAACTATTCTGCCAGCTTAAAGGCCACAGCAGAAAAGCACTCACATCCCATTCACATCCCATTTTTAAAGTTAGAAATGGTTTTACCTACCCTGAAAATGCCTGTTCATCCACAGACTTAATTCTGAGAACATTTGCTCATTTCAAAAATTCCACTGCACCCCAAAAATATAACCACTATCCACTTCTGAGGAATTCACTCATTCCCCAAATTAGAAATATCTATTGATAAAGCAAAATGACTGCTCTCAAGAGGCCAAGGGCTACAGGGGCCCATGGAGGGAGCAAATCAACCAAGGGGTGCCCAAAGAAAGAGGGAGAGGAGACACTCCAGGCAGAGGCCCCGGCATGAGCAAAGGCAGGGAGGCTGCAAGAGCATGGCACGTTCAGGGCCCCTCAAGTTGGGTGACATGGTCAGATACAAGGTGCATGAGACCAGTTTCTCCCGAAATGACCACTCCCATGGGGACAATAAACACACATGGCTAAGTGTGTGCAAAAGGATCAGTCTTCCAGCCTGAGTCACTGGGCATGTGCCCAGGTCTCCAGCACAAACAGAAGAGGGCAAGCACATCCTCTCTGCCACCCAAGGGAAGGAATGGGTTTTGTCCCTCCGAACCTATGCTGGAATCACCCCAGAAGTGGCAGCAGAAGAGTTCCCACAAGGGAGTGCCCCAAACTGTCCTAAGATGGGGCCAGTTGGGTTTCCAAAGAAAGAAGCAATAAATGCCAGGGCGATCTGGCCAAAGCAATCCTCGAGAGGGGGCAGCAAGAAAAAAAAACAGGTGTCTACCTAGGTTTGGTCCATAGTGAAAGGGTCAGGGTAAGGAGTTTATATGAGGGTTTAAGGAATTTGGCTCAGGGCCAGGGCCAGTTTCTTTCAGTGTTTTGGGTGATAACCTAGATACCTTTTTTTTTTTTTTTTGGAGATGGAGTCTCATTCTGTTGTCCAGGCTGGAGTGCAGTGGTGCAATCTCAGCTCACTGCAAACTTTGCCTGCTGGGCTCAAGTTACCCTCCCACCTAAGCTATCCAAGTAGCTGGGACTACACCACCATACCTAGCTAATTTTTTTTTTTTTTTTTTCGGAGTCCCACTCTGTCACCCAGGCTGGAGTACAATGGCACAATCTTGGCTCACTGAAACCTCTGTCTCCCAGGTTCAAACAATTCTCCTGCCTCAGCCTCCCAAGTAGCTGGGATTACAAGCACACACCATCGCGCCCAGCTAATTTTTGCATTCTTAGTAGAGACAGGGTTTCATCATGTTGGCCAGGCTGGTCTCGAACTACTGGCCTCAAGTGATCCATCTGTCTTGGCCTCCCCAAGTGCTGGGATCACAGGCGTGAGCCACCGTGCCCGGCCTACCTACATACCTTTATCTATGCCTGAGAATGTTTAAGGCCCAGGTTTGGGCTCCAGTCTGAGCCGCTGGCTGGATCACAGGGTGGTCAAAGCACTCTGTGATTTTCAATCAGGATACAGAAAGAAAGAGGGGAACTGGGGGACCCTACAGAAGGGAAGATGCCCTAGGACTGGCCCTCCCCAGCCCTTGGCAATTTAGAAATCACAGAAGGAAGCAGAGCTGACCAACGAGACCCAAGGCTCACTCAATAGGAGGCCCCATGTGAAGTCCCTCCACACACTGCCTCGCTTACTCCTCAGAGCAGGCCCTTCAGCACAGAAGTACTGGCACACATCCCCATTTGCCAGAGGGGAATTGGGGGCTCAGAGACCCTGAGTTGTAATGGGAGGTGAGCACAGCCACCAGCCCCAGAGCAAAGGGACCAGGAAGTCAGGTAGGGCTGAAAAGCCAACTTCTACTTTCAAGAAAGTTCCAACCCAGGTAAGGCATGACTGGAGAAAGCCACTGATGGTTGAGTTCACAGGTCAACCTGACTAGATCACAGGGTACCCAGATATTTGGTTAAATATAACAGTATTTCTCGGTGTGCCTGTGAGAGTGTTTTGGGGATGAGAATGGGATTTGAATAGGTGGACAGAGTAAAGCAGATGGCCCTCCCCAGGAGGGTGGGCTGCGTCCAATCCGTCAAGGGCCTGAATAGAACGAAACAGTGGAGAACGGGAGAATTTGATCTCTCTCTGTCTCACTGCTTGAGCTGGGACATCATCTTCTCCTGCCTTTGGAATGGGACTTCTACCATTGGTGCTCCTGGATCTCAGGCCTTCAGACTCAGAGTGGAAATACACCACCAGCTTGCCTGGTCTCCAACTTGCAGATGGCAGATCTTGGAACTTCTCAGCCTCCATAATTGCATGAGCCAATTCCTTGTAATAAATATGTTTTTAGATAAAGATATATATATATATAGATAGATATATATACACACACACAAAAATGCATGTATCTTTCTATATATATCTATGTGTGTATGTGTGTATATGTATATATATAAAACAGAGGCCCAGAGACTCAACTACTTGTCCACCGTGACACGGCTCCTAAGTGTTGGAGATGGGCTTTGAACCCAAGTACCTCAGACTCACTCCATCACTGCCTCATAAAGGACAAATGGCTTGGCCAGGTACGGTGGCTCACACCTGTAATCCCACCACTTTGGGAGGCCGAGGCGGACGGATCACGAGGTCAGGAGATCGAGACCATACTGGTTAACGCGGTGAAACCCCATCTCTACCAAAAAAAATACAAAAAAATTAGCTGGGCATGGTGGCAGGTGCCTGTAGTCCCAGATACTCGGGAGGCTGAGGCGGGAGAATGGCATGAACCCAGGAGGCAGAGCTTGCAGTGAGCCGAGATCGCGCCACTGCACTCCAGCCTGGGCAACAGAGCAAGACTCCGTCTCAAAAAAAAAAGAACAAACGGCTCATTCTCTTTCTTGTCTCTGTATTTGTGCCATTACTCATTAGGTCATGCAAATGTTTACTAAGTACCTGTTGAGTTCTAGGTGTTGGGGATGCAGCATTGAACAAAAGATGCTGTTTTATACACATACGCACACCCCCTATTGGTTCTATTTCTCTGGAGAATCATGAGAACACAGCCACCAGCAGTTCTCCCAGCCCTCCCAGGCAGGAGGCCCTGGCTGGAACAAGCAGTTACACACAAGGCATCACGTCTGAAACTAAGAAAGTTCCTTCCATTCTGAAGGAAAAGGCATTTTCCTCTGAATATACAAAGACAAAGCCACTCTCTCTGGTGGGTCCCCTGATGATGCACCTCTAAAGCACCGTGTTCAGCTTCATAGCACTACCCACAGCCGTGAATAAAGACCAAATTATGCAGACATGAATTGAGTATCTGCCCCTCTCCACCTGAAGGCAAGGACTGGGCATCCTTGTTCGAAGCTGCATCCTCAACACCTAGAACCCAACAGGTACTTAGTAAACATTTGCGTGAGCTAATGAGTAATGGCACAAATATAGGGACAAGAAAGAGAATGAGCCACTTGTTCTTCACGAGACAGTGACGGAGTGAGTCCGAGGTACTTGGGTTCAAATCCCAACTCCAACACTTAGCACCTGTGTCACAATGGGCAAGGAGCTCAGAGTCTCTGGGCCTCTGATTTCCCCATCTGTGTTACAGGATAATAGGAGCAACTACCAACCTCATAGGATTGTGATGACACCTCAAACGATTAATACATGTGAGGCACATAGAACAATACCCGACACACTTGACACCTCAATAAAACTGATGTGTCCACATTATTATTCATTGACACTCATGCTCAATGAATATGTATGAGTGTGGTGTGTGTACTCAGCCCCACCACACTAACCCTTTGGGCCAGATTCTTCTTTATTGTGCAGAGCTACTCTGTACACTGTTGGGTTTTGGCAGCATCTCTGTCTACCCACTAGATGCCAGTAGCACCCACCCACCCTCAGCTATAACAACCAGATTTGTCTCTAGACATTGTCAAATGTCCCTTGGAGGTCGGGGAAAAATCGTTCCCAGTGTGAAACACTGACCTACAGCATCCTTTCCTGTATTCACTTATTAAAGGCTCTGCTGCTGGCCCTATTCTTGCTCAGCCAGACCTTCCCATACATATGAATACACAGCTCCTCCTTTGTGGGTCACCATGAAACCTACCTTGGGAAGCATTCCCATGCAGTACTCAGGAGTCTAAGGCCCAGCACCTAAAAAGGACATCTCTCAGCAGCTCATGGAAAATGGGGCAGTCGCTCTATTAAGCCAGAAGACCTAGGCCCAAGTCCTAGCTCTGCACTGAAACTCACTTTGTGACTGTTGCTCTCAGAGCCCAGCTTCCTCCTCTGTAAGCAGTGTATAATAACAGACGGGTTTGCCCTGTCTACCACAGCACAGGGTGGTTTTGATGACCTGAAAAAACACTGTGTATACTACAAAGTGATATTCGCATTATTTAAAGTGACCTTGGGCCAGCCATGCTGGCTCATACCTATAATCCCAGCACTTTGGGAGGCTGAGGCGGGTGTATCACTTGAGGTCAGGAGTTCAAGACCAGCCTGGCCAACATGGGGAAACCCTGTCTCTATCAAAAAATACAAAAACTAGCCAGGCATGGTGGTGCGCCTGTAGTCTCAGCTACCCGGGAGGCTGAGGTGAGAGAATTGCTTGAACCTGGGAGGCAGAGGTTGCAGTGAGCCGAGATCACACCACCGCACTCCACCCTGGATGACAGAGTAAGACACTATCTCAAAAAATAATAATAATAATAAAGTAAAAAAAATTAAGTGATCTTACTATTGTTGTTGTTATTTACCCTTCAGAATTACCCTCCTACCAGGAATAAATATTCACAACAAACAGGAAATAAAACACCTTCCAAAAAAAATAGGAAGTTTCAAATTCTGACTGTTGGTCCTAAATGACTCACGTTGACATTTCCCAGAACCAAATAACAACAGATGAGCTTTGTATTCTGCCTGCCTCCTTTACAGGATAGTAATGCACGTGGCCAATTCCAGAACCAGTCTTCTTCCTTAGCTTCATACCCTCATCATGTTTGTCTGTTTTCCTGCTTTAGTGGATTGCCCAAAAATCACACTTATGCAGCAAGTACTCAATAATGTTCACTGTTACTATTATGAATATTAACTCTGATACCATGCAATGGTCCACCAGGCACCCATAAAATGGGAAGTGCTAGAGCTCCACACGCTGCCATAGGAACAAAGCCCCAGCTGAAAACAACCCACATGTCCATCAATAGGAAGATGGTTAAATAAATTGTAGATTATTCAGAACAGGAACTGCTGCCATCTAGAAATTAAAAAGAATGCACTACTGATATGCACAACAATATGAATGAGTTTTGTTGAATTTTTGTTGAAAGAAAACAGCACTTTTTACCCATCACCCAGGAAAAAATGTCAATACTCACTGTTGGCAAGAATGTGGGGAGGTGGTCACCTTCACTTGCAATTGGTGAGATTATAAAATGACACAATTTGGGTCGGGCGCAGTGGCTCACACCTGTAATTCCAGCACTTTGGGAGGCCGAAGTGGGCAGATTACTGGAGCCCAGGAGTTTGAGGGCAGCCTGGGCAACATGGTGAGACCCCATCTCTACAAAAAATTTTAAAATTGGCCAGGCATGGGCTGGGAGTGGTGGCTCACGCCTGTAATCCCAGCACTTTGGGAGGCCAAGGCAGGCGGATCACTTGAGGCCAGGAGTTCAAGACCAGCCTTGGCAACATGGTGAAACCCTGTCTCTACTAAAAATACAAAAATTAGCCAGGCGTGGTGACGGGTGCCTGTAGTCCCAGCTACTCGGGAGGCTGAGGCAGGATAATTGCTTGAACCCGGGAGGTGGAGGCTGCAATAAGCCAAGATTGTGCCATTGCACTCCAGCCTCGGTGACAAAGTGAGAATCCCTCTTAAAAAAAAAAAAAAAAATTGGCCAGGGGTGATAACATGCACAGCTATCCAGGAGGCCGAGGTGGGAGGATTGCTTGAGCCCAGGAGATCAAGACCAGCCTGGGCCACATGGTGAGACCTTGTCTCTACAAAAAATACAAAAAAATTAGCCAGGTCTGGTGGCGCACACAGCTACCTAGGAGGCTGAGGGAGAGGACTGCTTGAGCCCGGGAGTTCAAGGATGCAGTGAGCCGTCATCACGCCACTGCACTCCAGCCTGGGCCACAGAAGACCTTGTCTCGATTAAAAAAAAAAAAAGACAGGCCGGGCGCGGTGGCTCACGCTTGTAATCCCAGCACTTTGGGAGGCCGAGGCGGGCGGATCACAAGGTCAGGAGATCGAGACCACAGTGAAACCCCGTCTCTACTAAAAATACAAAAAATTAGCCTCTCCGAGTAGCTGGGACTACAGGCGCCCGCCACCACGCCCGGCTAATTTTTTGTATTAGGGGGATGAATTAGCCATCCCGTACTCCACCTGGGGAAGACAAGAACAAAAAAAAAAAAAAAATTTTTCTTAGAGACAGGATCTCACTAAGTTGCCCAGGCTAGCTGTGAATTCCTAGGCTCATGTAGTCCTCCTGCCTCAGCCTCCCAAGTAGCTTGTCCTAAAGGCTCACACCACCACACCTGGCTAAAATGACATATTTTTGAAGTATAAGTTGGTAGCATCTATCAGACAGGAACAAGTACCCTTTAACACACAATTCCATTTCTAGAAACATCCTACAGTCAGAACTAGACGCACATGCAAGGCTCACTGCAGAAACAACACAATGTCCATCAGTGTGAGTCGGATCAATGAGGTGTGTCCCACAAAGCACATGTGGGGCTACCCTGCAGAGCAGACAGAACAAGTAAGCCTGGGCTGCAGCCCTGTCTCCACTCCTCACTAGCTGTGTGATTTGGCACAAGTCATCTCCCAATCTGTGGCTCACTTTGTCTAATGGCAAAGCACCTGCCTTACATGAGAGATGGAGAGATTAAATTAGATCATTTATGTAAGCACTCCGAACAGTGCCTGGCAAATAGCAAGTACTCAATAATGTTCACCATTACTATTAGGATTATTAACTTTGATACCATGCAATGGTCCACCGGGCACCCATGAAGCAGGAAGTGCTAGAGCTCCACACGCTGCCATGGGAACAAAGCCCCAACTGAAAACAACCCACATGTCCATCAGTAGGAAAATGGTTAAATAAATTGTGGATTATTCAGAATACCATCTAGAAATTAAAAAGAATGAACTGCTGATATGCACAACGATATGAATGAATTTCACAGATATAATGATGAATGAAAGAAGCCAGGCTCAAGAGTATATAAGACTATATAGGATTTATATTGAAGTTCAAGGACAAGCAAAAGGGATCTCTGACGATAGAGATGAGAATGGTGATTACCTTAGGAAAGGGGAAGTGGGAAGAGATGGAAAGAGACAGGACAGTCTTACAGGACCCCGGAATGTTTTCATCTTGATGATATGGGTGTTAGTTACCTGTGGGTACGCATAGGTAAAAATCACCCAGCTTACTCTTGGGATTTATGCATTGTATTGGATGTAGTCGTGTGACCTTTGGCAAAGTGTTTAATTTCCGTGAGCGTCAGTCAGTTTCTCCCTCAACAAGGATGGGTCTAATGATACCTGCCTTGCAGGGTTGCTATAAAGGAAGAAGGTAAGGGTAAATACTTTGCAGATGTCTGTTTGTATGGGGCAGATACAACTGAGGCCTTTCTCCTGCCCCCAGACATGAGGTAGTCCAGGCTACCCATCCGGACCGAAAGGCAAATCCAAAACAATAGATGGCTCTGGAAACATTGATCAAAACCTGGGGCCTGCTATCTCAAAGGTAGGTAAACAAAAACAAAAACAAAAACAAAAAACCCGGGACATCCAAAACACACCTCAACACATGCTTTTCAGAGGAGGGGCTGCCAAGATTTAACCTCCTGAAAACCTCCCAGAATTTTGCCATCCCTATGAACATTCAGAAAGACAATGCTAAAATTAAATTCTGAATCTCAGCCCACCCAGCTGTACTCATAGTGAGTCCCAAATGACTATGTGTCATGCCCACCCACCAATCACTCTCTTGCTACTTACCAACATCACCGAATCCTCCAGAACCAATGTCCACTGGTCTCGGTGTTTCCAGTCTGAGAACCTCTGGTTTGCGAATCTCTGGTCTGACAACCTCTGGTCTGAGCACCACTGGGGTAAGGTTTTCTAGGGTTGGCTTCGACAACTTTGCTGCTTGCCTGTTAGTTCGCAGAAACGAAGCCAGCATGTCCTGGCCTGTGTCCTCTAAGCAGGAGATGAACAAAGGAAGAGCCTGACTCCCTCGAGTCTCTAGATCTATGATCAGCTGCCTGGCCTGATCCCGCCGAGATCCAGAGCCTGCCCGCTGTTTGGAAAGAAAGGCAGGATACTAATTATCCATGTACTTTTATATGGCTCTCACCGTGTCTCCCCATTTCCCAGCTACTGTAAGTCTAAACAATCAGGCACGTGGGCAGCGATGGCGCTGCAGGTGCACTGTGTGTGTGTCACTTACCACCCCTGGCTGATCTGTTGATTATTTTGCAGGGCAAAAGATGCCCAGCACTATGCTAAGTGCTGAAAATGATGCCATGGACAGTCTCAGTCCTTAAGGAGCAAATTTCTTTTTTATTTTTATTTTTATTTATTTATTTTTTTTTTTTTGAGACGGAGTCTCGCTCTTTCACCCAGGCTGGAGTGCAGTGGCGCGATCTCGGCTCACTGCAGGCTCCACCCCCCGGGATTCACGCCATTCTCCTGCCTCAGCCTCCCTTGTAGCTGGGACTACAGGCGCCTGCCACCTCGCCCGGCTAATTTTTTGTATTTTTAGTAGAGACGGGGTTTCACCGTGTTAGCCAGGATGGTCTCGATCTCCTGACCTCGTGATCCGCCTGCCTCGGCCTCCCAAAGTGCTGGGATTACAGGCGTGAGCCACCGTGCCCGGCCATTAAGGAGCAAATTTCTAATGGGGAATGCAATCAGACAAATCAGCAATGACACAGCAAGAGACAAGTGCCCAGAGGGAAGGCACATGGGGCTGAGGGTATCAGGAAGTGAACGGTGAATTCAGAGTCTTATGAGGTGGGAGGTAGACAGTGGCAAGGAACAAGGCCTTTGCGTGGCCAGGCCAAGAAATCCATCCTGAGACCTGTCAGGTGCCACCAAAGAGTTTTTTGGTTTTGTTTTTTTTTTTTTTTTCTTGAGACGGAGTCTCACTCTGTCACCCAGGCTAGAGTGTACTGGTGCAATCTCAGCTCACTGCAACCTCCAACTCCGAGGTTCAAGCGATTATCCTGCCTCAGCCTCTGGAGTAGTTGGGATTACAGGCACGCACCACCATGCCTGGCTAATTTTTTTTTTATTTTTAGTAGAGACGGTTTCACCATGTTGCCCAGGCTGGTCTTGAACTAACCTCAAGTGATCCTCCAGCCTTGGCCTCCCAAAGTGCTGGGATTATAGGCATGAGCCACCGTGGCCAGCCATCGGTTGTTTTTTTGTTTGTTTGTTTTTTGAGAAGGAGTCTTGCTCTGTCACCCAGGCTGGAATGCAGTGGCACCATCTCAGCTCACTGCAACCTCCACCTTTCGGGTACAAGTGATTCTCCCACATCAGCCTCCCAGGTAGCTGGGACTACAGGCACCGGCCACCATGCCTGGCTAATGTTTGTATTTTTTGGTCAAGACAGGGTTCACCATGTTGCCCAGGCTGGTCTCAAACTCCTGACCTCAAGTGATCCACCAACCTCAGCCTCTCAAAGTGCTAGGATTACAGGCATAAGCTACCATGCCCAGCCACCAAAGAGTTTTAAGAATGGAGTGACAGAGACAGATATGGCCTTTCAAAAAGTCATCTAGGGGTCAGGGTGAAAAATGGAAAGGAATGAGCCATAGCCAGATCAGGAGGCAGCAAAGATGGTGCAGCTAGAATAGAGAGAAGTGAAAGGACAAAGCAGAGATACAAAGAGGGAGGGTCCACAGGACATAGGCACTGACTCGGGGGGACTGTGAAGACAGAACAAGGGTCAAGGTTGACAGGCAGGCCAGGCACAGTGGTTCATGCTTGCAATTCCAGCACTTTGGGAGGCTGAAGTGGGAGGATAGCTTGAGCCCAGGAGTTCGAGACCAGCCTGGGCAACGCAGTGAGACCCTGTCTCTACAAAAAATAACAAAAAAATAGCCATGTATGGTGTCATGCACCTGTAGTCCCAGCTACTCAGGAGGCTGAGGCTCCTAGGAGGATGGCTCGAGCCCAGGAGGTAAGGCTGCAGTGAGCTGTGATAGCACCACTGCACTTCAGCCTGGGCGACAGAGCAAGACCCTGTCTCAAAAAAAAAAAAAACTGAGAGGTGTCAGGATGGTGGGGTCAGTCACTAAGAAGGAAGATTCTGGTTATCTGCCACCTGTCCTCAGATACCCAGCACTGGACAGGTTCTCAGGATCCACAGGGATAAGATAGCACCATGTCCTCAACTATCCTACAGCAGCACTGCCTATGAGAACCTTCCGTGATGATGGAAATATTCTTGGTCTGCACTGTCCTATTTGGTAACCATATGTCACATGACCACTAAGCACTTGGGTAGTACAACTGAGGAACTGAATTTTTGTGGGCGAAAGATTACCTAGGTGCCGAAGCAAGAGCCTGAAGCCACAAACTGTTTCAGTATAATAAAGAAAACAGTTAGAATAAGAATAGTCATAATACAAATTAGATATAGAGATGATCATGGACAATTATCAATCATTATTATAAACATTATTAATCATTGGCTTTTAATACTACTCTTCGTTGCATTGCTAATATAACTTAGGAATAACCGGTGGGTATAAGGTCAGGTGCTGAAGGGACATTGTGAGAAGTGACCTAGAAGGCAAGAGGTGAGCCCTCTGTCAGGCCCGCATAAGGGCCGCTTGAGGGCTCCTTGGTCAAGTGGTAATGCCAGTGTCTGGGAAGACACCCATTACTTAGCAGACCGCGAAACGGAGTCTCCTGCCGGGCACGGTGGCTCACGCCTGTAATCCCAGCACTTTCGGAGGCCAAGGCAGGTGGATCACGAGGTTAGGAGTTCGAGACCAGCCTGACCAACATGGTGAAACCCCGTCTCTACTAAAAATACAAAAAAATTAGCCGGGCGTGGTAGTGCGCACCTGTAATTCCAGCTACTCAGGAGGCTGAGGCAGGAGAATAGCTTGAACCCGGAAGGCGGAGGTTGCAGTGAGCTGAGATTGCACCATTGCACTCCAGCCTGGGCGACAAAGTGGGACTCCATCTCAAAAAAAAAGAAAGGGAGTCTCCTTTCCTTGGAGGAGTCAGGGAACACTCCGCTCCACCAGCTTCTTGTGGAAGGCTGGATATTATCCAGGCCTGCCCACAGTCATCCGGAGGCCTAAACCCCTCCCTATGATGCTGTGCTTCAATGGTCACGCTCCTTGCCCACTTTCATGTTCCTCCCGTACTCCTGGTTCCTCTTTGAAGTTCGTAGATAGCGGTAGAAGAAATAGTGAAAGTCTTTGATCTTTCTTATAAGTGCATAGAAGAAAACGCTGACGTATGCTGCCTTCTCTCTCTCTCTGCTTCGGCTACCTAAAAGGGAAGGGCCTCCTGTCCAATGATCACGTGACTTGCTTCACCTTATCAATCACTTAGAAGATTCACCCTCCTTACCCTGCCCCCTTGCCTTGTATCCAATAACAGCGCAGCCAGGCATTCGAGGCCACTACCCTGTCTCCGCGTCTAGGTGGTAGTGGTACCCCGGGCCCAGCTGTCTTTTCTTCTATCTCTTTCTCCTGTGTCTTTATTTCTACAATCTCTCATCTCTGCACACGAGGAGAAAAACCCACAGGCCCTGTAGGGCTGGACCCTACTAATTTTTAGCTTTATTTAATTTTAATTACTTCAAATTTACCTTTAACCACATGTGGCTAATGGCTGTTGGGAACAGCACAGACCTGTAGTGCCACTGAGAAGGTAAGTCTCACTAGCAGAACAGTTGGCTACATGCAAATAGATAGCGGTGTTTAGGTTTCTCTCCACATTTGCTGAACACTCCAGGAGGTCAGCACTGTGTTAAATGCATTGTTTCATCTTTTTCTCCCTCAATAACTTTATAGAGTTAAATTATAATTTCCCAACTTTTTAGGGTAAAAAAATTTCAGGGAAACTGAGTCATAGGGCTTTTCTGTTTGTTTGGTTCATTGGTTGTGGTTTTTTTTTTTTTTTTTGAGACAGAGTCTCGCTCTGTCACCCAGGCTGGAGTGCAGTGGCGCGATCTCTGCTCACTGCAAGCTCCGCCTCCCGGGTTCACGCCATTCTCCTGCCTCAGCCTCTCCGAGTAGCTGGGACTACAGGCGCCCGCCACCACGCCCGGCTAATTTTTTGTATTTTTAGTAGAGACGGGGTTTCACTGTGGTCTCGATCTCCTGACCTCGTGATCCACCCGCCTCGGCCTCCCAAAGTGCTGGGATTACAAGCGTGAGCCACCGCGCCCGGCCTGGTTGTGGTTTTTTACAACTTCCTTATATGTAACAAGGCCAGGATGAGAGCCCAGATCCAACTGGTTCCAAAACCTGCCTGTTTTTCAGCCATACTGAATGGCAAAATGGCAACCTGTGGTTCCCACAAGGTTCTTAAAAAATTTCTGAATTTGTCGCTAACATTTTAAGCCAGGGAATTTGACAGAGGAATCAAGATTTCCAGCTTCTTTTTTAAAATGTGAAAGCTGGGCCGGGTACAGTGGCTCACACCTGTAATCCCAACACTGAGGCAGGAGAATCACTTGAGGCCAAGAGTTTGAGACTCATCTGGGCAACATAGCGAGACTCCTATCTGTACAAAAAAAAAATTTTTTAATTAGCCAGGCATCGTGGCATGTGCCTAAAGTCCCAGCTGCTCTAAAGGCTGAGGCAGGAAGACCATTTAAGCCCAGGAGGTCAAGGTCGCAGTGAGCCATGATCTCATCCCTGCACTCCAGGCTGGGCAAGAGTGAGACCCTGCCTCAAAATAAGTGTAAGATGTGGCAATACTGGGCCATTTGTTGATATGGCCATACTCAGCTGCAGACGGAGGGCAGTGCAGAGGCTATCCACTATGATGCCCATCCATTGGGCCTCCATGGTTATTTGAGCTTGTGATCCCCGTGAACATTCCTGAAGGCAAGGACTGTGGCCTCAAACCATTTCTGTTCCCCAGTAGGGGCCACACAGAAGTCACAAAACGTATTTTATTATTAATGAATAATTACTCATATGATAATTATTTAAAGACTCTTTCCCTGGGCCAGGGCACTGGCCAGGGATATCCAGCCAGCCACTCACACCTACTGCACCTACTGGCAGGAAATATCTCCTGCATCCTCACAGGCCTGTGATGAGGGTCAAATGAGACAAAGATGGGAAAGTGCTTTTAAACAAAACCTCAAATGTTTGACTTTATTATTCTCCATTCTGCATCAGGTCCCCTCATTTCCAAAACCTCTTAACAAAACATAAACTGAACACAGAAGGGGCTGGCCAAAGAGGGCAGGGCACGCTGAGCCCTCGCTCTGTGCCTGGCACTACACTGTTTCACATCCGTTATTTCATTTAGTCCTTATGACAGTATTATTCTTATCCCCATTTCACAGCCCAGAAACTGTGGCTCAAAGAGGGTAAGTGACTGGCCCAACAACACGCTACGCTGCCAGGCAGTCTGATGCCAAAGTGGGTTCCCGAAACCTCTATGCTAGAAAAGTAAAAACGCACACGACTCCTTCCTCGCAAGTATTAAAGTAAATTAAAATGAAGACCAACCACGAAGAATTCCTGAGCAGACAAAACCAATCAGGTATCCTAAGTGACCTAAATCTTGCTTAAACTGCAAACATAAGCAAAATTTAACTTGGGTCATATCTGATAAATGCTTATGTTAGAGAGAAATAAAACTTAACTCCAGCCAAACATAAGCAAGCATAAGCAGTCAACTAACAGACCTTTAAAAAAAAAAAGGCAATTTTGTAACTGCAAATCAATCAAATAATTTCTTTATTTTGCTTCCACATTTTCCCAATAAATACTTGCCTCTGACGTTTTGTCACTGCAACACTAAACCTCTTTCAGTCTGATGTTCTCCAATTCATGAATTGTTTCTTATTCAAAGTTTTCAAAATGTGTCTCACATTTTTCCTTTACACACAAGAAACACAAGTACTAACAGTGTAAGCTGACTGAGTATGGCATGGAATCGCTTTAGCGAACACCCGACTAAGAGGTGTTTGGAATTCTTTGGCTCCGCTGAGGGGTTCGAAGCCACAAGGAAAGCTAGGCTCCCGCACAATGCCTCCTCGAGGGGCGTGGGGACCCAGCCGTGCAGCGCGGGGACAGGGGGCCGGGAGCGAGGGGCGCACCTGGATGTCCTCGATCATGTGGGGCCTGAACAGCTCGCGGCTCAGCAGGGCGTCCCAGAGCTGGTCCACCTGCAGCTCCTCCACCAGCCGCAGCCGACACCGCCGCAGGAGCCGCCGGTCCGCTTCGTCCATGGCGAGTAGCCAACTAAGACTCCAGGCCGCCTCAGTCCGCTTCCGGGCCTCGACCGTCAGCCCCAGTCCCCAGGACCCGCCCCCGCCCCAGGGCCCGCCCCCGCCCTCGCGTCACTGCCCCGGGTCAGTCTTCGCTCCACCGCCTCAGGACGCATCTCCAAGGCCTCGCCCCGCCCCCAGGAGTCGCTCTTGCGTCACCGCCCCGCCCTCAGGACGCACCTCTGCGCCTCGCCCCGCCCCCAGGACCAAGCCTCCCATCACCGGCCCGCCCCAGAACCCGCCCCGCGTCACCGGCCCGCCCCAGAACCCGCCCCGCGTCACCGCCCCGCCCCAGAACCCGTCCCGCATCACCGCCCCGCCTCAGAACCCGCCCCGCGTCACCGCCTCGCCCCAGAATCCACCACTGCGTCCCCGCCCCAGAACCCGCCCCGCATCCCCGAACCGACCTCACGTCACCGCCCCGCCCCCGCGTCACCGTCCCGCCCCCAGGACGCAGCTCCAAGGCCTCGCCCCGCCCCAAGGATTCGCTCTTGCGTCACCCCCTCGCCTTCAGGATGCCTCCGCGCCTCGCCCTGTCCCCAGGGTCCATTCTGGGGTCACCGCCTGTCCCCAGAACCTGCCCCCGCGTCACCGCCCAGTCCCTGGGACGCATCTAGAAGACTTCGTCCCGCCCCCAGGATTCGCTCTTGCGTCATCGCCCCGCCCTCAGGACGCACCTCAGCGCCTCGCCCCGACCCCAAAATCCATTCCGCGCCACTGCCCGGCCCCCAGGACTCAACCCACGCCCCCACCCCGCCCCCAAGGTAAATCTTGCGCCACCGCCCCGCCCCCAAGGCCGAGCCTCGTACCACCGCCCCGCCTCCAAGAGCCAATCCCCTCCCTTCGCTCCACCCTCAGAATCGTCCTTGCGTCACCGCCTCGCCTCAGACTCCAGCTCGCACCCTCGCCCCGCCCCCAAAGTCAATCCTCACCCCCAAGATCCATCCTCCTGTCACCGCCCCGCCCCAAGGCGGCACTCCGCGCCTCGCCCCGCCCCCAGGGCCCACCCCCGCCCCTGCGTCACCGCCCTCCTCCGGGCGCAGGTGCCCTTTTGCAATTGTGGCACCAGTTCCCGGTCCACCGCGGGCCCCTCGTCAGAATTCACTACGGCCCCGCTTTTACAGAGATCCGGAGGGAGTCGTCACACTTCCAGCAAGAGGGAAACCATGAGTGGAGCCATGGTCTGTCCCGCCCCATTCAACCTCCTCCGGGGCATGGCTTCCCCTTAGCCCCCTCCTCCACCCCAAGTAAAACCATAAGCCCCCCTCACCGCCCTTGTGCCCAGATCGCAGTTGACTGTTCCAAACTCGAGTGTCTGATCCAACCAAGCCCACCTTACACAGTCTTCCATTCCCTCTTCCCTGCCTCCCACCCTAACACCTCCCACACAGGAAAAAAAAACTGGCAGAAATCTAGTCCTCTAAACTTCCATCGTTTTGAACGGTTTATTTTCACATTTCAAAAATAATCGTTTGTGTTTACTGAGCATTTGCTAAGTCCCAGGCATCGTGCTAGCCACTTTTCATGCTTATTTCATTTATCCTTAACTACAGTCCTGCCAGGAAAGTATTCCCACCCCCCCGCCGGTTTTACGGATGTAGACCCTAGGGTTCAGGGAAACGAATGTTTAAGGTCATATGGGTAGTAAGTGGCCGAGGCAGGCAGGATTGAAACCCGAACCTGACTCTGTAAGCCACACTCTTAAGAATCCAAAAGTCCACCTTAGAATATAATCTCTTGAGCAGCAAAACCTCAGCCCCATTCGTTCACTTATTCTACGAATATTTATTGAGCCTGTAGTCAAACACTGAGAACATGGAGGTGAACAAAACAAAATCCCTGCTTTTAGAGTTTACATTCCAGTGGAAGGATCAGGTAATAAACTATATAAATAAATAAGACATACTATGTTAGATAGTCATAAATGCAAAGAGAAAAAAATAAAAACAGGGCAGGGAGATATGAAAGCTCTTTATAGCCCCAAGGGATCTATCTCATTGGCTCAAAGAAAGTTTCCCTCACTCACCTGTGCCTTATCCCTATCCCCGCCCCCACCGCCCTTTCCCCGTGCTTAAGGCAGAGACTGGTATATTCTTGGGTGGAGCTCGGTTTTCGGTAAACGGGATTAAAAGTCCTGGATTCTCACAAAAAAAAAAAAAGATAAGTAAACAAAAATAAAAGGAATGCTAGATTCTAGGCCTTGGGCAAATCTCTGCCCCTCTCTGGACCTCAGTCTCCCTATCAATATTGGAGGAGTTGGAGAGTTAAAGAATCCCTAAGGTCACTTCCAATCTGACGCTCTAAGATTCTATGAATAGGGTTAAAGAGAACAGGGACCAGAGAGTGCGTCCCCATCCTAGCAACTGTTGCTAGACGAGGGCCATCTCCCGGTAGGAGCGGAAACACCTTCCTGGATCGAGGAGGTCCTTCTGGCATCCCATCATGCAAAGCGACCTCGCCTCGCTAGGAGGCACGTTTTGGCCTCTTTGGTCACGATCAACCTTTTGGCTGCAACCAAAGAGCGCGCCTCGTTCCTATAGCAACCTCCCCAGGTCCACGCGTAGACGGCGAGTGGCAAGGGTCAAAATAGATTCGCCCAGTAGGCGCCCTCGACCTGTTCGGTCCTCGTCTTCAGTGAGATAGACCTTTAAGTGTCACGTGACTCCCCTCGGGCTTTCCCCGCCTCTTTCCCCTCCCCAGGCCCAGGCGAGCGCTGGTGTGGACGGGAAGCTCCCGGCCCGGCGAACTAACTGGAACACGGACGCTACAGCCGGTTGGGCCGGTGTACTTTCCCGGTAACTCCTTCCCGGCGTGACGCGCGGAACCGCGGACGCGGCGGGGCCAGGCCGACTCAGGGATTTCCCGTCAGTTCCTTCTCATTTTCAGTCACTGCTGGCCCCGGGGGGAGCCGGGAGCCGGGAGCCAACAGGGCCGGGCCCTGGGCTTTCGGAGGGCGGCGGGGGAGGGGGCTGTCTCCTGCAGGGTTGCGACCTCCGGCGGGAGCGCGAGGCGGGGCTTAGACCTGGAGCTTGTCTCTGGGAGCCTCTTCCTGGTCCTGGAGATGCTGCCCAGAGAGCTGGCAGCCTACCTGTTGGGCAGGTGTTTGCTGCTCCGAGGTCGGCGCCGTCTATCTCGCTTGTCAGCGAAAGAACTTCCCAGACCGCCGCCACTTCGACCCTCTACCTGGAAGGAACTGACACAGTTAAATAAGGCAGCGATCGTACTGCATGGTAGAAATAATAGCACTAACGACCATTTATTGACTATTGACTCTGGGCTCAGTAAACCCTTTACATGCATTTAGTCCCCACATGATGATTCTTCAAGGTAGTAGTATTCATTCCCATTTTATGAATAAGGATGTTGATGCTTAGTAAGTTTAAATAATTTGCCCAAGGTAATAAAGTAGTGGAGAATAGATCCCAGTCTTCAACCTATATGCTTAACCAGTAGCTACATCGCCTTCACGTGTTTTCTAGGATATAGCAGGTTGCCTTAACAAAGAAGAAACTGGTTTGTTTTAGGATTTTATTCAGCACGTATGCAATTTTAAACGTTGATCATCAGATTAGTCAATTTTGTGAGGACTCCCAGGCGGCATTAAACTTGCACTTACGGAAATCCACCACTGTTACAGCTTTGCCCCTTTTCAGTAAGGTGTCACAGTAGACACTTGAACCTTAAAATTGTATTAGCTTATGAGAAATCAAAATAAATGTGTTCCTTGAAAAAAACATTGTAGGGTATAACAGCGATCATAATTGTGGAGTATAAATATCTACAATTCCAGCACTACCCTGTTCATTAACCAGCCAGGATTATTTCCAAAATTAACAATGAATTAAGTCACTGTACTCACCAGAGATGGAGCTTGAAACTTTTAAAGACCATGCCTGCTATTTGGTCTTCGCCATTAATTCTTCTTCACATGTAAAACCAAATTTTTTCTTGCCACTTTTTCTCATCTGAGGTTTCCATTAATAATGACCATATTGGCCGGCGCGACGGCTCACGCCTGTAATCCCAACACTTTGGGAGGCCAAGGCAGGTAGATCACCTGAGGTCAGGAGTTCAAAACCAGCCTGGCCAACATGGTGAAACCCCGTCTCTACTAAAAATACAAAAAATTAGCTAGGCGGGGTGGCGCATGCCTGTAATCCCAGCTACTTGGGAGGCTGAGACAGGAGAATTGCTTGAACCTGGGAGGTGGAGGTTGCAGTGAGCTGAGATCCCATCATTGCACTCCAGCCTGGGCAATAAGAGTGAAACTCCATCTCAAAAAAAAAAAAACCATATTGCTAATGATTAAAGAGCAGCTTCTCATTTTCTTGTTTGAATGGGTGTGGTGAGAAAGAATAGAATTGAGGCATATCGCGTCTTAACTACACAGTTTTTTGAGAGTGTTTCACGTCCATGTTTTTACTTATTTAAAGCCCGAGAATGCCACAACTATCTCATTTTGTAGTTTCGTACACGGTAAATCTTACAGTTTCATGAGTTTGTTTAACATGTACTCAGTGAAGTATTCTTAAACAATTTATTTTCTTTATTCTTATCAGAATAAATGAAATCATGTATTTGAGAGGTAGTCGCCCTGATTATCCTATTTAGGTTTTCTCTCATTTATGTAGTATTTCTGCATCCCGTTCATTTTCATTCATTTCTAAAGCTTTTCTAGTCCAAGTATTCTGGAGAGTTGCTATTCTTATTACTCATCTTTTCATCTGTAATGGTTCTCATTTGTGATATTCAAAAGTAGTAGCGAGATTTTTATTTTAAGATATAGTTCAACAGCTTGACACTTTTCCTGCAAAATACCTTTTGTTGGTTTTGTTTTTCATCTATATATCTTATACCTTTACCTAAAAAGCAAGACTGTCCAGGTTTCTGCCACTGAAACTCATTGCCTCTTCAATCATTTCAGCTCTGGAAAGGAAGAGAAATGGAAGTGAGAAAGTTGAGCATTTCCTGGCAGTTCTTGATAGTTCTGGTTCTGATCCTGCAAATTCTGTCTGCGTTGGATTTTGACCCATACAGAGTCCTAGGGGTCAGCCGAACAGCCAGTCAGGCTGATATTAAAAAGGCTTATAAGAAGCTCGCCCGGGAATGGTAGGTGAAACAAAGAAATAGAGGTTTAACATAAGCTAAACAGTCTTAGCAGGGATGAAGTATTAATTATGACTAGCTTTTATTTGTCTCTGTTTCTATGTTCAATATATATATCTGTCTAAAATATTTTACACAGGAGAGCTGATGTTCATGTTCTATAATTGTTAGCAATAAGATCCAAAGCCTATGTTTACTCTGAAACTCCCTTTTAGGAATACTTTGGCTTAAAGAATTGCCTTAGATACTGTTAGCATATTTAATGTTAAAGTGAGAAGCTTTAATTTTAAAAAAATGTATATATAGTCAATAATGGATATGCTACCCTTCCCATGATACATTATTCATAAAGTAACTTTATGAGTGTAATTGCTGAACAGGAACACTATACAACCCTATTCTCTAAATTATTAATTTCTACACTTTGAAAAAAAGTTAAGAGTAATAGCCTTTTGCCTCTAAAAAAAAAAAAAATTCAGAAACCAAGGATAGTTGTCTCTTGATATCCGTGAGGTCTTGGTTCCAGGATCCCCAGGGATACCAAAGTCATTGGATCCTCAAGTCCCTATATAAAATAGCATAGTATTTGCATATAATCGATGCACATCCTCTCATATACTTTAAATCATCTCTAGCTTACTTATAATACCTAATACAATGTAACTGCTGTGCAAATGGTTGTTATACTGTTATTGTTTAAGGAATAATGACAAGAAAAAAGTCTGTACATGTTCAGTACAGATGCAGTTTTTAAAAAATATTTTTGAATATTTCAAAATAGAAAATATTATATTTTGGTTGGTGGAATCCATGGATGTGAAACCAACAGATACAGAGGGCTGACTATATATTACTTTAAAAAAAAAATTGGCCTGGCATGGTGGCTTATGTTTGTAATCCCGGCACTTTGGGAGGCTGAGGTGGGAGGATCGTTTGAGCCCAGGAGTTTGAGACCAGCCTGGGCAACATAGTGACACCCCATCTCTATGAAAAAAAAAAAAAAAAAAAGTCCAGAAGTTCGAGGCTGCAGTGAGCTATAATCACGCCACTGCGCTCCAGCCTGGGCAACAGAGTGAGACTCATCTCAAATAAAAATCTTACAGAAAATTGTAATTTTGCCTGTGGTTATCAGGATAGCAATTAGCAGGGTAGCAATAAATCTAAAACTTTGGACAGATGTAATCAGTTTCTTCCACCAATGCCTTGGCCCTGCCAAAGAAGCAGAAGTGTTGGATTATATAGATGGAGGGGGAGCAGCAGAAGGAGGAAAGGATGGAAAGGACACAGATGACTCCAAGCTGGCTGTACCAACCATGAGGAATGGAAGAAAGTTTGAGACAGGTACCATCACTGAGCACCTACTACATGCTAACCTCCTGGTTCTATGCTTTTTATCTCATTTAAACCTTATAATGAGCCTATGAAGGAGGATATCAGCGTCTCTTTTTTTTTTGAGACGGAGTCTCATTCTGTCACGCAGACTGGAATGCAGTAGCACGATCTTGCCTCACTGTAACCTGTGCTTCCTGGGTTCAAGAGATTCTCCTGACTCAGCCTCCCAAGTAGCTGGGACTACAGGTGTGCACCACCACACCCAGCTAATTGTTGTATTTCTAGTAGAGATGGGGTTTCGCCATATTGGCCAGGCTGGTCTCAAACTCCTGACCTCAAGTGATCCGTCCATCTTGGCCTCCCAAAGTGCTGGGATTACAGACGTGAGCCACCATGCTCTGCCAGCGTCTCTGTTTTATAGATGAGAAGATGGAGGCTTAGAGTTGGTAAATCTGTGGTACTTCTGGGTTCCATAGTTTGACACTGCATCAATAGTCCATTGCTTTATTGTTTTTTAATCATTTACACATCTAGGCATGAGTAAGGGTGAGTGTGCTAGTAGTGGTTGGCTGGGGAGGAGCTGAATGTGAGTAGGAAGGTATCCAGAAGCAAAACTGCCACATTGAGGTGATGCGTGATGCGGACTGCATGCATGACGGTGCCTGACACTGTTCTGCTTCAGTGAACAGGTGTATTTTAGCATTAAACTGGTTGAAATAAAGGTAAAGATGATTGAAAATATATTTTTTAAATAAATATTTTAGACCATATTCCATGAGAAATCCAGAATTGGATGCCAAAAAAACAATCTCTAATTATACATGACCTCCTTCCAGGGACTCTTTATACCAAGGTTATGTTCTACATCATTTCAGACTCTTGCCTCTTTATGTTTAAAGCAAAATATATAAATCTGCAGCTAATTCATAAGGTAACAACATTCTTTTGGACAGGGCATAGCCTTTGACAATATTTTAAGAACACAAATGACAGCTTGAGTATGTGGGACCTATTAAAATATATAGCTTTGACTTTTCTGTCTTCCAGAGCTGAAAAGGGTGTTATGGTATTAATTAAATGAGTCATATTCTTCTCTTTTTTAATTAGATTCTCTCTAGGAATAATTCATCACCACAGAAATGTATTGAGTGTGTCATCCAGTAAAAGTCTAAAATTTTACTTTACATTTTTAATTTTGCTCTACTATTATTTTCTGCGGTTTTGGCTATGACAATGCTTTGTCACTTGGAATAGTTTAAGTTTTGCTTACTAATGGCTTGATATACACTGAAAATAGCAGTGTTTCCCAGTTTGACTTTTCAGAATGAGCTATAGCAGGGGGAAGTGGTTACTTGTTGAATTGGATCTGGAGCCTTCCTCTGATACATTTTACTAAGTGTTTCTTAGACTGCTTAAGAATTTTCCTTTGCTTGGTGAAACCATTTGACGTTACTTTTTCCCTTAGGAAAACTATGTTTCTCTCCCAATAATTAAGTTTTATCGTAGGTACTTTTTGTTTGTTATCCACATTAGCAAAAGAAATAATTCCTCCCACCCAAAGAATGGCAGATTGGTGTGACATGGTTATGCAGTAAACCAAACAGTAAATTATTTTGTCTAATTCTTTGCTGTATTACCTTCTCTATCTTTGTTTTTATTCCTTTAAGAGGTAACTAGAGAGCCAGTAGATCCTACATACAATATTTCCTCTACTTTGAATTTTAAAGATTGTGTATTATATTGCAGTTCCTGAAATAATTTCATATTAACTGAAAATAGCATTGGACAATACTTTCCTATGGCTGAATTTTTTTTTTGTTTTGTTTTCAACCTTGTGGTGTCTTCCCACAATTAGGAAAGTATTCCGTATGAATACAGCTGAAAGTGCTGTGGTTTCCTCCCTGTTCTTCAGCCTTGCCCTCCTCTGTTTCAGGATCTGTGTTTTCTAACCTAGCTGCCCTCAAGACTCTCTCTGGTTCATTCTCCTAAAAAGCCACTTCCTACCCTTCTTCTACAGAGTTCTATATGTTAAATCTTCATTTGTATGATTGCATAATTTTTGATCCACTCAGTCGTCAGCGTGATGGTTTGGTTGGTTGGTTGGTTTTGTTGGTTTTTTTGGTTTTGTTTTTTTTGTTATCCAGAAATGCTTTGGAGTCTCCATCTCGTTTCCTTAAGTCATGCTGTTTTCATTATGACTAGCTGAGATTTTTTTCCCCCACTAATACTTATAGCAAGGATTAAATGGTTAAGGAAGGAATGATTTTTAAACTCAACAGTCAACAATTTGGAGTTTCCTTATTTGTAGAGAAATCAGAATATGTGGTATAATTCATTCAAACACATTCCTGCTAGAATAAAATCCATTAAGTTGTAGATTTTTTTTTTTTATTCCAATGTGCTTGGTGTGTCCTTAATAGTCATTTGCTTCCCAGTGAATTGTTTTTCTTTCCAGAACCTATGTCAGAGGAAATTTACTAGAAGTTACCAAAAGTGATTATGTAAAGAATACTATCATACAAAGTCTCTAAAAGTGAACTTTGAAAAATCGGTCTGTATAAAACACTGATTTAGGTCTTAGGGGCTTTCAAGGAAGTAAACCTAGCCCTTACTTTCCAGAACTTTAAAATCTCCAAAGCTGGCCGGGTGTGGCAGCTCACACCTGTAATCCCAGCGCTTTGGGAGGCCAAGACAGGAGGATGGCATAAGTCCAGGAGTTTGAGACCAGCCTGGACAACATGGCAAAAAATGTTAAACATGTGGCATTGAGGCCGGGACGGGTGGATCATTTGAGGTCAGGAGTTTGAGACCAGCCCAGCCAACATGGTGAAACCCCATCTCTACTAAAAATACAAAAATTAGCTGGGTGGTAGTGGCGCAGGCCTGTAATCCCAGCTACTCGGGAGGCTGAGGCAGGAGAATCGCTTGAGCCTGGGAGGCAGAGGTTGCAGTGAGCCAAGATTGTACCACTGCATTCCAGTCTGGGCAACAGAGTGAGACACTGTCTCAAAAAAAAAAAAAAAAAAAAAAAAAAAAAAAAAAGTGGCCTTGAAATCTTTACCCAGGTAAAAGGCAATCGTAATAATAATGAAAAATGTTCTACTTTGAAAGTCAGACACAAGTGCAGTTTGAAACCGGATTGTTACTAAATGAATTTAGTCTATCCTAAAACCTATTTCTCGTGTCTACCTGTGTTATCAGAAGAAACAATAGCATTCTGGCATCCCGATATCATTCTAGCATTGGGATGGAATGTTGCCATCCTAGGAGAAGACATGGGTTCTTATGGATAAATGATTTAGCCTTCAGCCAGCTTTAGCAGTGTTTGGGAGCAGTGTACAGACATGCACCATTTCCCACCTTCCTCTGTGAAATGCTGCAGTATCATATGGTGCTTTGAAAACGTGCCCCGCTGGAGTGCTTTGGGGAAAAGTCGCCTGTTTCAGAGTTTCATTGATTATAGTCATGTAAAGCAACTGATTGCCTCTATCATTTATTTTAAGAAACTTTCCTAACAAAATAGCCCTCCATTTGCCTCTGTAGTGAACTCTGTGGACAAGGACATTAAATGACTGTGCATTAAAAGTTAAATCTGTTCTCACTGCCTGCCCATTTGTGTTTCAGGCATCCTGACAAAAACAAAGATCCTGGAGCAGAAGACAAGTTCATTCAAATCAGTAAGGCTTACGAGGTATCGTGTCCAGCTTTGTGATGCATCCATTAGCTCTTATAAAATATGCCTTAGGAGGTGATGAATTTTGTAACGTTCTCAGAAAGGTCATGTTCTCCATGCCCTTGACGCAGTTTCTAGATTATAATAGAACAGGCTGGATGCGGTGGCTCACGCCTGTAATCCTGGCACTTTGGGAGGCCGAGGTGGGTGGATCACGAGGTCAGGAGTTCAAGACCAGCCTGACCAACATGCTGAAACCCTGTCTTTACTAAAAATACAAAAAAAAATTAGCCAGGCGTGGTGGCACATGCCTGTAATCCCAGCTACTCAGGAGGCTGAGGCAGGAGAATCACTTGAACCCAGGAGGCGGAGGCTGCAGTGAGCAGGGATCGAGGCACTGTACTCCCGCCTGGGTAACAGAGAGAGACTCCGTCTCAAAAAATAAAATAAAAAATGATAGAACATATTTGGCCACATCCAGTATATTGAAACAAGTGCCTGAACACTTCAGCTCTTGGAAAAACTGGCCTATTTTAAAGGCTTTAACTAGAATTGTAGAATTACCTTGAGTATGTCTGTATGTGTCTCTATTGCTTTCTTAGAAATTTGCATTAAAGAATCACATACCAAATAGCCTATATTTATTAAAGTGGCGCAAGGTAACAAATATATTTAAACACAAGATTTTCAATAATTTTCCAATATGTCAGCTTAAGTAGATTGGTCTGGAATATGCATCAAAGAGAATTCAGTGGCTTTCTGATTGGTGTAGGGAATGTCCTTCAGCAGACAGTGCTTAGCTCATAGAATAACACATCATCATTCTAAAACAGATTCCTGAATTTTAGACTTCAAAGTTATTTTGTAAAACAAAGTCAACTAACAGACAAGGCACTAGCCTATAGCTATTTGGTGTTCATAGCTTTTCTTATCTTGGTTTGAATTAGTCCAACTCACCAGGTATGACCAGGTCAATTTTCTTGTCATTGAGCCCTGGTGATCAACATTATGTTATGTTTTATTTGTTTTGCTGAAGTGTTTAATGTTGTGGTAGTTTGAAATCTTTAATACCAAGATGAGCATGAGTACCTAAACTGAAATATTTTAGTCTTGAATGTTCTTTAATGTTTCTCTAATGAAGAAGAGTTTCTCATTCTTTTGAATGACCGCATTTAGCATATCTAATTGACTGGACCCGGTGGCTGTTCACGCCCTGTAATCCCAGCACTTGGGGAGGCTGAGGCATGCAGATCGCTTAAGCTCAGGAATTCAGGACCAGCCTAGACAACATGGTGAAAAATACAAAAATTAGCCAGGCCTGGTGGCATGTGCTGATGGTCCTAGCTACTCAGGAGGCTGAGATGGAAAGTTGACCCTGAGAGATGGAGGCTGCAGTGAGCTGTGATCACGCCACTTCACTCCAGCCTGGGTGACAGAGTGAGACCCTATCTCAAAAAGAAAAAGAATATCTAATTATGTCTAATCTTTTTTCTTAAGAGACAGTCTGTCTCTGTCACCCAGGCTGGAGTACAGTGATGCAATCACAGCTCACTGCAGCCTTGAACTCCTGGGCTCAAGCAATCTCCCACCCACCTCACCCTCCCAAGTAGCTAGGACTATAGGCACGCACCACCAGGCCTGGCTGATTTTTTTTTTCTTTTTGTAGTGAAGTCTTGCTACGTGGTCCAGGCTGGTCTTGAACTCCTGGCTTCAAGGGATCCTCCAAACCTTGGCCTCACATAATCGTGTCATCGTTTTTGCATTTCTTTTCTTTTCTTTTCCTTTTTTTTTTTTTTTTTTTTTGAGACGGAGTTTCACTCTTGTTGCCTAGGGCTGGAGTGCAGTGGCACCATCTCGGCTCAGCTCAACCTCTGCCTCCTGGGTTCAAGCAATTCTCCTACCTCAGCCTCCTGAGTAGCTGGGTTTACAGGCATGCGCCACTACTCCCAGCTGATTTTTTGTATTTTTAGTAGAGACGGGGTTTCTCCATGTTGGTCAGGCTGATCTCGAACTCCTGACCTCAAGTGATCCACCCGCCTCAGCCTCCCAAAGTGCTGGGATTACAGGTGTGAGCCACCGCGCCTGGCTACATTTATTTTCTTCCTATGTCTTTCAAGCTGCTTACAAAAAAGTCTTTTGGATGAAACTTGTTGTTGTTTAGATTTTTTTTCCGTCCTTTATAGATTCTTTCAAATGAAGAAAAGAGATCAAATTATGATCAATATGGAGACGCTGGAGAGAATCAGGGCTACCAGAAGCAGCAACAGCAGCGAGAGTATCGCTTCCGCCATTTCCATGAAAATTTTTATTTTGATGAATCCTTTTTTCACTTCCCTTTTAATTCTGAACGGCGGGACTCAATTGACGAAAAGTATTTATTGCACTTTTCACATTACGTGAATGAAGTGGTTCCGGATAGCTTCAAGAAACCCTACCTCATCAAGATCACCTCCGATTGGTGCTTTAGCTGCATTCATATCGAGCCTGTGTGGAAAGAAGTTGTTCAAGAACTGGAAGAATTGGGTAAGATACTTTTATTCATTGAAAGATATTTATATAGATGACTTTTTTTTTTTCAAGGTGGAGTCTTGCTCATTGCCTAGGCTGGAGTACAGTGGTGTGATCTCGGCTCACTGCAACCTCTACCTCCCGGGTTCAAGTGATTCTCCTGGCTCAACTTCCCGAGTAGTTGGGATTACAGGCACCCACCATCACACCCAGCTAATTTTTGTATTTTTAGTAGAGACAGGGTTTCGCCACGTTGGCCAGGCCGGCTTCGAACTCCTGACCTCAAGTGATCTGCCTGCCTTGGCCTCCCAAAGTGCTGGGATGACAGGTGGGAGCCACCACGCCCGGCCCCAAAGCAAATTTTTTAAATCGCCTATTCTATAAACCCTTTTTGAAAATCTTTCTTAAATGTATTAGTCTGCTTTCTTCAACTCTGTGACTCTGAAGCACCAATTTTTTTACTTATTGTGAGCTGAGCCTTGAAGGGGGTTGGAAGTCAGCTAAGGAACCTTCAGTCACATACTGGTAAAAACTAGTGTATAAAAGCATCCAGTGTTTAAAGAGAAGTATGCTGTGGAAGAGGGCCCAGAATTAGCACCATCCCTGACCTTGAGCTCCCCATTTGGTTGAAGAGAAAATATATACACAGAGAATTAACACCGACCTCACATTTGCAAGCACAGAATAGTGTTTTGCTGAAGGAGTAGACAAAGATGACAAGAAATTCCTTCTGTATTTTCTAACTCCTTGCCCATGAAACAGATACCTTTATTTGAAACTTTTTCCTCAGTCAACTTTCATGTTCCAATTACTGTATTAGACACTAAAAGATATATAATAATAATAATTTTTGTTGAACATTTCAGTTCCCTTGCATTGTGGTAAATGCTTTCTGTGCATTATTTTTGTCCCCAAAGCAACTCAATGAAGGAGAGACTATTATTATCCCTATTTTACAGGTGAGGGAACTAAGGCATTGAAGGTTAAGGAACTAATTCATTATTACACTACCCGTAAGCATCAGTATTGAGTTGGACCCAGGAGTCTGACCGTCTTAAACACTGCCCTGTACTGCTTCAGAAATAAGTAAATCATGGTCCTTGTGCCCAGGAAACTCAAATAAGAAACATACCTCAATCATCTCAGCACATTTAGTGCTTGCTGGAAGGTGCAGGCAGAGCTACCAGCGTGGCCCGGAGGTTGAGCATCTTGAAATCAAATATCATTTTAGGGAAACCCAATTTGGATGATCAGGCAGTGATTACCTGGGTTTGGCAATTTATTCACCATGACTTCCTGTTTAAAAAGAGAGACTGCTGGGCACGGTGGCTCATGCCTGTAATCCCAACACTTTGGGAGGCCGAGGCAGGTGGATCACGAGGTCAGGAGTTCAAGACCACCACCAACATGGTGAAACCCCATCTGTACTAAAAATACAAAAATCAGCCAGGAGTGGTGACGGGTGCCTGTAGTCCCAGCTACTCCAGAGGCTGAGGCAGGAGAATTGCTTGAACCCGGGAGGCAGAGGTTGCAGTGAGCCGAGATCATGCCACTGCACTTCAGCCTGGGTGACAGAGTGAGACTCTGTCTCAAGAAAAAAAAAATAAAAAGAAAAAAAAAGAAAGACTAATTCCTGTCCAGGCGCAGTGGCTCATGCCTGTAATCCCAGCACTTTGGGAGGCCAAGGCGGATGGATCACCTGAGGTCAGTAGTCCGAGACCAGCCTGGCCAAAATGCTGAAACTCTGTCTCTAGTAAAAATACGAAATGAGCTGGACGTGGTGGCACGTGCCTATAATCTCAGCTACTTGGGAGGCTGAGGCAGGAGAATCACTTGAACCCTGGAGTTGGAGGTTGCAGTGAGCCAAGATCACACCATTGCATTCCAGCCTGGACAGTGAGAGAAACACCGTCTCAAAAAAACAAAACAAAAAAGACTAATTCCTGTCTTTCAAGGATTTCTAAGTATATAAGAGTCTCATACTGTCTAGAAAAAAGGTCATCCTAAATACTGGTGAAAATACACATTTTTCCACTTTAGCTCTGTGTTCTTTTGTTTCATTTCACGTTATTTTGCATCTCGTGGTTAGTGTACCAGCAGGTTTGTATTTAGCCACATTTGAGTGGTGTGTTCTTCCAGTTGGCTCTGTGCCATCCCCTAAGGCCTATTCAAAGGTGGAGAGAAAATAAATGTGTATGTGCAGCTGAGGGGAAAGAGAACTTCCCTAAAGGATGTGATATGTATTTAGGATTCCTTAGAGAGAGCTGTTTGGCATCTCAAATTATGGGTGTGACAGATGTTTACTAGTGCACGGAAGACCCTCTCACAGCCTCAGTATAGTATTTTTAATTCCCCAGGTATGCAAATTAGCCAGAAGCATCAATTTTTATAAACATCAAATAATGTTTCTGAAATAAGTCACATATGCTTTGCTATTTTTTTTTTTTTTTTTTTTTTTTGAGGCAGAGTCTCGCTCTTGTCTCCCAGGCTGGAGTGCAGTGGCGTGATCTCTGCTCACTGCAAGCTCCGCCTTCCAGGTTCACACCATTCTCCTGCCTCAGCCTCCCTAGTAGCTGGGACTACAGGCACCTGCCACCACACCTGGCTAATTTTTTTGTATTTTTAGTAGAGACGGGGTTTCACCGTGTTAGCCAGGATGGTCTCGATCTCCTGACCTTATGATCCTCCCACCTCAGCCTCCCAAAGTGCTGGGATTACAGGTGTGAGCCACCGCGCCTGGCTTTTTTTTTTTTTTTTCTTTTAAGAGACGTCATTCTATTGCCCAGGCCAGGGTGTAATGGCACAATCATGGCTCACTGCAACCTCAACCTCGTGGGCTTAAGCAGTCCTGCTGCCTCAGCCTCCCAAGTAGCTGAGATTAGAGGTGCATGCCATTGTACCTGTCTTTAAATATCTTTTCAGGAAGAAAAATACCACAAATTGGCCAGGCATGGTGGCTCATGCCTGTAATCACAGCACTTCGATAGGCTGAGGTGCGCAGATCACTTGAGGTCAGGAGTTCGAGACCAGCCTGGCCAACATGGTGAAATCCCGTCTGTGCTGAAAATACAAAAATTAGCCAGCTGTGGTGGCGCATGCCTGTAATCTCAGCTACTTGGGAGGCTGAGGCAGGAGAATTGCCTGAACCCAGGAGGTGGAGGTTGCAGTGAGCCAAGATCGAGTCACTGCACTCCAGCCTGGGCAACAGAGCAAAACTCTGTCTCAAAAAAATAAAATAAAATAAAATCAAGTGGCCAGGCATGTTGGCTCACACCTGTAATCCCAGCACTTTGGGAGGCCGAGGCGGGTGGATCACCTGAGGTCAGGAGTTCAAGACCAGCCTGACCAATGTGGTGAAACCCTGTCTCTACTAAAAATACAAAAATTAACTGGGCGTGGTGCTGTGTGCCCGTAATCCCAGCTACTGGGGAGGCTGAGACAGGAGAATTGCTTGAACCAGGGAGGCAGAGGTTGCAGTGAGCCGAGATTGCGCCACTGCAGTCTGGCCTGGGCAACAGAATGAGACTCCGTCTCAAAAAAAAAAAAAAAAGAAAAGAAAAAAACCACAAATTTAAAACACCAAATATTTATCATTCTTTATTCTATTCCTCCAACCACAGCCTCCCAAGTAGCTAAGACTAGAGGCACATACCGCCATGCCCAGCTAACTTTTTTTTTAGACTCATCACGTTAATCGTCACAGATCCCAGAGCCAGACTTCCTGGGTTCAGATCCCATCACCATCACTTGCCAGCTCTGTCACCCTGAAACTTCACCTCTCCATGTCTCAGTTTTCTTATAGGTAAAATAGAGATGGTGAAGATTGGTCTTAAACTCCAGGAGATAGGAAAGAGATGGTGAAGACTGGTCTTAAACTCCTGGTCACAAGTAATCCTCCCGCCTCAGCCTCCCAAAGCACTGGTATTACAGGCATGAACCACCATGCCCAGCCAACTTTTCAGTTTCTAATTCAGGTTTCTGTGTGTGCTCGGTCTGGTAGAAGGTATACTGAATGGCACAGTTACTAGAAAGGCATATTTCCCAGGATCAGTTCATAAATTGGCATTCAATCTATATAGCAATCCTGGTAAGGTCATTTAGGGTGAGTCAGTCTCTGAGAAATTGATCCCTCTAATGTTCAGAACCTGGGGCAGAAGTGGTCATTGGAGGCAGTAAGAAGTCCAGGCTTTGTGGTCAGCTGGAACTAGATTCAGATCCTGGTTCCACTGCACACAAACCATGATGCCTCACCCTCCCCCAGCTTCAGTTTCCTCGGCCATAAAGATAGCAATACTTACCTTGCAGAGTGATTGTGAGTATGAAAAGTATAATGTATATAAAGCTCTAGGCGTGGTAAAGAGGGCACTCAAGAAGTGATAATCCCTCCCTTGGGCCTTTGTCTTGTAGCCACTTGACCTCCCTAGGTGATGTCTCTTCTGTCTTTACGAATGACCAAATCTCCCAATGTATGTGCCTGCTTTATTCTTTTTCTTTCTTCTGCTCATATAATTCTCTGTGCGCTTCCATTTATTGACATTGTCCCATCGTTATTTATAATGACTGCAGTGTGATATAGTATACTGTACTTGCCTCTAGAGAAGAGCCAAGAATCCAATTTGGATTCTTGTTCTGCAATTTTGTCAGCTCTGCAACCTGGGAAAAGTCACTTTACCTCTCTGAACCTCTCTCTCTATCTGTAAAATGAGGGGAGCGGACTATACAATTCCTAAGGCTCCTCCTTTCCTGCCCTTGAGAGACTGCAACAGTCACAGTCAGGTAGCCTACAGAGAGCTTAGTTTAGCCTGCTCAGCAGTTTTAAAACGTTAAGTTTGGGATCCCTGCCATTTACTCAGCAATTTCATTTTAGGAATTTACTAATTAGAAAATAAGCACACAAGAGCACAAAGACGTATGTACAAAGATATACAAGGATGCCCGTCAGCATTCCTTATAATGTTAAGAATTAGGCTAAAAGCAACTTTTAATATCGTGCTTTATAATAAGAAATATATGTATATTTTGGTGTTTGTTCCCAGTTCCTGGCACAGATCTCCTAAAACCCTTGAGATTGCCTGATGAATAGGGGTGCTAAGATAATCTTTTGCTCTCGTATTTGATCTTTGACCCTGATTCCTGACACGGAGCTCCTAATCCTTAGAATTTCCTGCAGGATAGGAGCATCTTTTGTTCTACTGAGGCGACTCTTAATGGGCCCCTGTGTGGGAGCTGGTCACCAGAAAAAACAAACCGTGATTAGAAGTTTGAAAGTTTCACCCTCATCCTCCAGAAAGAGGAGAGGGGAGGAGAGGGGCTGGAGATTGAGTTAATGATTGATCACTCCTGCATGATGAAGCCTTCATAAAAATCCCTGAACTCTGGCTCGGTTTCCTGGGGGGTGGGCTCAGTCTACACCACCTCCCCTCAGCTGAGCCTACAGTAGAGGGCCCAGGCATCCTCCCCTATGGGAGAGGCGTTTGAGTAAGGAGCCTCGCCTGGGGTGTCCTAGCCTCACATTTACTGGCAAAAAAATGAACATATATATATAGTTCATCCCGGAACTGCTGGGTTTGAGAGTTCCCAGGTGGCTGAACACATGGAGGTGCCTGGAGGGTGGCAAGCCCTGGGAGGGCAGGATGCTCCCACCCTTCCATATACCTTACTATGTACCTCTCTTCTTTCTGGCTGATCATCTGTCTCCTTTGTAATATCCCTATACCTAATGAGTAACCATAAGGAATATTCCCCTGAGTTCTGTGAGCAGCTCGAGCAAGTTAGTTGAACCCAAGGAGGGTCATGGGACGCTTTGATTTATAGCCAGTTGGTTAGAAGTACAGGACACAACCTGGGACTTCTGGCGTCTGAAGTGGGAGCAGTCTTACGGGACTGAACCCTTCACCTGCAGGACCTGATGCTGTCTCTGGGTAGATCGTGTCAGAACTGAGTTGATACCCAATTGGTGTCTGCTGGAGGATTTACAGGGAACCCCCACCCCCACAGCGTGTGGTGTCAGAAGGGAAGCATTGAGTTGGGCATAGTGGCATGTGCCTGGAATCCCAGGTACTCAGGTGGCTGAGGCAGGAAAATCACTTGAGCCCAGGAGTTTGAGACCAGCCTGGGCAACATAGTGAGATGCCATCTCTTAAACAATGAGTATCAGGGAAAGCATTGTGTTGAGTATGAGTAGGAAAAACAGTTTTGTTTTTCCTCTCTCACAACTTCAATGTGCAACAATAAATGAATTAAATAGATTGATGGCCCAGTTTCAGTGAGCTCCTACTATGTGCCAGGCTCTGGTCTGGTGTTAGGGATACATCAGTGGACTACAAAGGGATCCCTACCTTCATGAGGCTTACATTCTAGAAGGGGAGACAGACAATAAACAATTGACAGAAGGAAAATGGGTGGTACCTTAGAAGGTGGTAAACACTGCGGAAAAAGTTAAAGTGAGCAGGTTGTGTGTGGGGAGTACTATTTTAAATATGGTGTCAAGGTAGGCCGCATTCAGGACTTGAAGTTGGTAAAGAAGTCAGCTACGCAGAAGTCAGGGAGATGCACACTTCAGGCTGAAAGAACAGCCAGCGCCAAGGCCCTGGGGCAGGAGCATCCACTGTCTTCACAGCACAACAACGACACTGGGGACTGGGGCAGGCTGAGGGAGGAGTGGAAGAAGAGGACATGGGGAACCAGGGGCCAAACACAAAGGGTCTTGTTGGCCTCTGTGAGGATTGTGCATTTTATTCCAACTGAAATGGGTCTTTGCGGGGTTTGGGCAGAGGAATGATGTGATCCATTTTTATGTTTTAGAAGGAGCAGCCTGGCTGCTATGTTAAGAACAGACTGTCAGGAGACAGGGAGAAGTGGGGGAGAGCATTTAGGATATTATTGCAGCAACATAGTCAGGAGAGATAATGATGATTCAGAGCGGGGCATATAATGAAAGTGATGAAAAACAGTTGAATTCCAGACATTTTCTCAAGAGAAAACCAACAAGACTTGCCGACAGATTGGATGTGGGGTGCAACAGATAAGAGAAGCCAAAGATGACTCTTACGGTTTTTGTCCTGAGTAACTGGAAGGATGGAGCTGTCATCAACTGAAATGGCAAAGGCGTAGGTAGGACAGGTCTGTGGGAGGAGATTAGGGGTTCGTTTTTGGAAATGTGAAGCTTGAGAAGTCTAGTAGACATCCAAAAGAAAATGTACACTTACCAGCCTTTAATATTCAACGTGTCTCCAGTGTTAGCAGAGTAAGTGGCCCTCCAAATATATGGTTGGATGAAAGAACAAGAAAAGTTGTTCAAGTATTAAGTGAAATAAGTATCAGATGACCCCATTTCATTTTATGTATATGCATACACACACAACACACACACACACACACACACACGTAGCTCTTCTTACATATTGCCAGATTGCTCTGCAGAAAAACTGAACCAATCTAGAATTCCAGCAGTGAAAGAATGCTAGACAGTCTGTTAGGAAAGACGACATCTATGAGGTCGGGATTTCAATTTCACACCAGAAAATTACTTAGCACTTTTTCCAGCTGCCATGGAGACATAAAAAGGCTTCACTTGGATCTTCCATTCTTTTCAGGTGTAGGAATTGGCGTGGTCCATGCTGGGTATGAGAGGCGCCTGGCCCATCACCTAGGGGCACACAGCACGCCCTCTATCCTAGGAATCATTAACGGGAAAATCTCCTTCTTCCACAATGCAGTTGTCCGTGAAAATCTGAGACAATTTGTAGAAAGTCTTCTTCCAGGGAACTTGGTGGAGAAAGTAAGTATCTGTCAAGGAAAACGTGGCTGAAAAGTAGTTTAAGAGGTACCTAGGACTGTTGATTGCACAGAACATTTTCTGTAGTCCTCTCAAGCCTGAGTTTCATTGTGAGGAAGGCAAGCCACATATTAATTAATTATTCAAACTAAATCATGTAAGTGAAGTCTGTAGGAGACTAAAAATTGAAACATGAAGTACAGAGACTGAAAGAATTAATTCCTATTAATAACTATCTTGCAGATCTTACACTGTCATAGAAATCTGAGCCTAAAATGACACTGCCTATTTTCTAAACAAAAAAATTAAATCACATGTTAGAAATAATTAGGGATTTCTTTCCAGCTCATAAATTTGTTCATGTGAAGATATTTGTCTTTATTCAAATATAATTATATTTGGTTATATGTTTAACGATCGTATCTACGGAAAATGCCAGATTCCATGAAAGCAAATACTATTTTTGAAACTTCAGAAACTTACAGTGACAATAATATGAACGAATTTCACAAAGAAAAGGTTGAAATAGAGAAGCCAGATAAAGTTTACATTGGTCTATTATTTCCATATTTAAGCACCTAATATATTTTTTCAGTATCTTAATTTAGGGATCAAAGTAACTAGGAAAAGACTCATTTTGCTTTAAATAATTAATTCTCTTAAGAATACAGGGAAAGTGAACATAAAAAATTTTCATCATATTTCTAGTGCTATTCCTAGACTGTCCTGCTGGGATCATTATCTATAGAGGAAATATTTGTTCGAGTTAACTTAAAAGGTCAGAGACTATTGTAGGCTCCTAAAATGATGATAGATTGTCCTGATAGATCCTCAAACATTTATATAAAGTATCTATTCTGTGCCTGGCATAGATTAATGTAGCCATTTCAAGCAGCTCCCAAGCGAGTGGTTATTTCCAGTATGTTGGAGCCCATCCTAATGAGTTGGGAAAGGCTTCCTGGCAGAAGTGACCCTTGGACCAGGTTGGGTTGCAGGCAGGCAGAAATCTGAAGACATGAAATAGCCTGCTTTGTAAGAAGTTGTCATTGGTGAGCAGCAGAGGAGAGGGTTAGAGAGGTTATTAGGAATCTCCCTATGAGAGCCTCAGAGCACCTTCATGCTCCTTTAAGGAACTTGGGCCTTGGCCCGCGGGTGATGGAGCCATTGTAGGGGTTTGAGCAGAGGAGTGAAATGATCGAATTTATATAAATCATTCTAGATGCAGTATGGAAAGATAAACTTTGTTTGACGACTATGAAAAATTTCTAGCTAGATAATTTATTCATGTTTTTAATTTCTCTCAGTAGGAACATTTTAAGATATCAATGGGGGAAAGTAACAATTCAGATAACAATAAATGAAATTATATAATGTATAGAGGGGGTGGACCAGCTTATTTTTATTTACGCCATTTAAAAAGAACAAACTGGCCTAGAGTAGTGGCTCACACCTGTAATCCCAGCACTTTAGGAGGCTGAGGTGTAGCATCGCTTGAGTCCATAAGTTCAAGACCAGCCTGGGCAACATACTGAGACCCAATCTCTACAAAAAATGCAAACATTAGCCAGGCATGGTGCCATGTGCCTGTAGCCCCAGCTATTCAGGAGGCTGAGGTGGGAGGATCCCTTGATCCTGGGAGGTTTGGGAGGTTGAGGGTGCAATGAGCCATGATCATGCTACTGCACTCTAGCCTGGGCAACAAAGCAAGACCCTGTCTCAGAAAAAAGAGTGAGGGGCAAGCTGGGAGACTGAGGCGTGATAGATAGATGGGAGACTGAGGCATGATAGATAGATGATAGGTAGGTAGGTAGGTAGATAGATAGATGATAGATAGATAGATAGATAGATAGATAGATAGATAGATAGATAGATAGATAGATAGATACTGAAAGGGGTGGTTGTGCATTATTTTCTGCTGGCTAGTATGTTAAGAAGTATACTCTGTAATTAAGCAAGAACCAATTCTGGAAGCTCAATTTTTATAATATGGTCAGTAATTGTTTCAGACAGGATTATGATTTCAGTCTGTAAGAATTCAATGAAAATATGAAATCAATATCGCCATTCTTTTAATAGCTTTAGCCAAATGAAGACAAAAAGATTAGTTGTCTGCATTTTTATTTTTTGCAATCTTTTATACTTACTTGATTTGTTTATTTTCTCCTGACTGGAGTAAATACAATTGTTAAGAATTAAATATTGAGACTAACATTCTATTTTCAATTTAAGGTTACTAATAAAAATTATGTCAGATTCCTCTCTGGCTGGCAGCAAGAGAATAAGCCTCATGTCCTTCTGTTTGACCAAACGCCCGTTGTGCCACTGTTATACAAGGTACTTTCTGTGCTGGGATAATGGTTTCTTTACCTTTTCTTTTCTTTTCCTTTTCTTTTCTTTTCTTTTCTTTTCTTTTCTTTTCTTTTCTTTTTTAGCAGAAAGTAATCTCTGAGTTGGAACTTATAGCCTATTTATCTTTTTTTAAGAAACAGTTTCTTCCATGAGAAATGTTTGAAGACCAGAAATTTTACATAACAATCATACATTGAGTACTGATTAATGCCAGTTACTGTGTTAGTGCTTTCTATGCACATATCATGTAATACTCAGAAGAACCCAGTGATGGAGATACTATCCCTGTTTCTTTCTTTTTTTTTTTTTTTTTTTGAGACAGAGTTTCGCTCTGTCGCCCAGGCTGGAGTGCAGTGGCGTGATCTCCTCGGCTCACTGCAGCCTCCACCTCCTAGGTTCAAGCGATTCTTCTGCCTCAGCCTCCCAAGTAGCTGGGACTACATGTGCACACCACCATGCCCAGCTAATTTTTGTATTTTTAGTAGAGACAGGGTTTCACCATGTTGGCCAGGCTGCTCTCGAACTCCTGACCTTGTGACCCACCCACCTCAGCCTCCCAAAGTGCTGGGATTATAGGTGTGAGCCACTGTGATGACTGCGATGGGCTTTTTTTTTTTTTTTTTTTTTTGGAGACCAAGTCTCACTCCGTCGCCCATGCTGGGGTGCAGTGGCATGATCTAGACTCACTGCAACCTCTGCCTACCGGGTTCAAGCAATTCTTTCACCTCTGCCTCCAGAGTAGCTGGGACTACAGGCACACACCACCATGCTTGGCCAATTTTTGTGTTTTAGTAGAGATGGGGTTTCACCATGTTGGCCAGGCTGGTCTTGAACTCCTGACCTCAAGTGATCTGCCCACCTCGGCCTCCCAAAGTGCTGGGATTAAAGGCATGAGCCACCACACCCAGCCACTATCCCTGTTTCCATAGACCAAGATACTGAGGCTTAGAGCGGTCATATAACCCACTCAAGTTCTCACTACAGCATGGTGAGCGCAATTCCCATTGACTTCAGACCTGCCCTCTGAATGATTCCCCCATTACACTCCCAGCCTACCTACACTCCCCACTACCTCTCATGTCACTGTGACATGAGATGGAGAGGAAGGTGTTATCAGTGGCATGGTCACTGCCATCTTACCTAATTACGGTACTGGTAATCCCCAAACCCGTGCCTCCTGACCAGTACAGATTTCAAGAAGATCATTATTTTGCTTTAACTATGAAAAAGAAGAGAGTTGTTTGTATTTACTTTGTTGGTACAGTTTTTGCACATGGAACACCATAGAATGGAAGTATACAAGGATATGGAAGACCTAGTGGAGCTGTGTAAGCTGGCATGCGTCTCTCCGCTCAGTGATGTGAAAAAGCCCTACTTGATTTGTCATTTACATCTTTGCTGTAGTTTTATTTTCTTCCTCTCTATTATGCCCTAACAGTTGACTGCCTTTGCATACAAAGATTATTTATCATTTGGATATGTATATGTGGGTTTGAGAGGGACGGAAGAGATGACGAGGCGGTACAACATCGATATCTACGCCCCTACCCTCTTGGTCTTTAAAGAACATATAAACAAGCCTGCCGATGTTATCCAGGTACGTGAGGGTCACCTTGGTTAAGATTTTCTTCACATTTTATCCCAAGATTTTATGTAAATAAACAGCAAAATTGAACAAAGTGGCTGAAGGAAAGGATCTTCCTTCAGATGCACAAAATTTTTTAATGAATTTTTTTATCTAACTTGGTACCATTTGCTTTAAAATTTTTTATTTAAAACGTTTAAAAATTTTAACACCTTTAAAGGGCTCCTGTTGGAAAACCAACAATCTTTTTCGATTGTTTAAAAGTTAAAAGTTAAATGTAAAACAGTAATAAAAAGGAACAAGAAGAAGCCACAAACTAACTGAGAGAATGTACAGATGAATATTTATCTGATCTTAAGGTGGGAAAGGGTTAAAAAGCATTGGGGAAAAATCTTGGAAAATCTTAATAACTTGACTCTAAGTTTTATGTTTTTATGTAAATACTTTAAAAGTTAAAAAACTGGGGAAATATTTATAACAAATATTAAAATATTGATATTTTTAATTTCTAAAGAGCTTTTAATCAAGAAAATCACAAAATTCTGAGAAGACTAATAATAAACATTTTTAAAAATTAAATCTCACAAGTAATCAGAGAACATTAACCTTTTTTCACCCATGCAACTGTCAAAGATTTTCTAAGTTAAAATAGTACTGTGAGGGTGTAGAGAAACAAGTACTATCTTGCTAGAGGAAGTAGGCTTTCAGAAAAGGAATTTGGTAATATTGTATTAATCGCCTAAATTCATGAGTAAACCTGAGTATTGTGTGCCAAACACTGTTCTGGGTGCGGGGGTACAGCATTGAATAAGATCAGCAGAATTCCCTGTCCTGTGTCCTACTGGGAAAGACAGACCAACAATATAATATAGTCTGTTATCATTTGTTATGTAGTGATCAGTGTTGAGGAGAAAGAGCAGGAAAGAGGAATGTGGAGTATTAGGGGAGAAAGGTTGCCGTTTTAAGGCAGAATGGCCTAGAAGGGCCTCATTGAGGGCTTAAACAAAGACCTAAGGGAAGTGACACCATCTTTCAGGAATCTAACGGATTAGGAACTCAAACAAAGACTTAACATCTAAAGATGTTAAGCAATTTTCATAATCATGAAAACTCGGGGGGAAGTGTAAGTATCCAACAATAGGATAACTAGGATTATTATTAGTACAGCCCATAAAAGGAATATTATAGAGCCATTTAAAGTGTCAATTTCAAGCATACTTCGTGATAGGGATAATTTTCATTGCATAATGTTAAAAAGCAACCAGGATGCAAAATTGTTCATGCAATGTAAACACTGATCTCAATTTTATAGCATGAATACCTGTGTATGCATAGGAAGAACTGGAAATATTGGTACCAGTGTTCTCAAAAGAAGTGAAAAAAAGAAAAAGAAAAAATTACTGGAAAGCATTAGTAGTAATCATCTCTCAATGGTAAAATTATATATCATTTTAATCTTTGTGTTTTCCAAAATCCCTATAATGAACATATTTTATTTACAAGGACATTTTGACTGTCCTAAGGAAGGCTAGAAAGAAGTTTTATAAAATTCTTTATCTCATTCATTCTATAAACATTTCATTGCCTGCCTGCTGTGTAGCAAACACAAAGCCAGCTCTGACATCCAGAGTTAGTCTTTGCCCTCAAGCATCTCAGTCAGGAGGAGAGGGACCTAACCGTCCACTCTAATGGCAGCTGAGTTGTCCTGTGAACACAGAAGAAGGGTACCTGAAACCATGGAAACCAGATGGGAAAGTGGACCGTAAAGAAAGAAGAGCAGGTTTAGGAAGATGAGAACTTTGGCTGTGGACATACTGAATTAGAGCTGCCTGTAGGAAACAGAAGGGGAGAAGTCCTTTTTACAGTTGGATATAGGAATCGAGATCTTAAGAAAGGCATACAGGCTAGGGATAGAAACTGGTGGATCATCAGTAAATGGTTAGTGGTTGAAGTCTTGAGTAGGGTAAGATCTTCCCGGCCTAATACTGTAGTCTCCCCTGATCCACCCCCCTTACCCCTTTTTCAATTTCTGAGGTTTCAGTTACCCACAGTCAACCAGGTCCAAAACATAGGTGACTACAGTGCAATAAGATGTTTTGAAGCGGGATGTGGTGGCTCACGCCTGTAATCCCAGCACTTTGGGAGGCTGAGGCGGGCGGATCACGAGGTCAGGAGATTGAGACCATCCTGGCTAACATGGTGAAACCCCATCTCTACTAAAAATACAAAAAATTAGCCGGGCGTGGTGGGGGGCACCTGTAGTCCCAGCTACTCGGAAGGCTGGGGCAGGAGAATGGCGTGAACCCGGGAGGCGGAGCTTGCAGTGAGCTGAGATCACGCCACTGCACCCCAGCCTGGGTGACAGAGCAAGACTCCATCTCAAAAAAAAGATGTTTTGAGTGAGGGGGATCATGTTCACATCACTTTATTACAGTATATTGTTAGAATTGTTCTATTTTAATATTATTATTGTTAATCTCTTGCTGTGCCTAATTGATAAACTTTATCATAGGTATGTGTACCGGAAAAAAAATAGTATGTATAGAGTTCAGTACTATGTGGTTTCAGGCACCCACTGGGGGTCTTGGAATGTATCCTCTGCAGTTAAGGGATGACTGCGGTATGTAAAGTAAGGCCAGAAGGAGGCCAAGGACGAAACTCAGAACAGCCACCGGCACATAAGACAAGGGGGTGCCTGATGGAGACGAGAAGGTGCTGCAAGTCAGGAAGAAAACAAATACCAGTGTCCAAATAGAAAAGAGAAGATAATCTCAATCCAGGGTAAATGGATGAGGATTTCCTAAATTGGTTTTTCAGAACTGTTTATAGTTCTGAGAATTATATTTATTTATCCCACTGGGGAAAATTGTAAATCAAATACATTTACAAAATTACTGGTAGAATGGCTGCTTTACCAGCTTGCTCTTTGTGGATATCAAGTGTATGCTTAACAAACTCAGTTTTCACAACAGCAGGTGGCTTAATGATCACTAGTAGCACCAGTGGTTTCCTGTTGCTCTAGGTAATTTGTTGTCATTGCTATATGGTATTTATGGCCATTATAATTTATTGAATCATTCTTCTGTTGGTGGACATTGGGGGCTTCGAGGAATAGTGTTGCAATGAATATCATTACCTAAGTACAGAGTTCTCTAGGACAGCAGTTTTTGCAATGTGGTTGATAGACTGCTAGGGATTCTCAAAGATCTTTCAAGAGGAAGTCTGTGAGATCATATCAAGACACGATTTGCCTTTTTCACTGTGTTGACATTTGCACTGATAGTCCCAAAGCAATAGTGGGTGAAGCTGCCAGCGCCAGTGCGTGAATCCAGGCAGGGCACCAGGCCACCTACCATCATTGTGTGCTTCACCCCCACTCACTCGCAGCAAAAACAAACCACTAGATTCACTTCATGTATTTTGTTTTCTTTTGTTTTTTGAGACAGAATCTCACTCTGTCGCCCAGACTGAAGTGCAATGGCACGATCTCGGCTCACTGCAACCTCCGCCTCCTGGGTTCAGGCAATTCTTCTGCCTCAGCCTCCCGAGTTGCTGGGATTACAGGCACCTGCCACCATGCCCGGCTAATTTTTGTATTTTTAGTAGAGATGGGGTTTCACCATGTTGGCCAGGCTGTTCTTAAATTCCTGACCTCAGGTGATCCGCCCACCTCAGTCTCCCAAAGTGGTGGGATTACAGGCGTGAGCCTCTGTGCCTGGCCTCACCTTATATCTTTGATGAAGCAGGAAGAAGTGTTAATTTTATTAAACCTTAACCCTTGAGTGCATGTCTTTTTGATAGATTTAATATTCTGTATGATGACACGGGAAGTGTGCATAAAGCCGTCCTGCTGCACAACAAAGTACAAATGTCCTAAGGACAAGTGCTTACCTTGCCACTTTTCTTAATGGAACATCATTTTTACTTGGAAGAATGACAGACAACTATGGTCATTTAGACTCAGGAATTTGGCAGACATTTTCTGTAAAACAGATGAAGTGATGTGGCACTTTAAAACAAACAACTGGTGGTATTTATTGCCAGTGATAAAATTCAGGCTTCCAAGAACATTAGAATTTTGAAAAATTTGTATTGGCCATCATGACAGCTTCTCAAAATTTTCTGATGAGATTGGTTCATCAAACTGATGCGGTTTTTTTTTTTGTTTTTGCTTTTGTTTTTGTTTTTTAGAAGATCTCACTCTGTCACTCAGGCTGGAGTGCAGTGGCACAACCTCGGCTCACTGCAGCTCCGACTTCCTGGGCTCAAATGATCCTTCTGCCTCAGTCTCCCGAGCAGCTGGGACTACAGGCATGCACCACTGGCTAATTTTAAAAAAAATTTTTTTTACTGAGGCAGGTGTATCATCTGAATTCAGGAGTTCAAGACCAGCCTGGCCAACATGGTAAAACCCCGTCTCTACTAAAAATACAAAAAAGCCAGGTGTGGTGGCACGCACCTGTAATCCCAGCTACCCAGGAGGCTGAGACAGGAGATTCACTTGAACCCAGGAGGCAAAGGTTGCAGTGAGCCAAGATCATTTCACTGTACTCCAGCCTGGGTGAGAATGAGACTCTGTCTCAAAAAAAAAAATTTTTTTTTTTTTTTTTTGAGAGAGAGGGTCTCACTTTGTTGACTAGGGTGGTCTTGAACTCCTGGCCTCAAGTGGTCCTCCTGCCTGGGTCTCCCAAAGTGCTGGGATACAGGCGTGAGCCACTACACCCAGCCCGTTCTTTTTTTAATAAGTATAATAAAATATGTTGGCCAAGCGCGGTGACTCACGCCTGTAATCCCAGTACTTTGGGAGGCCGAGGCAGGTGGATCATGAGGTCAGGAGTTCGAGACCAGCCTGGCCAATATGGTGAAACCCTGTCTCTACTAAAAAAATACAAAAATTAGCCGGCGTGGTGGCGTGCACCTGTAGTCCCAGCTATTCGGGAGGCTGAGGCAGCAGAATCACTTGAACCTGGGAGTCGGGGGTTGCAGTGAGCCAAGATCGCGCCACTGCACTCCAGCCTGGGGGACAGAGTGGGACTTTATCTCAAAAAAAAAAAAACAAAAATTTATTGTTTGGAAGATCAGTGGACCAATATTCACATAACCTGCATTCAGATGACCAGTGCAGGGTAGTATGAAGTAATACCTGAGTAAAAGATCCATTGTAAGTGCAAGGAACACAGATTTCTTCTTTTTTTTAATTTTAATTTTTTTTGTTTTTAATTTTTCTTTTTTAATTCTTGTGAGCAGGAAGTCATCTTCTCATTTGTATATGAGCCTTTTGGATGCCCCCATTATGATATGCCTACCCGTTATGTGCCTTCTTTTTTTTTTTTTTTTTTCTTTGGAGACAGAATCTTGCTCTGTCTCTAAGGCCGGAGTGCAGTGGTGAGATCTCGACTCACTGAACCTCTGCCTCCTGGGTTCAAGTGATTCTTGTGCCTCAGCCTTCGGAGTAGCTGGGACTACAGGCACAAGCCACCACACCTGGCTAATTTTTTTGTATTTTTAATAGAGACAGGGTTTCACCATGTTGGCCAGGCTGGTCTCGAGCGCCTGACCTCAGATGATCCGCCCACCTCGGCTTCCCAAAGTGCTGGGATTACAGGTGTGAGCCACCGCGCCCGGCCTGTCTATTACGTCTTTTACCCATTTTTTAATTAGATTATCTGCCTTTCTGTAATTGATTTTGTAGGGGTTGTTTATATGTTCATCTCTTTTTTTCCTGTTTTTTTCTAGTCTTTTGTTTATCTCTGTGGCAAATATCTTCACCCATTCTGTGGCTTGTCTTTTGTGTTTTGTTTTGTTTTGTTTTTTTGAGATGGAGTTTCACTCTTGTTGCCTGGGCTAGAGTGCAGTGGTGTGATCTCAGCTCACTGCAACCTCCACCTCCCGGGTTCAAGTGATTCTCCTGCCTTAGCCTCCTGAATAGCTGGGATACAGGCACACTCCACCACGCCCAGCTAATTTTTGTATTTTTGGTAGAGATGGGGTTTCACCATGTTGGCCAGGCTGGTCTCGAACTCCTGACCTCAGATGATCCACCCGTCTCAGCCTCCCAAAGTGCTGGGATTACAGACGTGAGTCACCGCACCTGGCCGTCTTTTTATTATTATTATTATTATTTTTTTTTTTTTTTTTTTTTCCGAGATGGAGTCTCGCTCTGTCACCCAGGCTGGAATGCAGTGGTGTGATTGCGGCTCACTGCAAGCTCCGCCTCCCAGGTTCACGCCATTCTCATGCCTCAGCCTCTCCGAGTAGCTGGGACTACAGGCGCCCGCCACCACGCCCAGCTAATTTTTTTGTATTTTTAGTAGAGACGGGGTTTCACCGTGGTCTCGATCTCCTGACCTCGTGATCCGCCCGCCTCGGCCTCCCAAAGTGCTGGGATTACAAGCATGAGCCACCGTGCCCGGCCTTTTTATTATTTTTATGATACCCACATTTTAAAATTATTTATTGACATATAATACACATGCAGAAAGATGCACGAGCCAGAGGTGTGAAGCTCAGTGAATTCTCACACAATGAACACATCCATGTGAGCTTCACTTGATCAAGAAACAAAATATTGTCATCAGCCCAGAAGGCCGCTCCCTCCCCCTACCTATTTACCTCCTTCCCAAAGGTCAGCACTATCCTGTTTTCTAACAGCATAGATTCATCTTTGCATTTTTGAATTTTATCCAAATGGAGTAATATAGTGTATATATCTTGTATCTGGTTTCTCTCAGCTTATGTTTTTGAGATTCATACATGTCATTATTTGGAGTTTAATATTCATTCTTGTTGTTGAAAATTGCATGGCCAGGCACAGTGGCTCACACCTATAATGCCAGCACTCTGGGTGGTTGAGACAGGCAGATCATTTGAGCCCAGGAGGTCAAGACCAGCCTGGGCAACATGGCAAAACCTTGTCTCTACAAAAAAATACAAAATTAGCTGGGTGTGGTGGTACACACCTGAAGTCCCAGCTACTTGGGGGGCTGAGGCAGGAGAATTGCTTCAGCCCGGGAGGTCAAGGCTGCAGTGAGCTGTGTTCGTGCCGCTGCAGTGAGCTGTGTTCGTGCCACTGCACTACAACCTGAGCAACAGAGCAAGACCCTGTCTCAAAAAAAAAAAAAAAAGAAAGAAAGAAAATTGCATGATAGGAATAGACTATGGTGTGTTTGTCTAGTCCATTCTGTCATTGACAGAGTTTTTCCAGTTTTTGGTTATTTGAATAATGATGCCGTGAATATATTCTTGTATTTGATGTCTTTTTGATGAACATAAGTTCTTTTAATTTATTCATTCATATCAATATTTTCCTTTGTGATTGGTTCTTCCTTGTTTCTATTTAAGACATACTTCCCCTACATCAAAAATCATGAAGGTATTCTTCTCATAGAGCTTCTAAAAAGCTGTATAGCTTTGCCTTTTATATGTAAGTATTTAAAATCATTTGGAAATAGTCTTGATATCTGATAGAACAAATCTCCTCGCTTTGTTTTTTAGATTTGGGGAAAGGTTTTTTTTCCTTCAAAAGCATTATAGCTATTGGTCTTTTGTACTTTTTGTGTATATTGGTCTTTTGTACTTTTTGTATACATTTTAAATTCTGTCAACTTCCATCAAAACAAACAAACCCAAAAAACCTACTGGTGTCGTATTAGGTTTATACTGATTCTTAAGTCGGTTTGGGGAGAATAGAGATAGTATAAAAGGCAAAGCTATACAGCTTTTAGAAGCTCTGAGAAGAATACCTTCATGATCTTGATATAGGGGAAGTATGTCTTAAAGTGATTCTGTCCTTAGAAAATTGGGCCTTCCAACCTTTGAACATGATATATCTGTTTCATTTGTTTAGGTCTTCCGTAATATGTCTTCATAAATTTTATAATTTTCTCTGGAAAGAACATTTTTTTCAACTTATTTCTAGGTGCCTCCTATTTTTATCCTATTAAAAAGCTTTTTTTTTTTTTTTTTTGATAGTTTATGCTGCAGAAAAAAATTTTGTTAAAAAGAATGTAGGCCAGACGCGGTGGCTCACGCCTGTAATCCTCATACTTTTGGAGGCCAAGGCGGGTGGATTGCCTGAGACCAGGAGTTCGAGATCAGCCTGGGCAACGTGGTGAAACCCTGTCTCTACTAAAATACAAAAAAAAAAGAAAAATTAGCCGGGTGTGGCAGTATGCTCCTGTAGTCCCAGCTACTCTGGAGGCTGAGACAGGAGAACTGCTTGAACTTGGGAGGCAGAGGTTGCAGTGAGCCAAGATTGTGCCACTGCACTCCAGCCTGGCTACAGAGCAAGACTCCATCTCAAAAAAAAAGAGGCCGAGTGCGGTGGCTCATGCCTGTAATCCCAGCACTTTGGGAGGCTGAGGCAGGTGGATCACCTGAGGTCAGGAGTTCGAGACCAGCCTGACCAACATGGTGAAACCCCATCTCTACTTAAAATACAAAAATTAGCTGGGCGTGGTGGTAGATGCCTGTAATCCCAGCTCTTTGGAAGGCTGAAGCGGAGAATTGCTTGAACCCAGGAGGCAGAGTTTGCAGTGAGCCGAGATCACGCCACTGCACTCCAGCCTGGGCAACAGAGTGAGACTCCGTCTCAAAAAAAAAAAAAAAAAGGTAAGGCCAGAAGGCCAGGTGTGGTGGCTCATGCCTGTAATCCTAGCACTTTGGGAGGCCAAGTCGGGTGGATCAGGAGTTTGAGGTCAGGAGTTCAAGACCAGCCTGACCAACATGGAGAAACCCCGTCTCTACTAAAAATACAAAATTAGCTGGGCGTGGTGGTGCATGCCTGTAATCCCAGCTACTTGGGAGGCTGAAGCAGGAGAATCACTTGAACCCGGGAGGCGGAGGTTGTGATGAGCCACGATCGTGCCATTGCACTTCAGCCTGGGCAACAAGAGCAAAACTCCATCTCAAAAAAAAAAAAAGAATGTAAAGGGAGCCGGGTGCAGTGGCCCACCCTAGCACTTTTGGAGGCTGAGGCGGGAGGACTACTTGACCTCAGGAGTTCAAGACCAGCCTGGGCAACATAGTGAGACTTTGTCCTTTTTTTTTTTTTTTTAATTTAGGATAAAAGAATGAAGACAGTATCTTTTTATTGTTTTTTCTGTTTGCTGGTATAAGTAATACAATTGTTGTTGGGTTTTGCCTTGTTTTGTTTTGTTTTGTTTTAAGACGGAGTCTTGCTCTATCACCCAGGCTGGAGTGCAATGGCCCGATCTCGGCTCACTGCAACCTCCAACCTCCCGGGTTCAAGTAATTCTCCTGCCTCTCAGCCTCCTGAGTAGCTGGGATTACAGGTATCCACCACAGTGCCCCGCTAATTTTTGTATTTTTTAGTCGAGGAGGGGTTTCACCATGTTGGCCAGGCTGGTCTCAAGTGATCTGCCCGCCTCGGCCTCCCACAGTGCTGGGATTACAGGCGTGAGCCACCGCGCCCAGCCTTGATTTTGAAATATAAACTTTTTATCATCCAGCAACCTTGCTAAACTCTTCTATTAACTTAAATAATTTATCTGTACCATCTTTTAGATTGGCTAACTATATAATCATATCATCTGAGATTAATGACAATTTTACTTCTTTTTTTTTCCAGCCCTCATTTTATTTCTTTTTCTGACATTACTCCTGACAGCTGACATGATGTGGAATAGAAGTGTAGTAATCTGGGGCTGTCCTTGTTCTTGATTTCAAAGAGAGGGAAGGCTTTCAGCATTTCCCCAATAAGTGTGTTTGCAGAAGGCTTTTTTTTTTTTGAGATGGAGTCTTGCTGTCGCCCAGGCTGGAGTGCAGTGGCGTGATCTCGGCTCACTGCAGACTCCGCCCCCTGGGGTCCAGGCCATTCTCCTGCCTCAGCCTCCTGAGTAGCTGGGACTACAGGCGCCCGCCACCTCGCCCGGCTAATTTTGTGTATTTTTAGTAGAGACGGGGTTTCACCGTGTTAGCCAGGATGGTCTCGATCTCCTGACCTCGTGATCCACCCGCCTCGGCCTCCCAAAGTGCTGGGATTACAGGCGTGAGCCACTGCGCCCGGCTGGTGCAGAAGGCTTTTAAAACGTGGAGACCCTTTATCAGGTTAAAGAAGGTCCTTCTACTCCTTGTTGACTAAAAGTTCTAACCACAATTGGTAGGATTTTTATCAAATACTTTTTCTACATCCATTAGATTATTCTGATTTTTCTTCTTTAATCTTCTATATTATGCTAACTCATATTAATTCATTCTCTAATGTTAAACCTAACTTGCATTCATGAAATAAATCCAACAAGATTATGATTTCTATTATGCTTTCAATATATTGCTGGATTCCATTTGCTAACATTTTGCTTAGGACTTTGACATTCATGTTCAGAAATGAGATTGACTTCTAACTTTCCTTATCGTGATACCTATGTGTTGCTTTTTCTTTTCTCAGAAAGATTTTATGTGAGATTGTCTTCCCTGAAAGTTTGATTGAAAGCATCTGTAATGCCATCTGGGTTTTTGGGTTTCGCTTTAAGGAAAGATTTTTGACTACTGATTATTTAGGTTTTCTGTTTTAACTTCTGCATCGTAGGTAGTGATTCCTTCTTGTCATCTTTGAGAATGATTATTTTATGCCTTCTCTTTTGTTTTCATGGTTGGTTTTACCAGAGGCTTGTCAATTGTATTAGCTTTTTCAAAGAACCAGTTTTGTCTTTGTTAATTCTTCTTCTTATATTAATATATTCATTTCTTGTTTCATTAATTTCTATTTTTATCTGTATTATTTCCTTTCTACTTTTATATTTTTGCGTCTTTTGACTTGTTGACAGAAATGTTTATTTCATTAACTTCTTTTCTATTATGGTAATTGTAAATTTCTCCTTCAAGTACTACTTTATATGTATCTCAGAGTTCTTATAAATAGTATTTTTCATCAGTCATTAAAGTTCAAAATATTTTCTAATATCTGATAGGCATTCTTGTTTTGCTTTTTTTTTTTAGTCAGTCTTGCTCTGTCACCCAGGCTGGAGTGTAGTGATGTCATCACGGCTCACTGCAGCCTTGGCCTCCTACGCTCAAGTGATCCTCACCCTTCAACCTCCCAAGTAGCTGGGACTATAGTCACATGCCACCATGCCCAGCTAACAACTTTTTTTTCCTTTTTTTTTCTTTTTTGAGACAGGGTTTCACTCCCATGGCCTAGGCTGGTGTGCTCTCCCGGGCTCAAGTAGTCCTCCTGCCTCAGCCTCCCGAGTAGCTGGTACTAAGGCCACGGCTGGCTAATTTTTGTACTTTTAGTAGAGATAGGGTTTCACTATGTTGCACAGGCTGGTCTTGAACTCCTGACCTCAAGTGATCCACCTGCCTTGGCTTCCCAAAGTGCTAGGATTACAGGCATGAGCCACCATGCCCAGCCTTTTTTTTTTTTTTTTTTTTTTCTTGAGACAGGATCTCAGTCTATCACACAGGCTAGAGTCCAGTGGTGTGATCCTAGCTCACTGCAGTCTCTTAAGTCTTGGGCTCAAGCAATCCTCCCACCTCCACCTCCCAGGTAGCTGGGATTGCAGGCATGCACCACCATGCCTGGCTAATTTTTTTTAATTTTTAGTAGAGACAAGATCTCATTATGTTGCCCAGGCTGGTCTCGATCTTCTAAGCTCAAGCAATCCTCCTGCTTCGGCCTCCCAAAGTTCTGGGATTATAGGAGTGAGCCACGGTGCCTGGCCTTTTGTTTGTTTGTTTTTAATTTTTTGTAGAGATGGGATCTCTCCATGTTGCACAGGCTGGTCTCTAACTCTTGGGTTCAAGGGATCCTCTTGCCTTGGCCTCCCAAAGCATTTGGGTTATAGGAATGAGCCTCCATACCTGGCCGTGTTTCTTAATTTCCAAACATAAAGGGAAATGTTTACATTTCTGGTTTGCATTTTATATGGAATTCTAGGTTAATTACCTTGTGGTCAGAATACTGGCTGTCAATGATTTCAATCCTTTGAAATGTGTGAAAGTTAGCAATAAAATGGTCATACAGTTTTGTAGCCTGCCGTTTATACTTTGCAACATTGTTGCTTTGGGATTTATTTTTAATTGCCCAGTTTGCTACAAATCCTGAATGGATATAATTTTGCCTAAAATTCAAAATGATTGACTTTTCGTTTTGGGTTTTTGTTTTGTTTTTTGGTTTGGTTTTGTTTTGTTTTGTTTTTGAGATGGAGTCTCACTCTGTCACCCAGGCCAGAGTGCAGTGGCGTGATCTCGGCTCACTGCAACCTCCGTCTCCCGGATTCAACCGATTCTCTTGCCTCAGCTTTCCAAGTAGCTGGGACTACAGACACACACCACCATGCCTGGCTAATTTCTGTATTTTTAGTAGAGACGGGGTTTCACTGTGTTGGCCAGGCTGGTCTCAAACTCTCTGACCTCGTGATCTATCCACCTCAGCCTCCCAAAGTTCTAGGATTTCAGACATGAGCCACTGCGTCTAGCCATGACTGACTTTTTAAATTTGTCAGCATAAAACAGTGAATAAAAATTCTCCAGCGGAAAGTGTACTTGATTTTCCCTTTGACCTGAAATAGCTGCATCATTGTTTTCAGCCCTGCATTGCTGAAATAGATCACCACATGTTTATTCGCTCAGACAGGTCTGTCTTGTTTGGTTATATTACTTTAGCCAGGGTCAGCTGCATTTTTATTAAGCTGGTAAGTAAAGAAAGCCCATCTGTTTGCATTGAGAACACTGCATAAAATCTAGCTGATTCTTGGTTTTTCTCTAGGCCCGAGGTATGAAGAAGCAAATCATTGACGACTTCATCACCCAAAACAAATATCTATTGGCAGCCAGGCTCACCAGCCAGAAGTTGTTCCATGAACTCTGCCCTGTGAAACGGTCGCATCGACAGAGGAAGTAAGGACTTAAGGCTTTGCCTCTGCTTGTTATTACAATAGAAGGATCATGATTCATTTTACTATAGGGTGACTAGACATCTGCCCTGTAACATTGAGAACTTATTCTTCATTTAACAAATACTGGGCCAGGCGTGGTGGCTCACGCCTGTAATCCCAGCGCTTTGGGAGGCTGAGGAGGGCAGATCACCTGAGGTCGGGAGTTCAAGACCAGCCTGACCAACATGGAGAAACCCCATCTCTACTAAAAATACAAAATTAGCCGGGTGTGGTGGCACATGCCTGTAATCCCAGCTACTCAGGAGGCTGGGGCAGGAGAATCACTTGAACCCGGGAGGCGGAGGTTGCAGTGAGCCGAGATCGCACCATTGCACTCCAGCCTGGGCAACAAGAGCGAAACTCTGTCTCAAAAAAGAAAAAAAAACAAAACACTGATGAGTGACTGTGATGGTAATCATACTATTATGATGTATTAGTCCAGGGCACTTTAGCACCAAATTGTCAGATGTGCCAGCCTGTCCTAGTGGTTAGAGAAGATTTCCCTAAGATGTAACATTTCAGCTGAGACCTGAAGGATGAGCACAGTTTAGCCAGGCGTCTGGGAGAGACTGGGTCACTTTACAGAAGCACAGAATATGGAAGAGTGACTATCCCTACTAAAGCATTCCACACAGGGTGAGTCTTTGGAGGTCTTGGGAAGGAGCAAGGATAACGATTAAACAGTAGGGAAGTATAGAGTATTGAGGAAATGGATTGGTGGGAATCGAGAAGGCTAAGTTACATGTATTCAATAAATATGAAGAGTTATTATACAAAGTATCTAAAAAGTCTAGAAATTCAGGGAATATATTCATTACACCTTCTCAGGTGAATGAATCAGTAGCTTTAAATTTAGGGCTGTTTCATCTGTAAAAGGTATCTGGATATGGAAGGAAAACATATCAATCATGTTACTTGAAAATATAAAACATAATTTCCCTATGTTTCTAGGCTTTTCAGATTCCTTTATAGTCTTAAGAGCAAAGAAAAAAATGACTTAAATATAAAAAAAAGAATATCCTGGACTGTAGGGATTGTTGTTTACACAGCCTTCAAAAAATATCCCAAACCCACACACTTCTCACTTTTTTTACCCCCTGCTACCCTGGAACAAGCCACCAACGTCTCCCAGCGAGACCCGCCCTGGCAGCCATCTAACTAGTCTCTCTGCTCCATTCCACTCTTGTACCCTCCAGGCAGGTGTCCACACGTCAGCCAATGATGTTTGAAAATGCACATCAGATCCAGTCACTTTCCATCCTGGGGTCTTTGCACTTGTAGTTCTCTCTATCTGGGATGCTCTGACCCCATTTCCTCTCATAACAATGTCACCTTTTCAGTTGGCACTTCCCTGACCAACCTGTCTGATGGAGCGTGACTTCCACCCACTCTGGCCTCTCTCCCCTTTTCATCTTTTTTTTTTTTTTAATATATAGCACTTGTTGATATCTGTCATGATATACCTGTTTTCTATCTTCCCCACTGGAATATAAGCTCCATGAGGGCAATAATATTGTCTATATTACTTGACATATACTAAGTGCTCAGTAAATATTTTTGGGAGAATGAATAGCTAAACTTTCCATTGGAACCTTGCAAAGGAAGCCCTTCAGAATGAGGCTCAGTGGCCTCTGGCCTGAGAAAGATTTGACCAGCCCTCCCTATACTGGAAGAACTAGGACAAATAGTTTCTAAAAGGCCCTGCCGGCCAGGAACGGTGGCTCACACCTATAATCCCAGCACTCTGGGGGGCCAAGGCAGGCGGATCACTTGAGGTCAGGAGTTCGAGACCAGCCTGGCCAACATGGTGAAAACCCGTCTCTACTAAAAATACAAAAACTAGTTGGGTGAGGTGGTGCACGCCTATAATCCCAGCTACTTGGGAGGCTGAGGCAGGAGAATGGTTTGAACTCAGGAGGCGGAGTTACAGTGAGCCGAGATCACACCACTACACTCTTCAGCGTGGGCAACAGAGCAAGACTCCATCTCAAAAAATAAAAGGCCCTGCTGCATCAGAGATTCAGTGACCAACCCCTTAAATTCCTGGCAGGCACAATGGCTCATGCCAGTAATCCCAACACTTTGGAAGCCTGAGGTAGGAGGATTGTCTGAGGCCAGGAGTTCAAGACCAGCCTGGGCAATATAAACAAAACTATATATAATTTCATATATATAAAATTTTAAAATTCATAAATGTGGTAAAGAAGTTTGGTTTGGGAAAAGCATCGCAGATTGGGAAGAGAAACAGTTTGTTAATGACTTGGAAATCCTCCCTTAGTAGAAATGTCAGCTTTCATTGGGCACAGTATATTCACTTCTGTAAGATGAGCTCCTCGTCTTCTTCACCTTCACTTGCCATTATAGGTGCTGGCCCTGCCATCAGGGATTGGTTATAAAGCTTTATGTTTTTGTTGTGCAGGTACTGTGTGGTTTTATTGACTGCTGAGACTACCAAGTTGAGCAAACCCTTTGAGGCTTTCCTGTCCTTTGCCCTGGCAAACACACAAGACACAGTGAGATTTGTGCATGTCTCCAGCAATCGGCAGCAGGAGTTTGCCGACACCTTACTACCAGACAGTGAGGCGTTTCAAGGGAAATCAGCGGTGAGCCACAGAGTCTCTCCTCATCCCAGGCTCTTCACAAGCATGTGGCACTTGATTCTGTTTCCTTCTTCCTTGAGAGTGTTGAATACAGATTCTAGGAAATCTGAAATTCTGAAGCCTATTTTCAAAGCCTACTCTTTTGTTTTTCCTTTTTCTTGATTTTTTTTTTTCTTTTGAGACAGGGTCTCACTCTGTCTCCCAGGCTGGGAGTGCAGTGACATGATCTCAGCTCATTACAGCCTCGACCTCCCAGGCTCAAGTGATCCTCCCACCTCAGCCTCCCACATAGCTGGGACCGCAGGCACACACAACCACGCCTGGCTAATTTTTTGTATTTTTTTGTAGAGATAGGGTTTCGACATGTTGCCCAGGTTGGCCTCAAAGTCCTGAGCTCAAGCAATCCCCCCGCCTCCCAAAGTGCTGGGATTACAGGCATGAGCCACTGCTCCCGGCCTAAAGCCTACATTCTGGATGTCAGCCTCAGGCCCCCACAGAAACCATGTTTTCTATCAGTAAATGTTAAAGGTCATAAGTCCTTTTCTCCAGTTTTTTACTAAGGCAAGTCTGGTCTTGCAGCATCCTAGATCCTAGAGTTTACAAATTCTTAGGCCACTGGTAATGTGCTATGGAAATTTCTGCCTCCCTCTGCCTCTTTAACTTTATCCTGGTTGATCTCTCCTGCCTTTCTCCTCCATTGTCATCACTCCCTACAGAAACAAGAAATTCTCCTCTGACTTTTCATCATTTTTGCAATTATGGAAAATCTCTAAAAAACAAAGGTTTCCATTAATATTAAGTCAAAGATTATAGAGCAAAGTCTATTGAGAAAAAAGAGCTTTAACTTTTAACAAAAGCTTAGGAAAGTCACCATAAAAGTTATTTCTTGGGCTGAGCGCGGTGGCTCACACCTATAATCCCAGCACTTTGGGAGGCCTAGGCGGGTGGATCACTTGAGGCTAGGAGTTTGAGACTAGCCTAATCAACATGGTGAAACCTCATCTCTACTAAAAATACAATAATTAGCTGGTGTGGTACACACCTGTCTTTAGTCCCAGCTACTTAGGAGGCTGAGGCATGAGAATCGCTTGAACCTGGGAGGCGGAGGTTGCAGTGAGCCAAGATCGCGCCATTGCACTCCAGCCTGGGAGACAAGAGCGAAACTCTGTCTCAAAAAACAAACGACTGGGCCAAGTGTGGTGGCTCACTGCTGTAATCCCAGCACTTTGGGAGACTGAGGCAGGCAGATCACGAGGTCAGGAGATCGAGACCATCCTGGCTAGCATGGTGAAACCCCATCTCTACTTAAAAAAAAAAAAAAAATACAAAAAATTAGCCAGGCGTGGTGGCAGGTGCCTGTTGTCCCAGCTGCTCGGGAAGGCTGAGCCAGGAGAATGGTGTGAACCCAGGAGGCGGAGCTTACAGTGAGCCGAGATCACACCACTGCACTCCAGCCTGGGCAACAGAGCAAGACTCCGTCAAAAAAAAAAAAAAAGCAAACAACTGTAACTTAACCATGCTTTTGAAACTTCTGATGTTTTTTCTCTACTTTTTTTCCAGGTGTCTATTTTAGAAAGGCGCAACACAGCAGGAAGGGTGGTGTATAAAACCCTGGAAGACCCTTGGACTGGGAGTGAGAGTGACAAATTTATCCTCTTGGGTTATCTCGACCAGCTGCGTAAAGATCCAGCTCTTCTGTCCTCTGAAGCAGTGCTTCCCGACCTGACCGATGAACTTGCCCCTGTGAGCATCGGGGCTGGGAAGGGTGGGACACCAGGAGGGCTTGTGAGTACACAGTGCTGGTGGCGGATTTCTGCTCAGAGCAGAGGTCCAGCAGCAGCACTGTGTTGCAGGGTAGAGGGACTCTCCCTTCCGGCTTTAGTCCTGACCATCATCCATTTTCTCTCTATGTAGGTTTTTCTCCTTCGATGGTTCTACTCTGCTTCTGACTACATCTCAGACTGCTGGGATAGCATTTTTCACAACAACTGGTAGGGATATTGCCAGGCTGGATTTCTTTTTCTCTGTTAATACTGATATCACTGTTTTTCTTTTGAAAAGAGTTCATCATTATTAAATTTCAAGGTACACTTGATGGGGCAAGTGGAAGAACGTTTACACATTTTCTATTCCTTCCCCTTTTTCTTTCTTGCGGTAACTTCCCTTTTTTTATTTTTTACTTTTTTTTTTTTTTTTTTTTTGAGATGAAGTCTCGTTCTTGTCCCCCCGGCTCAATCTGGGGCTCACTGCAACCTTCGCCTCCTGGATTCAAGCAATTCTTCTGCCTCAGCCTCCTGAGTAGCTGGGATTGCAGGCACCTGCCACTATGCCTGGCTAATTTTTGTATTTTTAGTAGAGATAGGGTTTCACCATGTTGGTCAGGCTGGTCTCAAACTCCTGACCTCAGGTGATCCGCCCACCTCAGCTTCCCAAAGTGCTGGGATTACAGGCGTGTGCCACTGTGCCTGGCCACTTCCCTTTTTTTTATATTGGCTGACTGACCCTTTCCCACTGGCTGGGAAAGGATCACCCATGGCTGCCATTCTGGGCAGCAGAGCCTGGGACTGTCTCTTCATCAGGGAACCTCTGGTGCCCAGCACAGGGCCTGACACACATGGAGTCCAGTATATAGATGTAAAAGGAATGAGTGAATTAACCTCAAGAGGGATACCCACTCCCACCTACTGATGAGACCATGAGCCCCTGAAGGACAGAACCACATCTCATTCATGTTTGTGATTCCTGGCACCCAACACAGTACCTGACAAATGACAGCCTTTGATGGGTGTTGGTAGGTGCATAAAATTTCAGAACACCAGTCCTAGATGAAATCTTGAAAGATCAATTTTATCTCCCTACTCCACCCCTCTGGGCTACATCTGAATTTTTCTGGCCAGAAAAAAATCAGTAAAGTTGAGGAAATAATTCCACAATATCAGAAAATTCTTCCACGTTTACACCTTAAATCCTTTATTATCCCTTTTATTGTTTCCTCATGCAGAACTTATTGAGCATAGCCTATTATACTGAGATACAAAATCAAACTTTTAGAATAAGCTGTCTGTGAATTAGAACACTGAGCAATCTCTACCTTCCCCTCTACCACCTCCACCCGCCAAGAAAAGCTCTGTTTGCCTGAAATTAGTAAGCGTTTATTGGTGTGAAGAGTTTTTGGTTTGGGATTTTTATTTTTATTTTTTTAGCTGGAGAGAAGAAACTTTAACTTGAGCTAATACTTTGTTAATTTGGTTTTAGGCGGGAAATGATGCCCCTGCTCTCCCTGATCTTCTCTGCCCTCTTCATCCTCTTCGGCACTGTCATCGTTCAGGCTTTCAGGTAAATGTCCTGTGGCTTCTCGGTGCACCACCATGGTTGGTGTTTACACTTTTTTTGTAAAACTCCTTTTTTCTTACTTTAGCGACTCGAATGATGAGCGAGAGTCAAGCCCTCCAGATAAAGAGGAAGCCCAAGAGAAGACTGGGAAGACTGAGCCAAGCTTCACCAGAGAAAACAGCAGGTTTCTCTAACAAAACACCAGACTCACCTCCCCAGCACCTGCCCCCCAGATCCTGTCATCTGATAACACAGCATTGGAACATAGAGTGTAGAGAAGAACTCTCATGCACCTCCTCCCATGTAAACTGTGGATACAGGGAAAAGTCACTGTGACTTGTGTTTACTAAGACCCTCTAGGTGTTTAGATGCCTTAGATTTCATAATGAAGGCAGAAGGAAAGCAGCCTATCAGGCAAGTGGTAGGTGAGCCAGAAGCAGGACGTGGTTTATCCCTGTAAGTGTCAATGAACATGACCAGTCTTGTGCACACACACACCCAGCAGCAAGAGGCCAGGGTCTCTGAGACAAAGAACACAGACTGAACGATTGTTGTCTTCTTCATTCTGTCCTAGAGCAACTTCTGCACCTGAAAAGCAGCATCCAGCTGGGCACAGTGGCTCATGCCTGTAATCCCAACACTTTTAGGAGGCCGAGGTGGGAGGATTGCTTGAGCCCAGGGTTTGAAACTAGCTTAGGCAACATGGCAAGACCCTGTCTCTACAAAAAATTTATAAAATTAGCTGGATGTGGTGGCAGGCACCTGTAGTCCCAGCTACTTGGGAGGCTGAGGTAGGAGGATCACTTGAGCCCAGGAGGTCGAGGCTGCAGTGAGCCACGATCATGTCACTGCACTCAAGCCTGGACAACAGAGCAAGACCCTGTCTCAGAAAAAGAAAAGCAGCACAGAAAGGCTGTTGTAGGTCAGGGATTACCAAGTCAGGCCATCCCCATCCTACCAATGTGTTAGACTCAAGAATAGTGAATAATATACCTAGTCTGGTTAGAATGTAGCATTTTCTTTCAGCTGTTTCTTTTCAAAGTAATGGCTTTTCCCTATCCTGACAGCATCTTAACTCCTCAATATTTCTCCACAGCAAGATTCCTAAAAAAGGCTTTGTGGAGGTAACTGAACTCACAGATGTAACATACACCAGTAACTTGGTACGTCTGAGGCCAGGCCACATGAATGTGGTCCTCATCCTGTCGAATTCTACCAAGACCAGCCTACTACAGAAATTTGCTTTGGAGGTCTACACATTTACTGGGTAAGCGTGTGTGTGTATGCGTGTATGTATGTGTGTGTGAGAGAGAGGCAGGCACACTGAAATTGCACGCTTTCCTCTTTGGTCTTGCGGAGCTTTATCTATGCAGCAAGATGCTAGCTGTGACCTTTCCAATCCAGACATCTGAGCCATTGTGACAGGGACCTCTTTTCCCACTTCACTCCTTGTTCTGTTGGTTCTGAACAGAAAAGCTTGAACTCAATGTTATTCCCTGAGCCCTTTCAGTTACTGTTCTCTAGCCCTTGTGTATTTTCCAGAAGAGCAATGTACGTTCCACCGAGCAAGGGATGGGGGAATGGGTGATTGAAGTGTCGCAGCTGCTGGAGAGGCACTGGCTCCCACAGAAAGCCTTCTTTTTCTCTGTGTTCAGGCCCCATCCAACACAAAGCGTTTTCCTATTATTTTAAGTCTCACTGGGGTATTTATTTTTTCAGCAATTAAATGTGTCAGGAAATGCCCTGAGTCCTCATTCTCTTCTTCCTACAGGAGCAGCTGCCTACACTTCTCCTTCCTGAGTCTAGATAAACACAGAGAATGGCTAGAATACTTATTAGAATTTGCTCAAGATGCAGCTCCGATCCCAAACCAATATGATAAGCATTTCATGGAGCGTGACTACACTGGTTATGTACTGGCTCTGAATGGCCACAAGAAATACTTCTGCCTCTTCAAGCCCCAAAAAACAGTCGAAGAGGAGGAAGCCATAGGGTCGTGCAGTGATGTTGACTCTTCCCTCTACCTGGGTGAATCTCGAGGGAAACCTTCCTGTGGCCTTGGATCCAGGCCCATCAAAGGAAAGTTGAGCAAGCTTTCTTTATGGATGGAACGCCTGCTGGAGGGCTCCTTACAGAGGTTTTATATCCCATCATGGCCTGAACTAGACTGAGAGGATTTTCAAAAGAGATTTGAACTCTGAAATTCAGACTTTTTAACATGCCCCTGTGAACAGGTATTTTCAGGACTCAAACTACCACAATGAACAGAGTATAGATTTTAGATTGCTCTTCTAGAACCATGGCTAGAAGAATCTTTCCTTTGTCCTGTTCTAACCTAGGAATGAAAAACACCACCAGTTTGAATCCCCTAGATCAAAATCTTTTCCTCTGGGTTTTATTTTTCCCCACTGAATGCCACACCATTGAAAATAGACTGCTGCTCCCCTCTTCCTTTCTTGTCCCTGTCCCATGCTCACCGCACCCTCCTGTCCTGTGTCTTGGAGAAGCACAGGGCTCCACCCTGCAAGCGGCATCTGGCGGACCCTCATGAGCCTGTCGTGCAGGCCGGGTCATTGGCCCCTTCCCCAATCCCGGCCCTGCTGTGCTGCTGCCATGGCGCATGCTCCTAACCCTGAACAACCCACAGCAGCTTCTAGCCCTACATCTGGAAAAAGGCCCCTTTCCAAGCAATCTCACATTTACTGGTTGTTCTGGGAGTAAGTGGCTAAACGTATATTTTGGGGGTATCCCCCAACAACAGTTTGTTGGCCACAGTTTGAAAAGGAAAGGAATAAACGGGAGTTCTGCATGTGAGTTCTCAAGAAAAGGAAAGGGAGGCTGAGCAGTGGCTGAAGCGATGCAGCCTTGAGACACGCTGTGAGCATCCTATCCGCCGCTCCAGCGCTGCTGGTAGCCAGGGGAGGGGTCTACACAGCGAGAAGTACTGTGATGACTTTGAGCCGTTGACATGTATGTTTTCAGATGCCTTTCTGCCTCTATCGATTTTAGGGTATAGATATTAGGAGCCATAACTTGTAATCTTGTTCTCTGAACGTAGAGATAAGCTGCTATAAAGCCAGTAGATGTTAAACTGAAGAGAAATGATTCCCACCTGCTATGAGTCAGGCTCAAGGAACCTCTTCAATAGTGTCTCTTTAGTAAAATACCAAACATGTCTTTGTATCAAGGAACTTAAAATTTCTCAACAATTGTATTTTGAACACTGTTAGCCTAAAAGTGCTGTCTCTTCAAGTCATCTTTTTCAGGAAGTGAGCCAAGTCTTGTTCTAGACTCCCATTTTGCAAAAGGCTTACTTTCCACTTCTGGCCTATATTTTGATGTCTCATCTTCATTGTTTTCACTCTTAACTTAGAGCTGCTTCACCAGTATTGGGGTCAGACTGGCCGTCAGCACCTGAGCATGCTGAGCTCCAGGTATAGTGGACCCCAGGCTGGCTCATACCAGCCAGTTAGAGAGCATACCTTTTATTTTTCAGGGCAGAATGACCAATGGTTCTGAGTTTGAGTTTGGACAGCTTCAAAGAGTGGTCCGTTCAAATGTCAAAGCAAGGTGCCTTTGGTGGCTTTCTGAAGGGTGAAAATCAGTGATGGGACATTTACTAAGTTAGTTTTTTGTTTGTTTTTGTTGTTGTTGTTGTTGTTGTTGTTTTATTTTGAGACAGAGTTTCACTCTTGTTGCTCAGGCTGGAGTGAAATGGTGCGATCTTGGTTCACCACAACCTCCACATCCCAGGTTCAAGCGATTCTCCTGCCTCAGCCTCCTGAGTAGCTGGGATTACAGGTATGTGCCACCATGTAATTAGCCCGGCTAATTTTGTATTTTTAGTAGAGACGGGGTTTCTCCATGTTGATCAGGCTGGTCACAAACTCCTGACCTCAGGTGATCCGCCTGCCTCAGCCTCCCAAAGTGCTGGGATTACAGGCATGAGCCACCACGCCCAGCTAAGTTACTATTTCTTTAATCATAATGCTTTAAACTAAGCCACTTGGATCCTGAATAATTTAAATCTTGAGCTACATTGGTAGCTAATAAATTATTTAAGGCCAGGAATTCCTATAGTTTTCATGGAATCGTAGCTTTATTAAAAAATAAAGAAATCACTGCCAGGCTTCATTCTTCCATATGATCCTCTAAAAATGGACACTTCCTCTGAATGCTGTATCTCATGGCACCTGGTCCAACTAGAAATGGTCAAGGAATTCATTTGGCTCCTTGATACATCAGTCCTCAAAATTACTTTCTGGCTCTTTTATGGCCAGATTGCTTATATGAGTAGTCTTTTGGTTTGGTAGTAGGTTTTTATTTTTAATTTCTGTACTAATGAAATTCCTGACTTTAATTTCTGAAAACCAAAAACTCTCCAAGTATATTTATTTATATATATATTTTTAATGGAGACGAGGTCTTGCTATGTTGCCCAGGCTGGTCCCAAACTCCTGGCCTCAAGCAGTCCTTCCACCTTGGCCTCCCAAAGTGCTGGGATTATCAATATGAGCCACCATGCCAGATTTGTTCATTTTTAAAAATTTTTATCTCTTCAAGTCATCTTTTGATCTTTTAAAAAGCACCTTCAAACAGCTGCACCTTCCATTTGCACTAGGAAACGAAAGTAGTGATGGGATTGGCAATGTTTCTGGCAGATGTTTTAGCCCCAAAAAGTCTTCTACAGACCGGTTTAGAGCTGGTGCCCTATGAGAATATTAGGGAGCTTTTATTTTAATTTGAACTTTACCCTTGTCCATGCAAGGCATTCCTCCTGAATGCATCCATGAATTTACTTTTGTGTCAAACGTATGAGCCATTGTCATGTTCAGCCTGTGCCACCATTGCTGTGTCTGAGGTATGTAATCATACAAGACCCGATTTTGGTTCTAACACAGTGGTCTTTGACTATCAACATTGATGTTTTTAGAGATGGGTTCTTCTGGTTGATACAGACTATGCATCGCATTTAGCAGATGGGGTAAAACTGGCCTAAAACAAGCCTTTGCAGAATACATGCCAATTTAAAAAAAAAAAAAAATTTATTGCTCAGGTGTTGGTTGCACAATTTTTATCTAACACTGAGGCTATCGGCTCCAACTAAACATTTCAGTGGGTGAGGCTGCCCTAACTTCCATTAGGGGCCATGGTCTCACTGCCATCACTTATTAGCCATGAGAATTTGGTTGTAGTTTTCAGGTAGGTTGGTTTCTTCCTCATTTGCAGCTTGTTGATACTTGTTCCCTTTTATTTATTAACATCCCAATCAATTTGCAGCTGCCATCATTACATAAATATTTTTCTGTTATAAAAAGAAGTGTAATCTGTTTTTTTAGTGATTTCCTTTGTTTGGGAATAGAGATTGGAAGCACATACTCAGACCTGTTTTATTAACTAGAATTCTTTAAAAGCTGATGCCAAACATCTTTACAGATGAACTGTAGTTCACATCCACCTGTCTGACATTGTCCCCTAAAAACAAGTGCAGTGTGGCAGCTGCTGAATCTGTCTTCAGTTTGTCAAGGAGGATGATTATACTTGGGAGAGATGTGAAAAGAAGGTGAATATTTTGCACTTTTGATACTCTTAGGAACAAATAACTTATTTGGCAAATTGTTTCTTTTTTATGTTTTGGGTGTTGTTTTTGTTTTTTGACTTTTTTTGTATTGTGAACAGGCACTGAAGCTGATGTTATTTTAAGATTACAGAATGGAAAAAGAAATAAACTATTTTAATGTGTGATAATTATGGGGTAGCCCTTGCATTGTAAGATGATGATTTAATTATGGACACATTATCAACAGAATTGAATTTGCATGGAACTCAACACACACTTAAGATCACCACAGCTTAACTGCAGATTTCAGGAATTACAGTCATAGAGGGTACATCAACTTGAAGAGTAGATTGAGTCTTACAGGAAGTGAGTTACAATAAGTAACATTAAGAGCCCAGCTGCCAGCCTGGCCAACATGGTGAAACCCCGTCTCTACTAAAAATAGAAAAAGTAGCTGGGCGTGGTGACGCATGACTAATTCTAGCTACTCAGGAGGCTGAGGCAGCAGAATTGCTTGAACCCAGGAGGCGGAGATTGCAGTGGGCTAAGATCGGGCCACTGCACTCCAGCCTGGGGGACACAGCGAGACTCTGTCTCAGAAAAAAAAAAAAAAAGCCCAGCTGATGTTTTCCAGTTTTGTTTTATTTTCTGGGTTTTTTTTTTTTTTTTTAGTAGAGACGGGGTTTCACCATGTTGGCCAGGCTGGTCTTGAACTCCTGACCTGAGGTGATCCACCTGCCTAGGCCTGGGATTACAGGCATGAGCTACCCGGTCCGGCCTGGTTTGTTTTTTTTGTTTGTTTGTTTTTTTTAGAGACGGAGTCTCACTCTGTCACCCAGGCTGGAGTGCAGTGGCATGACCTCAGCTCACTGCAACCTCCACCTCCCAGGTTCAAGCAATTCCCCTGTCTCAGCTTCCTGAGTAGCTGGGACTATAGGCACTCACCACCACGCCCAGCTAATTTCTGTATTTTCAGTAGAGATGGGTTTTCACCATGTTGGCCAGGCTGGTCTCGAACTCCTGACCTCAAGTGATCCGCCCGCCTCGGCCCCCCAAAGTGCTGGGATTACAGGCGTGAGCCACCATGTCCAGCCTTAGGTTTTCTAGTTTAGAAGACATTTTGTGTACCCTTCTAGGCCTCTGAGCAAGAAGGTTCTTCATTAGGCTCTCCGTGTTATTTTATACTTTCTACTTACGTTCACAGTGGTCCTAAAACCAAGATGCAGCCCTAAGCACCTCATAGGAGCAGCTGTATTTTTTTTTTCTTTTTTTGAGATGGAGTCTTGCTCTGGCACCCAGGCTGGAGTGCAGTGGTGTGATCTCAGCTCACTGCAGCATCCGAGGAGGAGCTGTATTTTAAAGGAAGATACTCAATATTCTAGGAAGCAGATCATCAAAACTTTAAAAAGCGGCTGAGCGTGGTGGCTCATACCTGTAATCCCAGCACTTTAGGAGGCTGAGGCGGGCGAATCACCTTAGGTCAGGAGTTCAAGACCAGTCTGGCCAATGTGGTGAAACCCTCTCTCTACTAAAAATACAAAAATTAGCCAGGCGTGGTGGCGGGCACCTGTAATCCCAGCTAGTCAGGAGGCTGAGGCAGGAGAATCGCTTGAACTTGGGAGGCAGAGGTTGAAATGAACCAAGATCATGCCATTGCACTCCAGCCTGGGTGACAAGAGCAAAACTGTATCTCGAAAAAAATACAGGTTTAAAAGGAAGATATAGAAATATGGAATGCTTATACAGTATTATTTCATAGTTTTTTTAAATGTCATGTTTCTAATGTTTAGATAATCTTGAAAGAAATTCTCCTCACTTCCCCTTTATCCTCCATCTTTCATCAAAGGAAAAAAAATCAAAGCAGTACAAGTACTCCTTTTTTTTTTTTTTTTCCAATTAATCCAAGTTCCTTAGAAATGTTGCTGTTTGGGTGAGAATTCTGACTATCCCAACTTCACAGCCAGCAATGACACTTTCAGCAGAAAGTTTTCTTGGCATAAACTCTTTAGTTCTCAGACTGCTTACTCATAAGTTCTTCTTGAGAACTTCTCAGCAACGCAATCTGTTTTGTCTTGAAGAGCACAAGACTCAGACGGTTGTCACTTTGGGGAGAGCACACAGCATCTCAAACAGCAGGTTAGCCGCCAGCAGGGCTGTGTTCCCTACGAAAAAGTAAAACCTGACATGAATACCCTGCAGACCACCCCCTGAGCCAAGCCTTGGGACTCCTCAGCTTTCTTCCCCTTGTGCCTCCTTTTCCAGAGCCCTGTCTTGTGCACCCCTCTAGGGTGCCCGCCAGCTGTGAACACGCATGCCCAGGCTCTCTGCCTCCATCAAGCATCATTTGGGAGTCATATTTTTAAATTCAGAAAGTTCTTTGTTTGCTCTGAGAACAGATATTTCCCAAAGGAGAACCTATAACAATGATGTGTACTGTATTTATTATCTACCCTCTGAGGTCAATAGGCCTAACTCCATAAGCTTGTCTACATTAAAATTATTGGGATGGCATCTGCTTTGAAGATCTTAACCAGCTAAGTTCCTACTTGATAAATATTAACATATATTATTTATGCTTCAGAATTCACTTTGCAATGAAACATCAAAGGAGAGGGGGATTGGGCCACCCTGTCACTAGACTGCAGGCTGGTTTCTTTCTCTTCTGCTGATTGGTGGGCAAGCTAATGATACTTAACTACCTCCTAGGGGTTTTGTTAGGGTTAATGAGCTCATGTTTGTAAGGTGTGCAGTAATAGGTGTGTTTTCTTCACCATTGGACATGCTCAGCCGCTTCTGCAAGTCATATAAGGGACTCATCCTTTTTTTTTTTTTTTTTTTTTTTTTGAGATGGAGTCTCACTCTGTCACCCAGGCTGGAGTGCAGTGGCACAATCTCAGCTCACTGCAACCTCCGCCTCCTAGGTTCTAAGCGATTCTCCTGCCTCAGCCTCCTGAGTACCTGGGATTACAGGTGTGTGCCACCACACCTGGCTAATTTTTGTATCTTTAGAGAGATGGGGTTTCGCCATGTTGACCAGATTGGTCTTGAACTCCTGACCTCAGGTGATCTGCCCACCTCGGCCTCCCAAAGTGCTGGGATTACAGGCTTGAGCCACCACGCACAGCCCCATTTTCGACTGATTAACTAGCTTCATGTAATTTAAGCTACCAGCTGCCCATAGATCACAGTCTCCTTGCCTACTCACCAGAAAGATCATACGGTGGTGAAACTTCGACAAGATCACAGCCCACCACGTTCAGGCCTTGACAACCCCTGATGATCTCCAGAGCCTGTTCAACATCAAGACTAAGTTGTCCACAGTGGTAATCATTTACAATGAAAAGCACCCAGTAGAGCTTTTCCCAGCACATGCCACCCTTTGACTTGGAATTGGCTTTCCCTCCATGAACATTTATTGACTGCCAGGCACACTGGCAGGCCTCCCAGAGACACAGATAATGCGTACACAGTCCCTGCTCCTCAGGGCTGCATGGTGTGGTGATGGAGACAAGGAAACCAGTCGTTTCAATGTCATGCACCAAGGGCTTCAAGAAAAGCAAGCCCAGAATGGTAACAGCACAGGTAACAACCTGGAGAGGTGGGTAAGGCTTCCCCAAGGTGGAAATACCCAGTTCAAGGGATAGGCCAGGCAGAGGGAAAAACACAGGCAAAGACACCAAGATGGGAAAAGTTGAGGTAGTGAGATGTGGCCAGAAGACAGAATAAGTGAGGGAGACTGATGGGAAGAGAGTGACCTTGTCTGAAAGGGTTCCCATCCTGCAGGTGAAAAGCCCAGAAGGGGCTGGGCGCGGTGGCTCACGCTTGTAATCCCAGCACTTTGGGAGGCCGAGGCGGGCGGATCACGAGGTCAGGAGATCGAGACCACGGTGAAACCCTGTCTCTACTAAAAATATATAAAAAAAAAAAATCAGCCGGGCGTGGTGGCGGGCGCCTGTAGTCCCAGCTACTCAGAGAGGCTGAGGCAGGAGAATGGCGTGAACCCGGGAGGCGGAGCTTGCAGTGAGCCGAGATCGCGCCACTGCACTCCAGCCTGGGCGGCAGAGCGAGACTCCGCCTCAAAAAAAAAAAAAAAAAGAAAAGCCCAGAAGGTTGCTAAGCAGAGGGATGAGGAATGTGTTTCAGAAATCCCTCATGAGAAGAGAGGATGGTTACGGCCATTTCAAGAGAGAGTTATGGCCACCCTCCTTTAAGATCTTAGAGGATGTAAGGTACTTGATTAGGTTTAAGCAGTCTTCATTCATTTACTCTCAAATGTCTTTGAGTGCCTACTATTTGTATGTATCAGGCACTGTCCTAGGCTCCAAGGACAAGGTAGGGAACAATACATAGGTCCTGCCCTCGGGGAGATTCTAGTCATAACCATTCTGCCCCCGTGCATTTACTCCCAGCACACATTATTGGAGCTTTATTTGGGTGTTTCTAAAACTCTTGAGCTTAACTTGGCAGGTAATTGTGCCATCGAATGCACTTTTATTTATTTATTTATTTATTTATTTTTGAGACAAGGTCTCTGTCACCCAGGCTGTAGTGCAGTGGTATGATCACGGCTCACTGAAGGCTTGACCTGCCAGGCTCAGTTGATCCTCCTGCCCCAGCCTCCCCAGTAGCTGGGACTACAGGTGCACACTAGCACACCAGACTAATTTTTATTTTTAGTAAAGATGGGATCTCACTATGTTGCCCAGGCTGGGCTCAAACGATCCATCCACCCTGGCCTCCCAAAGTGCTTAGGTTACTGCCTAAGCCACTGCGCCTGGCCCATTGTATGCACTTCTATTTAAATTTAACCCTAAAAAGATAAGTTTAGTGTTTTTGTTTTGAGATGGAGTTTTGCTCTTGTTGCCCAGACTGGAGTGCAATGTCACGATCTCGGCTCACTGCAACCTCAGCCACCCGTGTTCAAGTGATTCCCCTGCGTCAGCCTCCCGAGTAGCTGGGATTAGAGGCATGTGCCACCATGCCCAGCTAATTTCGTATTTTTAGTAGAGATGGGGTTTCTCCATGTTAGGCTGGTCTCAAACTCCCGACCTCAGGTGAACCACCCGCCTGGTGCCTTGGCCTCCCAAAGTGCTGGGATTACTGGTGTGAGCCACCGCGCCCAGCCAAGTTTAGTGTTTTTGTTTGTTTGGTTGGTTGGTTGGTTGGTTGGTTGGGTTTTTTTTTGAGGTGGAGTCTTGCTCTGTTGCCCAGGCTGGAGTGCAGTGGCATGATCTCGGCTCACTGCAACCTCCACCTCCAAGGTTCAAGCAATTCTCCTGCCTCAGCCTCCCAAGTAGCTGGGATTACAGACGCCTGCCACCGCGCCCGGCTAATTTTTGTACTTTTAGTAGAGACAGGGTTTCACCATCTTGGCCAGGCTGGTCTTGAACTCCTGATCTTGTGATCCACCCGCCTTGGCCTCCCAAAGTGCTGGGATTCCAGGCGTGAGCCATGACACCTGGCCAAGTTTAGCGTTCTTTTTTTTGAGACAGAGTCCCGCTCTTTCACCCAGGCTGGACTACAGTGGCTCTATCTCGGCTCACTGCAAGCTCTGCCTCCTGGGTTCATGCCATTCTCCTGCCTCAGCCTCCTGAGCAGCTGGGATTACAGGCACCCGCCACTGCGCCGGCTAATTTTTTTGTATTTTTAGTAGAGACGGGGTTTCACTGTGTTAGCCAAGATGGTCTCGATCTCCTGACCTCGTGGTCCACCCGCCTCGGCCTCCCAAAGTGCTGGGATTACAGGCGTGAGCCACCGTGCCCGGCCAAGTTTAGTGTTCTTAAGAGAGGATACTATAATGTTGTTCTCATGAACTGTTGTTTTCATGACAGATGAACTGAAGGCAGGAAGAGGAAATAAAGGATAAAATAAGGGACTATTATATCCTAGATAGGAAATGAAGGCCCTTGCCAAAATCAATCACCCTTCAGTAAGAGGGTATTCAAACTTATTCTCAGCCCAGAGAACAGAAAAGGCCTAGGTGCTCTGCTCTTAAAATCCTACCTTGGCAGCCAGGTGCAGTGGCTGACATCTGTAATCTCAGCACTTTGGGAGGCCTGGGTGAGTGGATCACGAGGTCAGGAGTTAGAGACCAGCCTCACCAACATGGTGAAACCCCATCTCTACTAAAAATACAAAAATTAGCCAGGCATAGTGACGTGTGCCTGTAATCTCAGCTACTCAGGAGGCTGAGGCAGGAGAATCGCTTGAACCTGGGAGGCGGAGGTTGCAGTGAGCCGAGATCGCACCGCTGCACTCCAGCCTGGGCGACAGAGTGAGACTCTGTCTCAAACAAACAAACAAAAATCCTATCCTGATTCCTAAAGATTCGCTTCAAGTCCCAGGAAAATGGGTGTTAAGGGTCTCCACCCCCAGGATCTTCACTGGTGGAATCTCCTTACCTGACTAGGAGTAAGACCAGCAATTTCAGGTGTCCCTGTCCCTGGCGCATAGGCAGGATCCAGAGCGTCAATATCAAAGCTGATATAAATGGGTTTGCCTCCCATCTGCTGCCTGACTTCCCCCATCAGAGGAACCAGCGACTTCATCCAGCAGTCTTCAGCCAGGACTACCCGGAAGCCCTGTGGAGACAGGGACTGAGGTTTCTGCCTGGCAGCACTTACAGGGCATTTCCTGTTTGCCAGCCCCATGCTCAGCTCTGTGTGCACATCACACGACCCTCCATCTCCATGAAGAGGGAACTATCCTATTTTACAGGTGAGGAAGGGAGGGACAATGAGTGGTAAGGAAGCAGGGTCAAAGCTGACTGATGGAGTTGGAATCAGAGAGAAGCTTTGCTAAAGCAAGAGTGGGAAACAGCAGCTCACGCTAGCACCTTTTGAATTGCTCTGTCCAGAAGACTGGCCTTGGCAACTCTAAAAGCAAGGGATTTGGGTCTTTCCCATTGGGGTCTTGTCATATATGTCTGTCTGAGAGCCATTCTGCCTAGAGGGTATGAGGACCAGAACTAAGCAGGTGGCAACTCATCTTGGGTCCGGACCTTCTTCCCTCTTTTTTTTTTTTTTTTTTTTTTTGAGACGGAGTCTCACTTTGTCGCCCAGGCTAGAGTGCAGTGGCGCGATCTCGGCTCACTGCAACCTCCACCTCCCGCGTTCAAGCAATTCTCCTGCCTCAGTCTCCCGAGTAGCTGGCAATGCAGGTATGCACCACCACACCTGGCTAATTTTTGTATTTTTAGTAGAGACGGGGTTTCGCCATGTTGGCCAGGCTGGTCTCGAACTCCTGACCTCAGGTGATCCGCCCACCTTAGCCTCCCAAATTGCTGGGATTACAGGTGTGAGTCACCGCGCCCAGCCTCCTCCCCTCTTCTAAGCCATCACCGTCCGAGGGGTTGTTCGATTTCTGCTTGTCTCCCCACCGCAGCAATAGACTTCCCGTGGCCCATAAACCAACCTCCTCACTCCTGTGCTCCATATGCCCCGATGATGCAAACTCAGCCTTTTATCCCTGCTTTCAGACTTGATTAGTAAAGCCCCTGCTGAATCCCTGGTTGCCACTGGTGAGGCAACGGAGAGGAAGGCATTTTGAGGGGCAAGGGTGGGGGGCATTCGGTCTGTCACCTGGCTCCGGTTGTATCTGTAGGGATCCAAGGTCGTGGAGGAGCCCCGGATGCCAATCTGCACCACACACTTACAGTCCAGGAGACCCTCATCCACACACCGACGGAAGGGCGCCCCGTGGTAGAGCTTCTCTCCTAGGGCCTTGTCGGCCGTGTCCGTGTGCGCATCCACATGCAGCAGCCCCACTGGGCCATGCCTGACGACAACAGGGCAGTTCAGAGGCCAACCCTCCCTGTGGGGCCCTAGCACAGCCACCCTTCAGGCCACCAAAACTTGGTGACAATTCACAGCCAAAAAGGGGAGACCTGGCATCCGTTTGCTGCCTTGCAACTGGTTCCTGTCTTCTTGAGATCACTTAGCATCTCAGAGGAACAATAAACTCACGGAAGTCAGGCAGGAAATAGACATGTTTTGGCTGCCACCCACACCTATCACCCAGAATTTGCTTCATTTAGAGACAGGATGAGAATCAAGGGTGGTGGCACAGGAAAGCTTGGCTGAAGGCTTAACTAAACCAAGACATGCCCTTTCCCCAACCAAGGAAGAGGAAGCTTCAATCCAGCTCTCTCCATAACCTCCATCAACCCCTGCCAGCCACCCAAAATAAACATCTGATCCAAATCCGTGAGGAATAAATGCAGCTTTGAGCAAAGACCTGCACCCTCCCACCTCCAACCAGAATGCCACCCACATGTGCTTCCATAGACACATTCTGGAGCTGCCACCCTCCACCCTGGTCCTTCTGTCTCTTTCTCAAACTAAATTAGCCAAAGTCGGCCAATCCCGGGTAGACTTCCACTACTGGCAAATCAGTCTTTTGATTGGGAAAGGTGCCCTTTCAGGAGGAAACAAGGGCCTCTCAGCAAGCTCCACCATTGTGCCTGTCAGTGTTTGTTTTTGGCCGTTGAAGCAAAACAGAAACTAAAGTTAACTGAGGTTGTGTATTTCACTAGAGGCTCATCTTCCAAAAACAGAAGCAAGTTGAAAATGCTGAGCACACATACCAGGGCAGATCTAGGGTAAGGGAGGGTGGCCAGAAGTGTTAATAATAAATTGTCTTGGCTTCTAGCTGGTGACTGACAGAGACACCTGGAGCTCAACCTTAATTTTGATCCCCAGAAGCAGCTCATAACCTGAGCCAGCAGCAGTCACCTAATGCCACCGAACAGCAAATAACTCATTCCCTAGCTTCTGGCTTTTGAAACCTTGCTGGGCCCACGCCATTTGGGTCTTACTTTTTTGCCATCGCTTGCAATATGGGATATGTGATTGTGTGATCTCCACCTGCAAAGAGGAAGAAGAAAACGTCTGGAAAGTGAATTGGAGGACTGGAGGATTACATAGAATAATCTCTCTCTCTCTCTTTTTTTTTTTTTTTTTTTTTTTTTTGAGATGTAGTTTTGTTCTGTTGACCAGGCCGGAGTTCAATGGCACAGTCTCAGCTCACTGCAACCTCTGCCTCCCAGGTTCAAGCGATTCTCCTGCCTCAGCCTCCTGAGTAGCTGGGATTATAGGTGTGCACCACCATACCTGGCTAATTTTGTATTTTTAGTAGAGAAGGAGTTTCACCATGTTGGTCAGGCTGGTCTCAAACTCCTGACCTCAAGTGATCCACTCACCTTGGCCTCCCAAAGTGCTGGGATTACAGGCGTGAGCCACCATGCCCAGCTGAATAATCTTAACCCAATTTTCACCCTTTCAGACTGGGGAGCTATAACCACAGCTACAGTAAGATCTTATCGAATGGCAGGATGCTAAATGAGCCTGGGAGGTCAAGGCTGCAGTAAGCTGTGATCGTGCCACTGCACTCCAGCCTGGGCGACAGAGTAAGACACTATCTCAAAAAAATGAACAGCTTGCCAGGCACGGTGGCTCATGCCTGTAATCCCAGCACTTTGGGAGGCTGAGGCAGGCAGGTCACCTGATGTTGGGAGTTCAAGACCAGCCTGACCAACATGGAGAAACCCTATCTCTACTGAAAATACAAAATTAGCCAGGCATGGTAGCGCATGCCTGTAATCCCGGCTACTCTGGAGGCTGAGGCAGGAGAATCACTTGAACCCAGGAGGCGGAGGTTGCGGTGAGCCGAGATCGCGCCACTGCACTCCAGCCTAGGCAACAAGGGTGAAACTCCGTCTCAAAAAATAAAATAAAATAAATAAATAAAATAAAATAAAATAAAATAAATAAATAGCTTGAGCCTAGAAGTTTGAGACCAGCCTGGGCAACATAGAAAGACCATGTCTCTAAAAAATAAAAATAAAAATAGACCAGGCGCAGTGGCTCACACCTTGGGAGGCCAAGACAAGCAGATCGCCTGAGGCCAGGAATTCAAGGTCCACCTGGGTAATACATTAAGACCCCATCTTTGCAAAAAATACAAAAATTAGCTGGGCATGGTGGCAAACGCCTGGAGACCCAGCTACTCAGGAGGCTGGAGTGGAAGGATCACCTGACCCCAGGGAGGGCAAGGTTGCAGCGAGCCATGACGGCACCACTGCACTCCAGCCTGGGTGACAGAGTGACACCGTGTCTCAAAAATAAATAAATAAAAGAGGAAATTAGACAAGAGCTACTCTAGGAATTGCCTTTTCAGAGTATTCTAGGAAAATGCCTAGAATAGCTCTGTTCAATAGAACCTTCTATGATGATGAGAATGTTCTATCTGCACTGGCCCATATGGTAGCCACTATCCACATGTGACACACATGTGACATACATGTAGCTAATATGACTAAGAAACTGAATATTTTATTTTAATTAATTTGAATTTAGGCCAGGCATGGTGGCTCACACCTGTAATCCCAGTATTTTGGGAGGCTGAGGCGGTGGATCACCTGAGGTCAGGAGTTTGAGACCAGCCTTGCCAACATGTTGAAACCCTATTTCTACTAAAAATACAACAAATTAGCTGGGCGTGGTGGCACGTGCCTGTAATCCCAGCTATTCAGGAGGCTGAGGCAGGAGAATCGCTTGAACCCGGGAGGCGGAGGTTGCCGTGAGCCAAGCTGGGCAACAAGAGCAAAACTCTGTCTCAAAAAAAAAAAGAATTTAAGTAGCTACATGTGGCTAGTGGCTACCCTACTGGACAGCACAGACCTAGGAAAGTATTCTTTCTGATAATAATAATAGCTAACATTTATTGAGGCTTAAGATATGCCATGCATAGGTCGGGCGCAATGGCTCACGCCTGTAATCCCAACACTTTGGAAGGCCGAGGCGGGCATATCACCTGAGGTCAGGAGTTCGAGACCAGCCTGACCAATATGATGAAACCCCATCTCTACTAAAAATACAAAAATTAGCTGGGCATGATGGCAGGCGCCTATAATCCCAGCTATTCAGGAGGCTGAGACAGGAGAACTGCTTGAACCTGGGAGGCGGAGGTTGCAGTGAGCCGAGATCGTGCCATTGCACTCCAGCCTGGGCAACAAGAGTGAAATTCTGTCTCAAAAAAAAGAAAAAAAAAAGATATGCCATGCTTGATGCTGGGCATTTCATGTGCACTTTCATTATATGCCCCTCACACCATGCAGTGAAGTAGGTGTTATTGTGATCATTCCCATCTTACAGGTGAGGGTGTGGAGCATCAAGCAGGGTATACAGCAACGTTGCTAGGGAAAAGTGCAGCTGAGACTTCCAACGATGCCATCCGGAAACCATACTCCTCCCACTATGCCGTGCAGGCTAGGCTCTCTAATTTAGCAAAAATGAATTTGGATATTTAGGAAAAGATCCCTGTCATTTTAAGTATTTGTGAACAAGAGAAAAAATGAGAGTGGGCCAGGAGTGAGGGGATAAGGGGAAAGCTGCCCTATAGGTTGATGTAGAACCTGAGCAGGACAAAAACACCCTCTTTGCAGTTCTCCTCGCAAATAAAGTCATTAGAAATATCATCTTGGCCGGGCACGGTGGCTCACGCCTGTAATCCTAGCACTTTGGGAGGCCAAGGTGGGCGGATCACTTGAGGTCAGGAGTTCAAGACCAGCCTGGCCAACATGGCGAAACCCCGACTCTACCAAAAATACAAAAATTAGCCAGGTATGGTCGTGGGCGCCTATAATACCAGCTACTTGGGAGGCTGAGGCAGGAGAATCACTTGAACCCAGGAAGTGGAGGTTGCAATGTGCTGAGATTGCACCACTGCACTCCAGTCTGGGTAACAGAGTGAGACTGTCACACACACACACACACACACACACACACGTGAAATATTCTCTCCCTAAGGATTAAAATAAATGAATTACAATGCTCTCTTTCCTACTGTCTGCACATTTGCAGTGGCTTGCAGGGGAGAAGTAGCTGTACTCAAGCCCCTGATAAATAAACCCTGAGTGCAGGGAACTACTCTGGCTCTTGCAGACTGACATTACCCAAGGTCAGAGGAATACAGCCAGCTGCTACGATTTTCTCATAGGCCTCTTGAATTCGCCGGCAGCTGTCCTGAAGGTTGTAAAGATTGACATTCACATCGCCTAGGTCTGCAACCATGAGGGACTGGAAGGGGAGGGCCCCCGTGCTAGGATTGACTGTCCGAAGCATCACTGATTCTTCCCGGATGCGGCGAGGTCCGAATCTGCAGAAGGAAGAATCGTCCTGTCAGCCATCTGCAGAGATTTCAGGCTTTGCTTAGGCCAGGGCTTCTCAGCCTCAGCAATTTGGGACCAGATGATTCCATGTTGCGGTGTTGCATAATGGAATGTTTAGCAGCATCCCTGGCCTGTACTCACTAGGTGCCAGTAGCACCCTTCCTCCAAGGTGTAACAACCAAAAACGCCTCCAGATATTGCCAAATGTCCCCTGAGTGCAAAACCGCCCCACTTGAGAATCACTGATCTAGGCTATATATCGAAGAGACTAAATAAGTGTACTAAATGGCATTAGCCAATTTCATTATCTACCTGAGTCTCGGTTTCCTAATTTGTAAAATATTTACCTTGCACTGTAGTAAAAATTAAATGAGGTAATCTATGCAAAGCACCTTGCACTTAGGAGACATTTAATAAGTGCTGACTTTTATAATTCAGATCAGTACGGTCAGATATAGTGTTGCTGAGCTGAATCAGAAATTGCTGATGTTCGGGCCGGGCGCGGTGGCTCACGCTTGTAATCCCAGCACTTTGGGAGGCCGAGGCGGGCGGATCACGAGGTCAGGAGATCGAGACCACAGTGAAACCCCATCTCTACTAAAAAAATACAAAAAATTAGCCGGGCGTGGTGGCGGGCGCCTGTAGTCCCAGCTACTCAGAGAGGCTGAGGCAGGAGAATGGCGTGAACCCGGGAGGCAGAGCTTGCAGTGAGCCGAGACTGCGCCACTGCACTCCAGCCTGGGCGACAGAGCGAGACTCCGTCTCAAAAAAAAAAAAAAAAAAAAAAAAGAAATTGCTGATGTTCAATAATTAGGAAGATGAATTTTGCTTCCTCCGACTTGATCCTAGGAAAATTGCCTTCATTTGAGCATTTCCTGAGTCAGGTGACATCCACAGATTTGGGGAAGGGGAAGCCAGTTTCTGCTCTCAAATGCAATGTCACCTGCCACTGTAAGCTGGGGAGAGGAGAGGAGAGGAATCCATAGCAGCCATCCCCGCAAGGCCCCAGGATGGGGACACAGAGAAGGTTCAGTCTCCAGAATCCCTTCTTTTTTCTTTTTTTGAGACGGAGTCTCACTCTGTTGCCCAGGCTGGAGTGCAGTGGCGCAATCTTAGCTCACTGCAACCTCCGCCTCCCAGGTTCAAGCGATTCTCCTGCCTCAGCCTCCCGAGTAGCTGGGATTACAGGCCCGCGCCATCATGCCCGGCTTTTTTTTTTTTTTTTTTTTTTTTTTTTCTGTACCTTTGTACAGACAGGGTTTCACCATGTTGGACAGGATGGTCTCAAACTCCTGACCTCGTGATCCGCCCGCCTCAGCCTCCCAAAGTGCTGGGATTACAGGCATGAGCCACCGGGCCGGCCAAAATCCCTTCTTGACCAATGATGACACTAAAGATGTGGGAGGCCACGCCCATGTTGAGCTCTGGGGGTTGCTTGTTGAGGGTCCAGGGAAATCAACCATCTCAAACCATAAGGGGCATTTTGGAGCCGGCCACCAGCTTCCAACTCGACCCGGGGCCAGCAGGGGCGCCTGTCCCGGTGCTTTCCATGCCCGACAGCCAGCAAGCAGTCCCTCCACGTGTCCCCGGCCCCCGTCCTTCAGGCCTTACCTTGCCCCAGGCCGGTTGGAAGTCCCAGTATCCAGGGGTACTCCGATGAAGGCAGCGTCCAGCCCCTCGGGGGAGGTCTGCACCGGCAGGCGCATCATGGAGCAGACGCCCACCGGCCGAGCCACGAACTCGGGGCTGGGGGGCAGGTTCCGGGGCGCGTCGGAAGCCTGGCGGCTCTGGCGGCGCCCCGGGTGGCAGAGCCCTGCGGCAGGACGCGCGCCCACGCCGGGCCCCGAGCCCCGGGCGCAGCCGGACGCCAGCAGCCTCAGCATTGCGGCGCGCGGCCCCGACCTCACCGACCAGACCGCCCGCGAGGCCGCCGCGATCTGGCTGGTCCCGAACGGCGAGGCGAGTGTGCACGCGCCAGAGCCGGAACCCGAGCCGGCTCAAAGGTCAGGGGCGCCCTGGAATCAAGGCGGGGGAGGGGCCCCAGGGAGCTGCGGTGCTCTCCCCTCAACCCCTCTGGACTTCAGCCTCTGGCAAAGAGAGTCAGGCCGGGGGTGCCCACTGGCCGGCACTGTGCCAGAGGTGTCTGCGCCCTGCTCCCCACTGTGGCCTTCAGCAGCCTCTTCTCCCATTCAGAGTAATTTTGTTTGTTTTTATAGAGACGGTCTCACTGTGTTGCCCAGACTGGTCTCGAACTTCTGGACTCAAGTGATCCTCCCACCTTGGCCTCCGAAAGTGCTGGGATTACAGGTGTGAGCCACAGCAGCCACCCCAGAGTAATATTTTTAAAGCCAGAAAGATATGAAGGAAAATGATCTTTCTCTAAGCCAGAAAAATAGGAAATGCATTTTTTAAAAAAATATTAATGTATTTTTAAATGTCCAGGGATAGGAGTCTCAAGAAGCAGTAAAGTTAGTTAGCTACTTAGCTAGCTAGCTAGTTATTTTGAGACAGGGTCTTGCTCTGTTGCTAAGGCAGGAGTGCAGTGGCACAGTCATAGCTCACTGCAGCCTCAAACTGCTGGGCTCAGGCGATCCTCTCACCTCAGCCTCCCGAGTAGTTGGGACTACAAGTATGAGCCATCGCGCCTGGCCAGTAAAGTCTTTTTAAATAATCTTGTTAAAAAAGGACTTAGAGGCTGGGCGCGGTGGCTCACACCTGTAATCCCAGCACTTTGGGAGGCCGAGGCGGGCGGATCACGAGGTCAGGAGATCAAGACCATCCTGGCTAAAACGGTGAAACCCCGTCTCTACTAAAAGTACAAAAATTTAGCCGGGCATGGTGGCGGGTGCCTGTAGTCCCAGCTACTCGGGAGGCTGAGGCAGGAGAATGGCGTGAATCCAGGAGGGCGGAGTTTGCAGTGAGCCAAGATTGTGCCACTGCACTCCAGCCTGGGCAACAGAGCAAGACTCTGTCTCCAACAACAACAACAAAAAAAAAACACACAAAGGTTGCACATTAAACCCCACACCATTCCAGCCTCCACTCCAGAGTGGAGCCTCCACTCTGCAGGTCGGGACAGAGTTCCCTAATGGCCAATTATCAGTGCTCAGTGTTGGCCTTGGAGCAGGTCCCAGCCATTTTCTGGAACAAATGCAACAATCTCTCAGTTATCCTTTCCTTTTTTTCTCCCTTATGCCACTTAAAGGGTCTCAGTTATTCTCTTGACTCCCAAATTCAACTATTTCTTTCATGTTGCTTGTCCTGAATGTATCACGTTCTTACTCCTGGTTTTTCTTTCATTCAGTTCACAAATATTTACTGAGTGTCTGCTATGTGCCAGGCATTCCAGTGAGGTCCCCCCATCATCCACTACTGCTGAGCACCATCTCTCCTTGAAATGTTCCTCAGGTGGCCTCTTGACTGGGACTCCCCTGGTCTCCTTCCACTGTGGTGGCTCCTTCTCAGCTGGCAATCCCTTTTAATACGGAGGTGATGATTTTCACCCACAGGCAGGTCAACCACAAGCCCAAATCCCAGCCCTGAGCTCCAAGAGACCAATTTCTAACCCTGACCTGGATGCTTGACAGCACTTGGGGTGGGCTGCAAGTTCAGCCAGCGACTTTCTGCCTCCCTGTCTTTGATCCTGCTCTATGCCCCCAAATTTAAGAAGTCCTGATGGTTTCCTGCACCCAAGCCTTCTGCTCATTTCCTCTGCTGCTACTCTGGTTCAGGCCTTCCCACAGCCAGCTTTCCAGCTGATCTCACTCTCACTAGTATCACCATACATATGTCCGCCCAGTAATGCTTCCTAGAGCCAATCCTTCCTGTGTTTTCCCTTCTGCAGCTCCACGGGCTTGTTCTTCCAGCCCATGGTCAGCTGCCTCAGCCCCACTTTCTTGCCTCCTTTCCTTTGTTCATGCTTTTCTGTCTGCCTGTAGTGCTCCATCCTGGCCCTCAGCTCCACATGTCCAATGTTCAGTAGAAGCCCACCCTCAAAAGATCCTGAATTTTTTTTTTTTTTTTGAGACGGAGTCTCACTCTGTCGCCCAGGCTGGAGTGCAGTGGCATGATCTCGGCTCACTGAAAGCTCCGCCTCCCGGGTTCACGCCATTCTCCTGCCTCAGCCTCTGGAGTAGCTGGGACTACAGGCGCCCGCCACCGCGCCCGGCTAATTTTTTGTATTTTTAGTAGAGACGGGGTTTCACCATGGTCTCGATCTCCTGACCTCGTGATCCACCCGCCTCGGCCTCCCAAAGTGCTGGGATTACAGGCGTGAGCCACCGTGCCCGGCCCTGAATTTTTTTTTTAAGGGAGATAGAAGTCTCGCTCTGTGATGAAGGCTGTGGTGCAGTGGTACGGTCATAGCTCACTGCAGCCTCCACCTCCTGGGCTTAAGCAATCCTTCTGCCTCAGCCTCCCAAGTAGCTAGGACTACAGGTGCACACCACCATATCCAGCTAATTTTTGTATTTTTTTGTAGAAATAGGGTCTCACTAGGTGCGGTGGCTCATGCCCGTAATCCTAGCACTTTGGGAGACCAAGGCAGGCAGATGGCTTGAGTCCAGGAGTTTGAGACCAGCCTAGGCAACATAGGGAAATCCTGTCTCTACAAATAATACAAAAGTTAGCCAAGAGTGGTGGTGCATGCCTGTAGTCCCAGTGTATCGAATTGGTGGGTTCTTGGTCTCGCTGACTTCAAGAAATGAAGCCGCAGACCCTCACAGTGAGTGTTACAGTTCTTAAAAATGGTGTGTCCGGAGTTTGTTCCTTCAGATGTTCAGATGTGTCCGGAGTTTATTACTCCTGGTAGGTTCGTGGTCTCGCTGACTTCAGGAGTGAAGCCTGCAGACCTTCACGGTATTAAAGCTTTTAAAGGCGGTGCATATGGAGTTATTCCTTCCTTCATCAGGGTGGGTTCGTGGTCTCACTGGCCTCAGGAGTGAAGCTGCAGACCTTTGGGGTGAGTGTTACAGTTCATAAAGGTGGCACGTCCAGAGTTGTTCATCCCTCCCAGTGGGTTCGTGGTCTCACTGGCTTCAGAACCGAGGCTGCAGAACTTCGCGGTGTCACAGCTCATGAAAGCAGCACAGACCCAAAGAGCGAAAGAACAAGGCTTAGAACAAGGCTTTCACGGCATGAAAGAGTGCCTGACCGAGTTAACGCTAATCGCTCGGGTGGCCTGCTTTTATTCCCTTATCTGGCCCCACCCACATCCTGTTGATTGGTCCATTTTACAGAGAGCTAATTGGTTCGTTTTACAGATTGCTGATTGGTCCATTTTGACAGAGTGCTGTTTGGTGCGTTTACAAACGTTTAGCTAGACACAGTGCTGTTTGGTGCATTTACAATCCTTTAGCTAGACACAAAAGTTCTCCAAGTCCCCACCCGATTAGCTAGACACAGAGTTCTGATTGGTGTGTTTACAAACCTTTAGCTAGACACAGAGTGCTGATTGTGTGTTTACAATCCTTTAGCTAGACAGAAAATTTCTCCAAGTCCCCACCCGACCCAGAAGCCCAGCCGGCTTCACCTCTCACCAGCTGCTCAGAAGGCTGAGATGGGAGGATCACCTGAGCCCAAGGAGGTAAAGCTGCAGTGAGCTGTGATCGCACCACTTCATTCCAGCCTGGGAGACAAAGTGAGACCCTGTCTCAAAAAAACAAACCAAAAAGAGATGGTGGGTCTCACTACGTTTCCCAGGCTGGTCTCAAACTCCTGGATGCAAGCAATACTGCTACCTCAGCTTCTCAAAGTGTTGGCAATACAAGTATGAGCCACTGCGCCCAGCCTTTTTTTCTTTGTTGTGTGTGTGCCTCTTTTAATTTATAATCCTGTATATATCAACAGACACATCCCACATAACAAAAGCTTTCTGAGATCCTCAATAATTATTTTTTTACTTTTTTTAGAGACAGGGTCTGGCTCTGCCTCCCAGGCTGCAGTGCAGTGGCACCATCGTGGCTCACTGCAGCCTTGAATCCTAGGACTCAATTGATCCTCCCACCTCAGCCTCCTGAGTAGCTGGACCACAGGCTCATGCCACCTCAACTGGCTAATATTTTTTTAAAAATTTTGGCCAGGCGCGGTGGCTCACGCTTGTAATCCCAGCACTTTGGGAGGCCGAGGCAGGCGGATCACGAGGTCAGGAGATCGAGACCATGGTGAAACCCCGTCTCTACTAAAAATACAAAAAAAATTAGCCGGGCGTGGTGGCGGGCGCCTGTAGTCCCAGTTACTCGGAGAGGCTGAGGCAGGAGAATGGCGTGAACCCGGGAGGCGGAGCTTGCAGTGAGCCGAGATTGCGCCACTGCACCCCAGCCTGGGCGACAGAGCGAGACTCCGTCTCAAAAAAAAAAAAAAAAAAAAATTTGTAATTATGAGGGTCTCACTATGTTGTCCAGGCTGGTCTTGAACTCCTCAAGGGATCCTCCCACCGTGGACTCCCCCCAAAGTGCTAGGATTACAGGTGTGAGCCACCACACCTGGCCTCAATAATTGTAATAGTGTAAAGGAGTCTTGAGATTTAAAAAAGCAAAAACATCTGAGAACTGCTAGCTTCAGTCAGTGGTTTCATAGTATTGTTTGTGAGAAACATTTACATCAATTTCCTGGAGTGTCTGTTAAAATTCAGATTCCTGGACCCCATCCCAAACTACAGAATTAGAATCTATCAAATGTTTTCAGCTGGGTGTGGTGGCTTACACCTGTAATCCCAGTACTCTGGGAGGCCAAGAGTGGCAGATCACTTGAGGTCAGGAGTTCAAGACCAGCCTGGCCAACATGGTAAAACCCCATCTCTACTAAAAATGCAAAAATTACCCAGGCATGGTGGCAGACGCCTGTAGTCCCAGCTACTCAGGAGGCTGAGGCATGAGAATCACTTGAACCCGGGAGGCAGAGGTTGCAGTGAGCCGAGATAGTGCCACTGTACTCCAGCTGGGTGACAGAGTGAAACCCTGTCTCAAAAAAAGAAAAATGTGTTTAGCTGGGTGTGGTGGCTCATGCCTATAATCCTAGCACTTTGGGAGGCCAAGATGGCAGGATTGCTTGAGACCAGGAGTTTGAGACCAGCCTGGGCAACATAGTGAGACCTTATCTCTACGAAAAAAATCTAAAAAAAGTTAGCTGGGCATGGTGGCGCATGCCTCTTGTCCTAGCTACTCAGGAGACTGAGGTGGGAGGATTGCTTGAGCCCAGGAGGTAGATAGATGCTGCAGTGAGCCATGATCGCACCACTGCACTCCAACCTGGGCAACAGAGTGAAACTCTGTCTCTAAATAAATAAATAAAAATCCGGACTGGGCCGGACGTGGTGGCTCACGCCTGTAATCCCAGCACTTTGGGAAGCCCAAGGGAGGTGGATCACGAGGTCAGGAGTTTGAGACCAGCCTGGCCAAGAGACTAGCCTGGCCAGTATGGTGAAACCCCATCTCTACTAAAAATACAAAAATTAGCTGGGCATGGTGGCAGGCACCTGTAATCCCAGCTACTCGGGAGGCTGAGGCAGAAGAATTGTTTGAACCCGGGAGGCAGAGGTTGCAGTGAGCCAAGATTGCGCCATTGCACTCCAGCCTGGACGACAGAGCGAACTCTGATTCAAAAAAAAATAAAAATAAAGATAAATAAATAAAAATCTGGCTGGTGCAGTGGCTCACACCTGTAATCTCAGCACTTTGGGAGGCCAAGGCGGGCGGATCACGAGGTCAGAAGTTTGAGACCAACCTTACCAACGTGGTGAAACGCTGTCTTTACTAAAAATGCAAAAATTAGCCGGGCATGGTGGTGCATGCCTGTAATCCCACCTACTCAGAAGGGTGAGGCAGGAGAATCACTTGAACCCAGGAGGTGGAGGTTGTAGTGAGACGAGATCGCACCACTGCGCTCCAGCCTGGATGACAGAGCGAGACTCTGTCTCAAAAAAGTAAAAATAAAAAATAAAAGATAAAAATCCATTCATGTTATCACAAGAAATTTCAATTGTACATTTGTTAATGAAAGAAAAGACAATTTCAACTTTTTTTTTTTTTTTTTTTTTGATACGGAGTCTCGCTCTGTCGCCCAGGCTGGAGTGCAGTGGCGCAATCTCGGCTCCCGGGTTCACGCCATTCTCCTGCCTCAGCCTCTCCGAGTAGCTGGGACTACAGGCGCCCGCCACCACGCCCGGCTAATTTTTTGTATTTTTAGTAGAGACGGGGTTTCACCGTGGTCTCGATCTCCTGACCTCGTGATCCGCCTGCCTCGGCCTCCCAAAGTGCTAGGATTACAAGCGTGAGCCACCACGCCCGGCCAATTTCAACTTTTGTAAATTTTTGAATTTAACATTTATTTTAGGATTTGTATTACCTCCTTGAGCTCAAGGCTATCAAGAATTTCAAGAGATCATTCTTTTAAAGTTCTGATTATTATTGTGTGTAGCAAATATGCAAATATCAAGCATAAAACTTGATATTGGTCTGGGCACGGTGGCTCACGCCTATAATCCTAGCACTTTGGTAGGCCGACGCGGGCAGATTACCTGAGGTTAGGAGTTCAAGACCAGCCTGGCCAACATGGTGAAACCCCGTCTCTACTAAAAATACAAAAAATTGGCCGAGCACGGTGGCTCATGCCTGTAATCCCAGCACTTTGGGAGGCCGAGGCGGGCGGATCACCTGAGGTTGGGAGTTCAAGACCAGCCTGACCAACATGGAGCAACCCCGTCTCTACTAAAAATACAAAATTAGCCGGGCATGGTGGCACATGCCTGTAATCACAGCTACTTGGGAGGCTGAGGCAGGAGAATTGCTTGAACCTGGGAGGCGGAGGTTGCGGTGAGCTGAGATTGCGCCATTGCACTGCAGCCTGGGCAACAAGAGTAAAACTCCGTCTCAAAAAAAAAAAAAAAATTTAGCCAGGTGCAGTGGCACGCACCTGTAATCCCAGCTACTCAGGAGGCTGAGGCAGGAGAATCACTTGAACTCGGGAGGCAGAAGTTGCGGTGAGCTGACATCGCGCCACTACACTACAGCCTGGGTGACAGAGCAAGACTTCATCTCAAAAAAACAAAACAAAACAAAACCTAATATTAAACAGCTACCTTCACAGAAAAGTAAAACGGCCAGGTGCAGAGACTCACGACTATAATCCCAGCACTTTAGGAGACCAAGGAGGGAGGACCTGTTTGAGCCCAGGAGTGCAAGACCAGCCTGGTCAACATAGCAAGACGTGAGACGCCATCTCTTTTTTTTTTTTGAGACAGTCCTGCTCTGTCGCCCAGGCTGGAGGTCAGTGGCGTGATCTTGGCTCACTTCTACCTCCGCCTCCCAAGTTAAAGTGATTCTCCTGCCTCAGCCTCCTGAGTAGCTGGGACTATAAGCATGCACCACCATGCCCAGCTAATTTTTGTATTTATTATTTATTTGTATTTATTTGTATTAATTTTTGTATTATATTAGCTCAATATTTAATGCTTTCCCTAATAATTTGATTTTTTTCCAAATCATAATTATACAATAGGTAGAAAATATCAAATTTTTTTACCAACTCTGATAGGGATCCAAACTCCCCCCCAGTTAACTTCAGTGAGAGATACAAATTGTATCATTTTCTATGTATGCCATGACAGGAAGAAGGTTGGGAAGTACCCGTCTAGTAAACTATAATTTCCAATATCTACTTCAACCTTTTGGGTGTCCTCCAAGGGCAGTACCTTGTAAAATGCAAAGAATAAATGTTTTGTGAGTGACTGAATGATGGAACAGATCTTCTAGAACTGTGAAAAGCAGCTCTGGGGTGATGAGTATCTCAGTCAACAAAACTGACAGCCTGAGTGAGGGGAAAACACCGTGTGCATTTCAGCCATCTGCATGGATTGATTCCGTTTGGCCTGCTGAATAGTGAGGTAAGGGCTCTGCAGAAGGAGTCAACGCTGAACTTGTCTGTGCTTGTGGAAGCTCAGAAATGACCCTGCAGCAACTCCAGCCTCCCCAGGCTGCCTGGCTCGGGGCTTTCTGTGACACTCACTCACCTTGCTACATCCTCAACACTCATCTTCACCTTCTCTGTCCCCTAGCCCTAAGTAAAAATGTATTGTTTAGCACGTTCAGAATACTTTCATCTGTCAAAGAAAAAAATTAGCTGGCCGGGCACAGCGGCTCACGCCTGTAATCCCAGCACTTTGGGAGGCCGAGGTAGGCGGATCATCTGAGGTCAGGAGTTGGAGACCAGCCTGGCCAACATGGAGAAACTCCATCTCTACTAAAAATATAAAAATTAGCCAGGTGTGGTGGCGTGTGCCTGTAATTATTCCCAGCTACTCAGGAGGCTGAGGCAGGAGAA
>NW_026652284.1:14470873-14587119 GCF_009828535.3 Hylobates moloch
AAAAGAAAAAAATTAGCCTGGGCAACATAGTGAGACCCTGTCTCTAAAAAAAAAAAAAATTTTTTTTTTTTTTAATTAGCTGGGCACATTGGCTCACACCTATAGTCCAGCTACTCAGGAGGCTGAGGTAGGAGGATTGCTGGATCCCGGGAGGTGGAGGCTGCAGTGAGCTGTGTTTGCACCACTGCACTGCAGCCTGAACAACAAATCGAGACCCTGACAAAAAAAAAAAAAAAAAACAGAGAAAAAAGTATCTAATGATCCTTGTTAAAGCATGGTAAGGAAAACTATTCAGGACCCTTGAGATAGGTATAGTGACCACTGCAATGGAATCTTGTAGTTGAGGAGCGCGACTGGACTCTCAACCCAATATAGTGTGAAAGGAAAAGAAAATCCTGGGACCTCAGACTCACTATGCCAAAGGGAAAAGTTAAGCTTGGGAACTGAGTATGTAAAACATTGCACTTTTTTTTGTTCCTAAACAGGTAGCTGCAAGACAGAGGCCACATATCTCCCCAGGTGACCTCCCTCATCCTGACAATGTAAATTAACAGCTTATTTTCACAAGTAAGGGACAAAGATAAGACTGGGGATCGACCCCCACCCCCACCAACCTGGAGACAAACACATATTTGACTTCTTCCTCTACTCTATGTTTAGGTTATTTAATGTAAAATGTAGATTTTCTGGGTTTTTTTTTTTTTTTTGAGGTGGAGTCTTTCTCTTTTCCCCCAGGCTGGAGTGCAGTGGCACGGTCTCGGCTCACTGCAAGCTCCGCCTCCCGGGTTCACGCCATTCTCCTCCCTCAGCCTCCCAAGAAGCTGGGACTACAGGCACCCGCCACCATGCCCAGCTAATTTTTTGTATTTTTAGTAGAGAGGGGGTTTCATCGTGTTAGCCAGGATGGTCTCGATCTCCTGACCTCGTGATCCGCCCGTCTCAGCCTCCCAAAGTGCTGGGATTACAGGCGTGAGCCACCGCACCCAGCCACAATATGGATTTTCTGAATAATTTTATGAACAATTGACTGTTCCTCTTTCCCCTCCTGCCCGATTTTCCCGTTTAAATACTGAGGTTCTCAAAATCCTCTTGGGAAAGAGTGCAGGCCACAGATATCACTGTAGCTTGTGTCTTTCCCAGACACATCCTCAACCTTGGCAAAATAAACTTGTCTGAGACCTGTCTCAGACACTATTTGGTTTACAATGGCATGGCAAGTGGGAATTTATAGCCAAAAAGCCAGGTGGGGTGCTAAAGTTTGGCCAAGCAAAGAATCTTTGTGGCCTGGCACGGTGGCTCACGCCCGTAGTCTGAGCACTTTCGAGGGCTGATGCGGGTGGATCACTTGAGGTCAGGAGCTCGAGACTAGCCTGGCCAACATGGTGAAACACTGTCTCTACTAAAAATACAAAAATTAGCTGGGCATGGCGGTAGGCACCTGTAATCCCAGCTACTCGGGAGGCTGAGGCAGGAGAATTGCTTGAACCTGGGAGGTGGAGGTTGCAGCAAGCTGAGGTCACACCACTGCACTCCAGCCTGGCCAACAGATCGAGACTGTAACTCAAAAAAAAAAAAAAATCTTTGTGACATTAAAGCTTGTCAAAATCCCCAGTATTCTATTCACTTTGCCTATAAAGTTACACACTTATCAGCTGGGCACGGTGGCTCAAGCCTGTAATCCCAGCACTTTGGGAGGCCGAGTTGGGCCAATCCTTTGAGGTCAGGAGTTTGAGACCAGCCTGGCCAACATGGTGAAACCCTGTATCTACTAAAAATACAAAAAATTAGCTGGGTGTGCTGGTGCATGCTTGTAATCCCAGCTATTTGGGGGGCTGAGGCAGGAGAATTGCTTGAACCTAGGAGGTGGAGGTTGCAGTGAGCCAACATTTCGCCACTGCACTCTAGCTGGGTGACAGGGTGAGACTCCCTCTCAAAAAAAAAAAAAAAAAAAAAAAGCCAGGCACAGTGGCTCACGCATGTAATCCCAGCACTTTGAGAGGCCAAGGCAGGTGGATCATTTAAGGTCAGGAGTTCGAGACCAGTCTGGCCAACATGGTGAAACCCCCATCTCTACTAAAAATAGAAAAATTAGCCCAGCGGGGTGGTACGCACCTGTAATCCCAGCACTTTGGGAGGCCAAGGCAGGCAGATCTCTTGAGGCCAGGAGTTTGAGACCATCCTGGTCAACATGGCGAAACCCGTCTCTACCTGAAAAAAAAAAAAAAAAGAATTAGCTGGGCGTGGTGGTACGTGCCTGTAATCCCAGCTGCTGGAGAGGCTGAGGCACAAGAATGGCTTAAACCAGGGAGGCAGAGGTTGCAGTGAGCTGAGATGGTGCCACTGCACTCCAGCCTGGGCAACAGAGTGAGGCTCCATCTCAAAAAATAATAAAATAAAATAAAATACAAAATAAAATAAAATAAAATAAGCAGGAGAGGGGAAGGGGAGAGCATGAATTTATCTCAGAGACCCACCCAGTGAGGCTGAATGTTATGCAGTTTCAGAATCAAGCCAGGAGAGGGCACAGAAAACTTCTACTTGATCATCTAACAAAGGAAAAAAGAGAATTCAGGAAATGGACAGAGTTCTCCTTCAATTATTCAATCAGGTGACACAGTTTATGTCACCTCCTAAATCACCTGGAAAAAAATTTAGTCAATGTAATTTCATCCTGAAATCTCAACAGTTTTATTATACAATGAGTATCATAATGTCATCTTTGTACCATTTAATTTTTTTTTTTTTGAGACGGAGTCTCACTCTGTCACTCAGGCTGGAGTGCAGTGGCACGATCTCGGCTCACTGCAACCTCCGCCTCCCAGGTTCAAACGATTCTCCTGCCTCAGCCTCCTGTGTAGCTGGGATTACAGGCACCCATGACCATGCCCAGCTAATTTTTGTATTTTTAGTAGAGACGGGGTTTCACATGTTGGTCAGGTTGGTCTCGAACTGCTGACCTTGTGATCCGCCCGCCTCGGCCTCCCAAAGCGCTGGGATTGCAGGCATGAACCACCACGCCCGGCCCTCATTTAATTTTTTATTGAAGAAAATATTCAGATTTCTTTCAAGCCCCAGCCAGTCACCTATGCATTCTTTTAGATGGTTTTTCTCTTTGCCCAAGGAGGTCAGCTGCTTCTGAGTAGTCCTTCTTCCTCTGCAAAGTAGGGACTATAACCTTTCCTGACTTTCCAGTGATGATGTTCACCATCAACCTGGTCCTTAGAGAGGAAGGAAGCATTAGACAAATGCAAGAGCTGATTATTAATTATGAACTATATGCTCTGGGTACATAGATCTGACTCAAGTTATTAGTAAGAATGAATACTTGATAATTGGTGATTAACAGGACTATAGCTTAAAACCAAGGTTCTAAAGTGCACAAAGCTCAAGGACGTGGAAAAATGCTGTTTAGACAAATCCAAATATAAGCCAACTTGTGCTAGGCAATTAAAACCAGAAAAACGTTATTAAGCACTTTTGGAAGATAAGAATTCATGCTTGAAGTGCAGATAAAAACATCTCGTACAAATAAAGCATGTATGATACATTTCCTATAGCATAACACAAATGGTTTGATAAAGTATTTGTTCTCTTTTTTCTTCTTTTTTTTTAGAGACTTGGTCTCTAAAAAAAAAAACCTCAATGATCAATCATTTCATTAATCATGTTTACGTAATGAAACCTTCATCAAATCCCGATAGAATGGGGTTCAACAAGCTTCCAGGTTGGTGAACATACGGAGGTGCGGGGAGGGTGGTGTGCCTGAGGAGGGCATGGAAGCTCCAGATCCCTTCCCATGTTCCTTGCCCTACGCAGCTCTTCCACTGGCTGTTCCTATGTTATATTCTTTCATAATAAATGGCAATCTGGTTAGTAGATCGTTCTGAGTTCTGTGAGCTGTCCTAGCAGATGATCAAACCCGGAGAGGAGGGAATTGTGGGAACTTCTAATTTCTAGCGAGTCTGCAAGAAGTACAGGTGACAACCTGGGACTGGCACCCGGTGTCTGAAGTGGGGGCAGTCTTAAGGGACTAAGACTGTAACCTGTGGAATCTGATGCTATTTCCAGGTAGATAGTGTCAGGATTGAGATAAATCGTAGGACACTGCTAAAGTTTGGATGTTTATTCCCTACAAATCTCATGTTGAGCGTTTATCCCCTAATGGCAGGTGTGTGGGTCATGGGGGTAGATCCCTCATGAATAACCAATACCTTGTTGCGGGGAAGGGGTCAGTGAGTTCTCACACTTTTCCCTCCCACAAGAGCTGGTTGCTAAAAATTGCCTGGTGCCTCCCCTGTCTCTCTCTCTCTCTTGCTTCGTGATCTCTGCACACCCTGGCTCCATTTCATCTTTTGCCATGAGTGGAAGCAGCCTGAAGCTTTCACCAGATTCTCCATCTTCCAGCCAGCAGAATTGTCAGCCAACTTAACTTCATTTTGTTGTTGTTTGTTTTGTTTGTTTGTTTGTTTTTTGAGATGGAGTCTCACTCTGTCCCCAGGCTGGAGTGCAGTGGCACGATCTCAGCTCACTGCAACCTCCGCCTCCGGGTTCAGGCAATTCTCCTGCCTCAGCCTCCCGAATAGCTGGGATTACAGGTGCCCACCACCACACCCAGCTAATTTTTTTGTATTTTTAGTAGAGATGGGGTTTCACCATGTTGGCCAGGCTGGTCTCAAACTCCTGATGTCAGGTGATCCACCTGCCTTAGCCTCCCAAAGTGCTGGGACTATAGGCATGAGCCACCGCGCCAAGCCCTTAACTTCATTTTTTGATAAATTACCCAGCCTCAGGTATTCCATTATAGCAAGAGACTGACAGACACCTTCCTAAGTAAGGTCTGCAGAGAATTGTAGAATTTTTTGGTGTGAACCCCCACGCCCCACCACCACCACATTAGGAGCCAGTGGAGAAGGAAATGGAATCTTCCCTTTTGATCAAATAAGCCCTTTTTCTCTTGGAACTGCCCTTTGATTTTTCTCAGTGTTAGTCTTTCTTTTAAAATCTTTAATATTTTCCTGATTACACCTAATACATATGTATTGTACAAAGTATAAGTTGACCATAGTCTGCTCCTACTCCTGCTCAAGGTTGTTTTTTGTTTTGTTTTGTTTTGTTTTGTTTGAGTCTTGCTCTGTTGCCCTGCCTGGAGGGCAATGGTGCAATCTTGGCTCACTGCAACCTCCGCCTCCTGGATTCAAGCAATTCTCCTGCCTCAGCCTTCTGAGTAATTGGGATTACAGGTGCCCACCACCACACCCAGCTAATTTTTGTATTTTTAGTAGAGAAGGGGTTTTGCCATGTTGGCCAGGCTGGTCTTGAACTCCTGGCCTCAAGTGATCCGCCCACCTCAGCATCCAAAAGTGCTGGGGAAAAAAGTGTGGGGATTACAAGCACCTGGCCTCAAGGTTGTGCTTTAATTCATATGAGACTTTGGAAAAAGTACAGGTTTCTCCTGTACAAATTGGTTGGCAATGTGTCCTTTTTTCACCTTAAAATGCCTGGAACTCTTTCAGTTAAGCTTTTTATAAAAGCTTTTTTTTAGGTGTAATTTACATACCACAAAATTCACCCATTTTTAAGTGTACAAGTTAATGATTTTTAGTACCCTTGTGCAACCATCACAACTCAGTTTTAGAACATTTTTATCACCCCCAAAAGTTCTTTCATGCCTATCAAAGCTTTTTAAAGTGTGCATTTTTGTGGATAATTACAATCATAAGTAACCAGTCCCAGAAATGTCCATTTTGCCTGGTTTCCTTTTGCTGCCGGCAGGCAAAAAGAAAATTGCAAAAGCCCATCAACAAATGTTGGAAGAAAACACAATAAGCTGATCAACAGTTGTCTGCTAAAAATAGTTTATTCATGCTCTCCAGCTTTTAGTGAATGTCAGCCAAGTGCCAGGCATTGGTTAAGTCTGTTAGGGATATCAAGACATCATATCCTAATTGGATATGAGTTCAATAGTATACAACCTCACTTAAAACAGTTTCCATATTCAATGGTTTGGGGTGGTAAAAGTGTGCCAGGTAGGTGTGATATATGGACTTCCACTTTCAGAACTGAAGATAAACAGGGGCTATATTTACTTTCCTACCTAAACGACCAAAATACAGATCCCCAAATGTAAGAAATGATCTTCAAGACACTGGATATCAGGCAACAAAGGACAGAAATCCCTGAAAAAAGTACAACAAATGGCTGGGCACAGTGGCTCACGCCTGTAATCCCAGCACTTTTGGAGGCCGAGGCTGGCAGATCACGAGGACAGGAGTCCAAGACCAGTCTGGCCAAGATGGAGAAACCCCGTCTCTACTGAAAATACAAAAATTAGCCATGTGTGGTGGTGCACGCCTGTAGTCCCAGCTACTCGGGAGGCTGAGGCAGAAGAATCGCTTGAACCCTGGAGGTGGAGGTGGCAGTGAGCCGAGGTGGCGCCACTGCACTCCAGCCTGGGCAACAGTGCCAGACTCTGTCTCAAAAAAAAAAAAGTACAAGTGAGGTGAGCCCTATTAGTGCTCCAGCTTACTACCTTGAGAGTTTCCGGGCTCTACTGCAAGAAGAGCAAAGTGAAGAAGAGCCTGGTGGAATCCCGGAGCTGAGGAGACAGAGCTGAGGCCAGGGAGACCAAGGTAGCCAGACGGAAAGGACAGAGTACCAGAGAAAGGGAGTTGTTCAGACAGAACCCCAGAGATCTGTAAAAGGTCCCCGCCTCTAGCATTCAGCAGAGTACTCAGGATACATATGTAAGAAAACTACACAAGGCTGGGGAAAGAACCACGTAAAAGGATTACTACAGCGGTTCCTAACCTTTTTGGAATTTCGGGATGAAACTCTTCCACCTCAGTTCATCAGACGTTCGTTACATTCTCATAAGGAGTGGGCAACCTAGATCCCTCACGTGCACAGTTCACAATAGGGTTTGTGCTGCTATGAGAATCAAATGCTGCAGCTGATATGACCGGAGACAGAAGTCAGGCAGTAATGCTCGCTTGCCTGCCACTTAACTCCTGCTGTGCGCCCCGGCTCCTAACAGACCACCAACTGGTACTAGTCCGCGGCCTGGAGACTGGGACCCCTGGATTAGAAGGAATAGTGCCTACTCCTATGATCCAGATTGGAAAAACTCGTAATGTATGGGGCATTGGAAAGAGTATTTATGAAGGTCTTGCCTCAGGGGAATAATTAGCCCTAGAGTTGGCATTGCTCTGGTCCTGCCTAACAAATCTTTTTTTTTTGAGACAGAGTCTCGCTCTGTCGCCCAGGCTGGAGTGCAGTGGCATGATCTCCGCTCACTGCAACCTCCACCTCTGGGGTTCAAGCGATTCTCCTGCTTCAGCCTCCCGAGTAGCTAGGATTACAGGTGCCTGCCACTGTGCCCAGCTAATTTTTGTCGTTTTTATCAGAGATGGGGTTTCACCATCTTGGCCAGGCTGTTCTTGAACTCCTGACCTCGTGATCCACCTGCCTTGACCACCCAAAGTGCTGGGATTACAGGCGTGAGCTACCGCGTCCGGCCGGATACTTTTTTTTTTTTTGAGATGGAGTTTTGCTCTTGTCGCCCAGGCTGGAGTGCAGTGGTGCCATCTTGGCTCACTGCAAACTCCGCCTCGTGGGTTCAAGCAATTCTCCTGCCTCAGCCTCCCGAACAGTTGGGATTACAGGCGCCCACCACCATGCCCCGCAAATTTTTGTATTTTTAGTAGAGTTGGGGTTTCACCATGTTGGCCAGGCTGGTCTCAAACTCATGACCTCAGGTGATCCACCCGCCTCGGCCTCCCAAGTGCTGGGATTATAGGCGCGAGCTACCACACCCAGCCAGCTTGATATTTTTAAGCCCATTATTTCCAATATTGTGAATTCTCAGATTGTCAAGTAATAAAATAAGCAAAATGAATCCTTAATAAAAATTCTATCTTGACAACGCTATTTGTCATTTCCATCCTATGACTTTCTCTTCATATGTAACTGAAATTTCATAAATATTAAGAAATTGTTGTTTGGGCATAAGAATCAGATATGGAAAGGAGGCAATTGTGCTATTAACCATGTCACTTAGGGCTACTGCTATTTGAGGCGTGCATCACACCAGCAGAATCATCTACACCTGGGAGCTTGTCAGAACTGCAGAAATTCTCAGGACCTGCTCCAGACCTAAGGAATCAGAATATACAGTTTAACAAGATTCCTGGCCAGGTGCGGTGGCTCACGCCTGTAATCCCAGCACTCTGGGAGGCCGAGGGGTGGATCACGAGGCCAGGAGTTCAAGACCAGCCTGGCCAAGATGGTGAAACCCCGTCTCTACTAAAAATACAAAAATTAGCTGGGCGTGGTGGTGTGCGCCTGAAATCCCAGCTGCTCAGGAGGCTGAGGCAGGAGAATTGTTTGAAGCCGGGTGGCAGAGGTTGCAGTGAGCCAAGATCGCACCACTGCACTCCAGCATGGGCAAAAGAGTGAGACTCCATCTTTAAAAAAAAAAAAAAAAAGATTCCTAAGTGGTTACTACACACATTTGAGAAGCACTGGCCCTCTCCATGCAATACATTGAGCAAATCCAGTCACATGTCACATAATTTTTAGTCAACAACAGACTGCATATAAGACAGTGGTCCCATCAGATTACAATATTGTATTTTTATTGTACCATTTTTATTGTACCTTTTCTATGTTTAGATACAAAAATACCAACCATTGTGTTAAAATTGCCTACAGTATACAGAACAATAACATGCCGTAGAGATTTGTAGCCTAGGAGCAGTAGGCTGTATCATATAGCCTAGGTGTGTAGTAGGCTATACTATCTAGGTTTGCGTAAGTACACTCTATGGGCAGGGCTCAGTGGCTCATGCCTGTAATTCCAACACTTTAGAAGGCCAAGGCAGGAAGACGGCTTGAGCCCAGGAGTTGGAGACCAGACTGGGCAACAGAGGGAGAAACCCTGTCTATACAAAAAAATTTAAAATTAGCCAACTGTGGTCTAGACATGGTAGCTCACGCCTGTAATCCCAGCACTTTGGGGGGCTGAGAAAGGTGGATTGCTTGAGACCAGGAGTTCGAGACCAGCCTGGGAAACATAGCAAGACCCCTTCTCTGTAAAAAGAAAATTAAAATATACAAAAATATATAATTTAATTTAAAAAAATTAGCCTGGCATGGTGATGCCGGCCTGCAGTCCCAGCTACTCAGGAGGCTGAGGCAGAAGGATCACAGCAGATCGAGGTTGCAGCGAGCTGTGATGGCACCACTGCACTGCAGCCTGAGCGACACAGCAAGACCCTGTCTCAAAAACAAAACAAAACAAAAAACTCTATGATATTCCAATGATAGTCACCTAAGATGCATTTCTCATATCTCTGTTAAACAATGCATGATTGTAATTTCTCCAGTCATGTTTCCTTATGTCTGAAAACAAAGGGCACTGAAACCTGTTTGTTCACTTTAGTTCACAAGCTGATTAGAAAAGTAAGTAAAATCCAATCCAAATATAAATAAAATACACGTGAAATACCAAACCCTCTAATAAACAGCGAGCTACATACAAGTCCCAGACACTCCACAACCGTTTCTAGATTGAAAATCCTAGGCCAGGCGCAGTGGCTCACACCTGTAATTCCAGCACTTTGGGAGGCCAAGGCGGGTGGATCACGAGGTCAGGAGTTCAAGACCAGCCTGGCCAAGATGGTGAAACCCCCGTCTCTACTAAAAAAAAAAAAAATTAGCTAGGCGCGGTAGTGTGCGCCTGTAATCCCAGCTACTGGGAGACTGAGGCAGAGAACCCGGGAGGCGGAGGTTGCAGTGAGCCGAGATCGCGCCACTGCACTCCAACCTGGGCGACAGAGCGAGACTCCATTTAAAAAAAAAAAAAGAATATTTAAGTCTTTTCACTTCTGGGAATACACACACATACACACACACACACACACACATTTAATCGAAACACGTTACCTTTCACTCAACAACTATTCAAGACAGAAACCATTTCGGGTAAGCAGACTCCTAGAGTCCCTACTGCACATTTCTCATCAGTGGTCAAAGCAACAAAACCTGAACTAAGCCACAAGGTAGCTAGCTGCAGGAAGCTCTATGCCTGGGACCACTACAGGCAGGCACTAGTTTCCCTGTCCACCACTGCCCGAAATGGAGTCGGGCCGGGTTCTCCTGAGCTGAGCAGGCCAAAGCAGGGGAGTCCGTGAGTGGACCGGGCATAGCCAGAGCGACGCCGCAGCACCCCAGCCGCAGGGTCAGCCCCAAAAGCAGCAGGGCCCGCTTGATCGTGGATGCCGGGACGCCCTCGTGCAAGCCTCGAAGGGTGGCTGCCACCACGAACATTCGCCAGAACGAAAGCGGCAGCCAGGAGAAGCCCTCGCAGGTGCTGGAGGGATCCAAGCGCTTGAGCCGAGTCCGAAACTCGCACAGCAACCTCGGGAAGATAAACTCCAGCAACCAGAATCGGGTTGGCGTCGCCTAGCAACCAGGAGCTAAAAGTGCGGACGCCAGGCATTGGCCTGCACGTGTCACGTGAGCCAGCGCCGCTGCCCAGTGGGAGATTACGCCGCAGGCACGTGATGCGGCGCAACCGCCCTTTGGCAGAGCTTTCCGCGAAGGCGGTTGTGGCGCTGGGTGCGCGGGCGAGGCATTCCTGGGGTTTCCGCCCTATCCTTTTACAAAGTCCTGGCTTTGGCTGGTGCGACCAAAGAGAGGAAACCGGCGCTTGAGACTTGTCTGGGCTGGCTATGGTGAAGCAGTGAAACGGGGCAGAATTGTGACAATGAGGCCAATTCAGTTGTGCAAGAAGAGCATTTCCTCAAAGTAAGACAGAAGCTTTTAGTTACGTCAACACCTGCAAATGTTAGGCTGGCCAGAAATTTCCTGACAAATAATGGGTGATGGTCAGGCGCCTGGTCGCTCATGCCTGTAATCTCAGCGCTTTGGGATCACTTGAGGTCAGGAGTTCGAGACCAGCTTGGCCAACATGGCGAAACCCCATCTCTACTGAAAGTACAAAAATTAGCCGGATGTGGTGGCGCGCGTCTGTAATCCCAGCTACTCTGGAGGCTGAGGCAGGACAATCGCTTGAACCCAGGAGGCGGAGGTTGCAGTGAGCCGAGATCACGGCACTCAAAAGAAACGAAACGAAACGAAACTTTGCTGGTGATGACCATGTAGTGATGAAAGTGAGTGTTTTGGAGCACAGCAAGGTGACTCCCCATGTAATTAGTATAGGCAGAGAGTTTGTGCTCTAAAGGTTAGAAATAAATATTTTCGGCGTGGTGGCTCATGCCTGCAATCCCAGGACTTTGAAAGGCTGAGCCAGGTGGATCACCTGAAGGTCAGGAGTTCGAGACCAGCCTGGCCAACACGGTGAAACCCGTCTCTATTAAAGATACAAAAATTAGCCAGGCAGAAGAAGTCGCTTAGCTCTTCGCTGGTTGTCACATGTCCGGAGGCCGAGCCGTCGCGTACCTAGGATGCCGCGTGGAAGCCGAAGCCACACCTCCCGCATGGCCCCTCCGGCCAGCCGGGCCCCTCAGATGAGAGCTGCACCCAGGCCAGCACCAGTCGCTCAGCTACCAGCAGCGGCACCCCCATCTGCAGTTGGCTCTTCTGCTGCTGCGCCCCGGCAGCCAGGTCTGATGGCCCAGATGGCAACCACTGCAGCTGGCGTGGCTGTGGGCTCTGCTGTGGGGCACACACTGGGTCATGCCATTACTGGGGGCTTCAGTGGAGGAAGTAATGCTGAGCCTGCGAGGCCTGGCATCACTTACCAGGAGCCTCAGGGAACCCAGCCGGCACAGCAGCAGCAGCCTTGCTTCTATAAGATCAAACAGTTTCTGGAGTGTGCCTAGAACCAGGGTGACATCAAGCTCTGTGAGGGTTTCAATGAGGTGCTGAAACAGTGCCAACTTGCAAACAGATTGGCCTAATCAAGAAGTTCAACCTGGAGAGATGGAAAATCAGCTCTCATAACTAAGTTAATTTAGTATAAAAATAGAATTGATAGTAAGGGTATAAAGTGTAACCATCAGTTAAACTTCTCCTGTCACTCCTAGCTTCCTTGCTTCAGAACTGAAATGGAAGCGGGGGTGTTCCTACTCTGTAGAATCTGGGACTGGGCAAATATTTGTGTGGCCTCCTTAAACTAGCTGTTATGATTTTATTCTTTGTGAGTTAATTAGAATAAAGTCATTTTCTTCCAAAAAAAAAAAAATTAGCCAGGCATGGTGGTGCATGCCTGTAATCCCAGCTACTAGGGAGTCCGAGGCAGGAGAATCGCTTGAACCTGGGAGGCAGAGGTTGCAGTGAGCCGAGATTGTGCCACTGCACTCCAGCCTGGGCAACAGAATGAGACTCCGTCTCAAGTAAATAAATAATAAATGTTTTCACTCCACAACTGTCTTCCAATTTGGAGAGTCTGCCATTTACTAGCTATGTGAACTCGGGTACATTAATTAAAATCCCCATGCCTCAGTTTCTTTATCCATGAAATGGGAATGATTACTAACAGTTCCTATCTCTGAGGACTTCTAGAAGGATGAAATGAGGTCTTACATGTGGCAATATAAACTGGTAGTGAGGACTGAGCTTGAGTCAGATTACCTGCTTTGAATTCCTTGTGCCGTCATGTACTGCTTGTGTATCCTTAGGCGAGAGACTGTCCCTCGTCTATCCTTCAGTTTCATCTGTAAAATGGAGATAATACCTCCTAGGATTTCTGTGAGAATTAAGTAACTCAATACACATAAACTGCTTAGAAGAGTGTCCGGCACAAAGTCAACATTCAGGAAATGTTAGCAATCATTTGGAAGGTGCGTGACACACAGCGTTGATCAATAAATGGGACCTATTCTTGGTAGCACTGCTGGTCTAGAGCAGGATTCTGGGTTCTGAGCTCTCCCTGCTCTCAACCTCCACTCCACCCCATCCTGACTTAAAATTAAGGACTGGAAATATCTCTAGCCATTTATGGTCACAAGTAATGGAGGTTCAAATTGTGTCTCATAGAGTGATGAGAAAAGTAGGAGTCCACACTCTGAGCCAGATCTCAAGAGGCTACTGAGCAGAGTCCAAAAGGGGTGAGGCCCAAGAAGAAAGCAGCTGAGGGGCAAAGAGCTGTGGGAACTCTGCTACAGAAGTGATTGTCTTAAGAGAGGCAGGGGGTGGTGGGGAGAGTTCAGTGAGCAGAACTGTGAGCAGGCGGGTCTGCCACATAAGCTTGTTGGATGTAGGTGGGAGGGTGTCGTAAAATATCCTAAATCCAACCCTAACCCATTCCAAGGAGTTGAATCTTGGATCTGAATCCTAGTACAACACAGAGTACATCTTGGATACTGGGATTTATTGATCGTGTATCATTCCTTGGGTTTACTTTCCCTCAACTCAGAAGTCATTCCTCCCTCTCCCTCATTCTCCAGGTCCAACCCATTGGCAATGCCTGTTGACTTTTCAAAATATCTCTCTAATCCACCTGCTTGTCTCTCTTTTGCTGCCACCTTTCTAGCCCCATAAACATTTTTGTGTTTCTCCTTTTGCCCAGTACAACCCATTCTCCACTCAGCAGCCAGTGTGAACTTTTCAAAACTAATTTTTAACAACTTTATTGAGATTAAATCACATATCACAAAATCACCCATTTAAAATGTACAATTCAGCCGGGTGTGGTAGCTCACACCTGTAAACCCAGCACTTTGGGAGGCCAAGACGGGTGGATCACCTGGGGTCGGGAGTTCAAGACCAGCCGAACCAACATGGAGAAACCCTCTCTCTACTAAAAAATACAAAAGTAGCCGGGCATGGTGGCACATGCCTGTAATCCCAGCTACTAGGGAGGCTGAAGCAGGAGAATCACTTGAACCCAGAAGGCAGAGGTTGCAGTGAGCTGAGATCACGCCACTGCACTCTAGCCTGGGCAACAGAGCGAGACTCCATCTCAAAAAATAAATAAAATGTACAATTCAGTGGTTTTTGGTATATTCACAGGTGTGTATAACAAACACCACAAATCAATTTTAGAACATTTTCATCACTCCAAAAAGATATTCTATACCCATTAGCAGTCACTTCCCATATACTGACATCCCCTGATTCTCCACAAGCCCTAGGCAACCACTAATAAACTTTGTCTGCCAGGTGCGGTGGCTCACACCTGTAATCCCAGCACTTTGGGAGGCCGAAGCAGGTGGATCACCTGAGGTCAGGAGTTCGAGACCAACCTGGCCAACATGGTGAAACCCCTTCTCTACTAAAAATACAAAAAATTAGTCGGGTGCGGTGGCAGGTGCCTGTAGTCCCAGCTACTCGGGAAGCTGAGGCAGGAGAATGGCGTGAACCTGGGAGGCAGAGCTTGCAGTCAGCCGAGATCGCGCCACTGCACTCCAGCCTGGGCGAAAGAGCAAGACTTCATCGAAAAAAAAAAAAAAAAAAAATACCTGGGTGTGGTGGCAGGTTTTATTTTTTTTCCTCAAAAATAAATAAATAAATAAAATAAACTTTGTCTCTTATGGATTGCCTTTTCTGGATATTTCATATAATTGGACTCATACAGTGTATATCTCTTGTTACTGGTTCCTTTAACTTAGCATAACATTTTCATGGTTAATCTACGTTGTAGTATATATCAATACTTCTTATTTTAATTTTTTTAAAGGGGCTTTCCAGTGAAGACCAGAAAACCTGCTAGACAAATTCTTTTTTGTTTTTTTGAGATGGAGTCTCACTCTGTCACCCAGGCTGAAGTGCAGTGGCACGATCTTGGCTCACTGCAACCTCTGCCTACTGAGTTCAAGTGATTCTCCTGCCTCAGCCTCCCGAGTAGTTGGGATTACAGGCACCTGCCACTGCACCCGGCTAATTTTTTTGTATTTTTAGTGGAGATGGGGTTTCACCATTTCAGCCAGGGTGGTCTTGAACTCCTGACCTCGTGATCAACCCGCCTCGGCCTCCCAAAGTGCTGGGATTACAGGCATGAGCCACTGCACCCGGCCCTGCTAGACAAATTCTAAAAGAACTGTAGCACTAATACTTCTTTTTCAGTTGCCAAATAATATTCTTTTATATGGATATACCACATTTATTTATCCATTCATCAGTTGATGGATACTTGTTTCTACTTTTTGGCTATTACGACTAATGCTGCTATGAACATTTGTGTACAAGGTTTTGTGTGGATGTATATTTTTGTTTTTCTTGGGTATATTTTTTGGGGTAGAATTTCTGGATCATTTGGTAACTCTTTGTCTAAGTTTGTTTGCTTGTTTATCTGTTTTTTTAAGACGGGTCTTGCTCTGTTGCCCAGGCTGGAGTACAGTGGTGCAAGCTCAGCTCACTGCAAACTCCACCTCCCAGGTTCAAGCAATTCTCCTGCCTCAGCCTCCCAAGTAGCTGGGACTACAGGCGTGTGCCACAACACCCAGCTAATTTTTGTATTTTTAGTAGAAACAGCGTTTCACCATGTTTGCCAGGGTGGTCTTGAACTCCTGACCTCAAGAGATCCACCTGCCTCAGCCTCCCAAAGTGCTGATATTACAGGCATGAGCCACTGCGCCTGGCCCCCCCACCTTTTTTTTTTTTAAGAAGTGGGGTCCCACAATGTTAACCAGGCTGGTTCCAACTCCTGGGCTCAAGTGATCCTCCCACCTCAGTCTCACAGTGCTGGGATTATAGGCATGTGCCACTGTGCCTATCCTGTATGTCTAACTTTTTGAGGAACTGCCAAATTTTTTTCCAAAGTGGCTGCACCATTTTACATTCCTGCCAGCAGTCTATTAGGGGTTCCTATTTCTCCACATCCTCATCACCACTTGTTATCATCTGCCTTTTTTTTTTTTTAGTATCTTTTTGGACAGAGTCTCCCTCTGTCCCCCAGGCTGGAGTGCAGTGGCACATTCTCAGCATGCTGCAACCTCCACCTCCAGGGTTCAAGCGATTATCCTGCCTCAGCCTCCAGAATAGCTGGAGTTATAGGCGCATGTCACTACAGCCGGCTAATTTTTATTTTTTCATTTTCATTTTTTTTGAGATGGAGTCTTGCTCTGTCGCCCAGGCTGGAGTGTAATGGCGCGATCTCGGCTCACTGCAACATCCACCTCTTGGGTTCAAGTGATTCTCCTGCCTCAGCCTCCCAAGTAGCTGGGATTACAGACACACACCACCATACCCAGCTAATTTTTATATTTTTAGTAGAGATGGGGTTTCACCATGTTAGTCAGGCTGGTCTCGAACTCCTGACCTCAGGATCCACCCGCCGCGGCCTCCCAAAGTGCTGGGATTACAGGCGTGAGCCACCGCACCCAGCCTAATTTTTATATTTTTAGTAGAGATGGGGTTTCACTGTGTTGGCCAGACTGCTCTTGAACTCCTGGCTTCAAGTGATTTGCCTGCCTTGGCCTCCCAAGGTGCTGGGATTACAGGTATGAGCCACCACGCCCAACTCTGTCTTTTTTATTATAGCCATCCTAGTGAGCATAAAGTGATATCTCATTTTGGTTTTACTTTGTATTTTTCTTTTATTATGCTTATAGTTTCTGTAGGTCAGAAATTCAAAGGGAGTACAGTGGAGATGGCTCCATGATGTTTGAAGCCTCATCTGGAAAGACTCATAAGTTGGAGATGATTCAACATCTGGGGATTGAAGTCATCTGAAAGTGTCTTCACTTCTGTGCTTGTTGGGTTTTCCCACTAATCAGCTTTCCCCTCAGCTGAGCAGCTTTCTGGAACAACCACATGTATTTTCTCTGTGTGGTCTCACCGTGTGGTGTAGTTTGGGCTTCCTCACAGCATGGCTGCTGGGTTCCAAGAGCAAGCGTTCCAAGAGAATTACAGAGAAGCTGTATTGACTTTTTTTTCAGCCATTGATTTATTTTTATTTGCAGTTTGTATTCAATACAAATCAATTTCGGCCGGGCGCGGTGGCTCACGCTTGTAATCCCAGCACTTTGGGAGGCCTCAGAGTAGAACCCGGTGAAACCCCGTCTCTATAAAATACAAAAATTAGCCGGGGTGGTGGGGGGCCTGTATCCCAGTATCGAGGTGAACCCGGGAGGTGGAGCTTGCAGTGAGCCGAGATTGAGCCACCGCACTCCAGCCTGGGTGACAGAGCGGGACTCCGTCTCAAAAAAAAAAAAAAAAAAAAATCAATTTCATAACAAGTTACTATGAATCAAAGCATACACACACAAATATACAATCCAAAATATATGTACAGCATTTCGGCATGGAGCAAAAGGGAGTGTTCATTCACACACACAGTGGAGTGGGTTCAGATCTGTTCCATCTGCTGTTCCTGTGTAGGTTTCTAAAGATGCGAAAAAAAAGACTACTGTGGCCATATTAGATGCTGGAACACCTAAGCATCAGTGTGTGACCTTGTGAACAAAGGACTTCAGGGAGTGTCTATTTTTAAAAAGGTTTCCGTGTGTCAAGACAGTTGTAAAAATTTTTATTACAGAATCAAGCCTACTTTACGGTTTAGGACCAGGTTCTAACTATCTAAAAATATTGACATAACTAAATGTGTTTTAAACAGGGCATGATGGCTCATGTCTGTAATCCCAGCATGTTAGGAGATGAGGTAAGAGGATTGCTTGAGCCTAGGAGTTCAAGAACAGCTTGGGAACATAGAAAGACCCCTATTTCTACAAAAAGATAAAAATTCGCTGGGAATGGTGGCACATGCATGTAGTGCCAGCTACTTGGGAGGCTGAGGCAGGAGGATTGCTTTAGTCCAGGAGGTTGAGGCCGCAGTGAACTCTAGCCTGGGTAACAGGGTGAGACCATGTCTCTTTAAAAGCCCCAGCCGGGTGCGGTGGCTCACACCTGTAATCCCAGCACTTTGGGAGGCTAAGGTGGGCAGATCACGAGGTCAGGAGTTCAAGACCATCCTGGCCAACTTGGTGAAATGCCGTCTCTACAAAAAATACAAAAATTAGTGGGGTGTGGTGTTGTGCACCTGTAATCCCAGCTACTCAGGAGGCTGAGGCAGGAGAATCACTTGAACCTGGGAGGCGGAGGTTGCAGTGAGCCAAGATCGCACCATTGCACTCCAGCCTGGGTGACAGAGTAAGACTCTGTCTAAAAGCCCCAAAATGTGTTTTAAATGCAGCTATTCTGATCCATAGTTGTTGTTTGCAAAAAGCATTTACAGAAAAAGAGTATAGCGTGGGCACGGTGGCTCAGGCCTGTAATCCCAGCACTTTGGGAGGCTGACGCAGGCGGATCACCTGAGGTCAGGAGTTTAAGACCAGCCTGACCAACACAGAGAAACTCCATCTCTACTAAAAATACAAAATTAGCCGAGTGTGGTGGTGCATGCCTGTAATCCCAGCTACTCAGGAGGCTGAGGCAGGAGAATCGCTTGAACCTGGGAGGGGAGGTTGTGGTGAGCCAAGATCGCGCCATTGCATTCCAGCCTGGGCAACAAGAGTGAAACTCCGTCTCAAAAAAAAAAAAGAAAAAAGAGTATAAAAGTTTTTGTAACTTTAATGCAAGTTAACTTTCAGTCTTTACTTTCCAAATACTTGATATACAGTTTTTGGCTCCTTTACATTTTTGCCCTTTTAATTTCAAGGTTTATAATTTTACCTTCAAAACAGACCTTTTTTTGTTTTTTGAGATGGAGTCTCACTGTGTCTCCCAGGCTGGACAGCAGTAGCGTGATCTCGGCTCACTGCAACCTCTGGCTCTAAAGTTCAAGCAATTCTCATATCTCAGCCTCCGAGTAGCTGGGATTACAGGTGCATCACCATGCCCAGCTAATTTTTGTATTTTTAGTAGAGACAGGGTTTCATCTTGTTGGTCAGGCTGGTCTCGAACTCCTGACCTCAAGTGATCCACCCGCCTCAGCCTCCCAAAGTGGTGGGATTACAGGGGTGAGCCACTGTACACAGCCCCTTAATGAATCTGATGTCCTTGTTGAACAAAAATAGGTGAAATCAAATGCCTACCATTTGACTCTCTAAGGATAAACAAGAATTATTGATGATGCTTGGACTTGGGGGTAGATTGCAGTCTATCATTGCCCTGGCACACGTCAATTACTACATAAAAGGTCAAATGCAATGTCAAATCCAAATCCTCAGAGGAAAAAGAATTCAGTTACCAAAAGAACAGTGATAGCCTAACAATGTAAAACTTAATATATTGGCATTAAATTAGTACTGCTGAAACAATACATCGAGGATTCATAAATGATGGAAGCTTTTTTTTTTTTTTTTTTTTTTGAGACGGAGTCTCACTCTGTCTTCCAGGCTGGAGTGCAGTGGTGCAGTCTCAGCTCACTGCAACCTCCGCCCACCGAGTTCACGCGATTCTCTTGCCTCAGCCTCCCAAATAGCTGGAATTACAGACGCTTGCAACCGTGCCCAGCTAATTTTTTGTATTTTTAGTAGAGATGAGGTTTCACCATCTCGGCCAGGCTGGTCTTGAACTCCTGACCTTGGGATCCACCCACCTTGGCCTCCCAAAGTGCTGGGATTACAGGTGTGAGCCACTGCACCCAGCCGATGGAAGCTTTTTTAAACTTTAAGACAGGATCTTGCTCTGTCACCCAGGCTGGAGTGCCATGATAATGGCTTACTGCGGCCTTGACCTCCAGGGCTAAAGTGATCATCCCACCTCATTCTCTTGAGTAGCTGCGACCACAGGTGTGTGACACCATGCCCATCTCTTTTTTTAAATTTTTGGGCCAGGCATGGTGGCTCACACCTGTAATCCCAGCACTTTGGGAGGACGAGACAGTTGGATTGCCTGAGGTTAGGAGTTTGAGACCAGCCTGGCCAACATGGTGAAACCCTGTCTCTACTAAAAATACAAAAATTAGCTGGGCATGGTGGCATGCTCCTGTAGTCCCAGCTACTCAAGAGGCTGAAGAAAGAGAATGGCTTGAACCCGGGAGGTGGAGATTGCAGTGAACTGAGATCATGCCATCGCACTCCAGCCTGGGGGACAAGAGAAAAAAAAAAAAAAAAAAAAAGCCGGGCGCGGTGGCTCAAGCCTGTAATCCCAGCACTTTGGGAGGCCGAGGGGGGTGGATCCTAAGGTCAGGAAGTCGAGAAAAAAAAAAAAAAAAAAAAAAAAAAAAAAAAAAAAAGATTATGGCCAGGTGCAGTGGCTCATGCCCGTAATCCCAGCACTTTGGGAGGCCCAGTGGGTAGATCACCTGAGGTCAGGAGTTTGCGACCCACCTGGCCTACATGGTGAAACCCTGTCTCCACTAAAAATACAAAAATTAGCCAGGTATGGTGGTGGGTGCCTATAATCCCAGCTACTCAGGAGGCTGAGGCACAAGAATCACTTGAACCTGGGAGATTGCAGTCAGCTGAGATCTCACCACTGCACTCCAGCTTGGATGGCAGAGCGAGACTGCGTCTCAGAAAAGAAAAACAAAAAATAAAAATTAGCGGGGCATGGTGGTGCAGGCCTGTAATCCCAGCAACTTGGGAGGCTGAGGCAGGAGAATCATGAGCCAGGGGAGTGGAGGTTGCAGTGAGTTGAGCTCGCGCCACTGCACTCCAGCCTGGGCAACAGAACGAGACTCTATCTCAATAAATAAATAAATAAATAAATAAATAAATAAATAAAATTAAAATAAAATTTTTTTTTGTAGAGATGGGGTCTCACCCTGTTGCCCAGGGTGGTTTCGAACTCCTGGGCTCAATTGATCCTCCTGCTGTGGCCTCCCAAAGTGCCGGGATTACAGGTATGAGCCACCTCCACCCCTGCCAATGGAAATCTTTTATTTTACTGGTTTTACTGCGGTATAGACTTAATGAACCAAATGAAAACTGAATCTCCACTCCACATTACATCTTTATTTCTAGACAAGATAAAATCTATTCTTTATTATTATTATTTATTACCCAAGTTTTGTCTCAGGATCTGCTATTCTTATTTTCAAGGTAGTTTTAAGTGTCTGCATTTCTTAAGCCACACTCAAGAAATAATGTCTTCAATTTTGGATGTTGCCTCTCTTCATCTTGTACATGACGTTTAAGCAGATTTAATACTGGCATTCATCATCTAGTCAAACCCTTCACGTGTTCTTCAAAGCAATTAAATGTGGGGTTCTCAACCTTTCCTTTCTTTCTTTCTTTTTTTTTTTTTTTTTGAGATGGAGTCTCACTCTGTTGCCCAGGCTGTAGTGCAATGGCGCGATCTCGGCTCACTGCACCCTCTGCCTCCCGTGTTCAAGCCATTCTCCTGCCTCAGCCTCCTGAGTAGCTGGGATTACAGGCACACGCCACCACGTCTGGCTAATTTTTGTATTTTTAGTAGAGACAGGGTTTCACCATGTTGGTCAGGCTGGTCTTGAACTCCCGACCCAGTAATCCACCTGCCTCGGCCTCCCAAAGTGCTGGGATTACAGACATGAGCCACCGCGCCTGGCCTTTTTTTTTTTTTTTTTTTTTTGAGACAGAGTTTTGCTCTTGTTGCCCAAGCTGGACTGCAATGGCACAATCTCGGCTCACTGCAACCTCTGCCTCCCAGGTTCAACCAGTTCTCCTGCCTCAGCCTCCCAAGTAGCTGGGATTACAGGCATCCGCCATCACATCTGGATAATTTTTCTGTATTTTTAGTAGAGACGGGGTTTCACCATGTTGGCCAGGCTGGTCTCGAACTCCTGACCTCAGGTGACCCACCTGCCTCAACCTCTCAATGTGTTGGGATTACAGGCATGAGCCACCGCACCTGGCCAGGTTCTCAGCCTTTTCTGTATCAGTAAAAGAAGGTGTGAAATTAATAGATTTGATGAAGACCCGCTTTTTTTCTTGCCACATTGGACTCCTAGATGCCATTTGGAATGGGTTTAGAAGACATGGAAGTATAGATGTTTCTTAACAGTAGAAATATAGAAGAGAAAGCAAGACCATGAGGAGACTGGCAGTTGACTGCAGGGCACAGCCAACTGCCTTGTTGGTGGCATTACCTGGGTTTGGGGCAGACAAGGTACCCTGGGAGGAGTTACTTGAAAACATTACAATAGTTTGATTTGAATAAATCTGCATGAGTAGGAGCAGTGCCAGAAGCAGCAGCCCCAGCCTAAGCCTGTCCACCATTGCTCTGTCCCCTCCATTGGTGTCTGGCATATATTGCTGGATGCTGGGTGAGAACTGCTGGCTCCAGGTGGACACAGGCGAGACCTAGCCTTAAACATCACACAAAGTAGCTGGGTGTGATGGCTCACATCTGTAATCCCAGCACTTCGGGAGGCCAAGGTGGGAGGATCACTTGAGGCCAGGATTTGGAGATTAGCCTGGTCAACATAGCAAGGACTCATCCCTATTTTTTTAAATTAAAAGTAATGTAAAATTGTAATAAAAAGGAAATCAAGCCTGGGCAACATAGCAAGATCTCATCTCTACTAAAAAGAAATCAGCTGCGTGTGGTGGTGCACACCTGTAGTTCCAGCTGCTGGGGAGGTTGAGCTGGAGGGATCACTTGAGCCCTAGAGGTTGAGGCTGCAGTGAGCCATGATTGTGCCACTGCACTCCAGCCTGGGTGACAGAGCCAGACCCTGTCTTGAAAAAAAAAAAAAAGGAAACCACATAATGTCACTTATGCCAGAGTTAGTCTGCCGAGCCATGATTTAAAGGGAGGGACATTCACCCCACTTCTTTTTTTTTGAGACGGAGTCTCGCTTTGTCACCCAGGCTGGAGTGCAGTGGCGCAATCTCGGCTCACTGCAAGCTCCGCCTCCCGGGTTCACGCCATTCTCCTGCCTCAGCCTCTCCTAGTAGCTGGGACTACAGGCGCCCGCCACCACGCCCGGCTAATTTTTTTTGTATTTTTAGTAGAGACGGGGTTTCACCGTGGTCTCGATCTCCTGACCTCGTGATCCACCCGCCTCGGCCTCCCAAAGTGCTGGGATTACAAGCGTGAGCCACCGCACCCGGCCTTCACCCCACTTCTTAATGGGAGGGTTGTCACAATCACATTGTAGGAAGAGCATATAGGATGGGAGGCACTGTCATGGTCATCTTTGGAGAACAAAATCTGCCAGACCTGGGAACCTGAGCACCACTAGACCAAATACAACAATTAATCAATGATTCCAGCCTCAACTGATTCCTTGATACCACCACTGGGCAATCCTAGAACATTTCCCAGCTAAACTTGCTTCAATTTGCAATGGTTATTTCAAACATTCACTGTAGAAGGCACTGTGTATGTCTTTCCTAATACCCATTCCCAGCCCCCCTTTTCCCTATTTATGTCCTTTAGGCAAAGCTAAATACTTGCGTTCCTAGCCTCTCTCGCATCTATGTGACACAATTCTGTCCAGTGAGATGTAAGCAAAGATGTGCACAGGGACTTCTGGGCAAGCTTTTTCCTTGAATAGGAAAATAATGCATGGAGTGGAGGCAGCCAGCCATATATTGCAACCCTCAGGAAAAGGTCAAAACAATTACAGAAGTATTGGCCCTGATTTCAGTGAGCCACTCAACCAATGCTGTTGCTACCTCCAGGCCTTCTCTCCTGTGAGAAAATAAACCCTTGTTTGTTAAGCCACTGATAGTCAAGCTTTCTGTTGCTTGTAGGGGATATAAGCATTCTCACTCCCCTGTGCCTCTACTTTCTCTCTTTTTTTTTTTTTTTTTTTTGAGACAGAGTCTCGCTCTGTCTCCCAGGCCAGAGTGCAGTGGCCTGATCTCGGCTCACTACAACCTCCACTTCCCGGGTTCAAGCGATCCTCCTGCCTCAGCCTCCCGAGTAGCTTGGACTATAGGTGTCCGCCACCATGCCCGGCTAATTTTTGTATTTTTAGTAGAGACGGGGTTTCACCATATTGGCCAGGCTGATCTCGAACTCCTGACCTTGTGATCTGCCCGCCTCGGCCTCCCAAAGTGCTGGGATTACAGGCGTGAGCCACCGCGCCCGGCTCCTCTAATTTCTCTTTGTAAAAGCCTTCAACTGCTAATTCTCCCTTTCCTGCCACCAACAGCCTACTTACTACCTACTTACCTGCACCCACAGCCATCTTATTTGCTCCTTCTCTCCTGTTAAAATGGAAAAGGGCTCCCTACCATGGAGGGGGGAGTGGGAGTAAATGGAAAGATGCTAATCTGGCATCCATTACAAGTTCACCTTTCAGTTTTGGTTTTCTTACTCATCCGCACGTTAGTTCTGGGCCTCTACCACTCATCAGCTATGTGCCTTAAAAACAGGCCATTAAAGTAGCAAATATTTATTGAGTAGATTCTAAGCTGTGCCCAAAAAGGCACTGCGCTAGGTGGTAGGAGTTGCTAGGGCTAGGAAACAGACACAGTCCAAGTAGAGAGAAAATTATTTACAAGACGGGAATGGAGCCTTGGAGGAACTGAGCTATGTGGCTGGGAGGGCAGAGAATGTGGGAAGAGCTCGGGAGAAGGGGCTGGGGAGGTAGGCGTGGGCCACAGCCAACTGACTTCTATAGACTAGGGAGGGTAATGATTTTGGTTTCAATCCTAAATCACTAAGACAGGAAGTGAATTACTCTCTCGGAGCCTCAATTTCTACCTCGAAAAATATGTTTTATTACTAACTCCTGTACTAGATTGAGAGTTACGGAGAAGGATTTATCTTTTTATTCATTTCTGCATCGCCAGCGCCCGACACACGGTAGGCGCTTAATCAATGCCTGTTCGGTGAATAAATAAGACTGGGGACTCCTCCACAGACCTCTATCATTAAGTCAACCAGTCAGCAGAGATTTCCTTCTCCGCGTTCCTTTCCTTCCCTCCCCTTTTCTCGCCCTTCCTCCCTCTCCTCTTCCACGCCCCCTTCCCACTCCTCCCCCTCCTATCCTCTCCTGGCTTCCTCCTCCCCTTCCCGGCCCCGCCCCCCGCTGCGTTGCGAAGGCGGGGAAGGCGAGGCGGGCTTTACGGCAGCCGCGTTGCGGCGGGGCGGGGCGCCGGGCGGCCGGTGCGCTTGGCGGCAGCCGTGGGAGGCAGGCCGGCAGGCAGACGGACTTGCAGGCGGGTGGCGGCGGCCGTGCTTGCTAGTGAGGGCGGGAGGGAGTGACTCACTGAGCTTGTGTGAGGGAGGGAGCGAGCGAGCGAGCAGCCCGCGCCGTCCTCCCGCAGCACCAGCCAGGCCACGCCGCCACCTCTTCCCCTGCGCCCCGCGCCCAGGCCGGGCCGAGCCGAGCCGGGTCGGGCCCGGGCCATGCTGCTCACCGTGTACTGTGTGCGGAGGGACCTCTCCGAGGTGACCTTTTCCCTCCAGGTCGACGCCGACTTCGAGCTGCACAACTTCCGCGCGCTGTGCGAGCTCGAGTCTGGCATCCCCGCAGCCGAGAGCCAGGTACGCCGGGCAGCGAGCCGGGCCTGCCCCGGAGCTAAGCCCTCCCCGCCTCGGGGCCCCACTCCCTCCCTTTGCTACTGGTGAAGAATTGGGGGCTGGGGGGAGCAGGGATAGCCATTCTCGGGTCACCCCCGCATCCGGAAAGGAGCTGGGGAGCTGGCATCGGTAGCTGCCCTCACACACCTCGAGCGTGGGGTGGGGTACGAGGAGAGGGAGCGGAGAACCTGACCGCAGACGCACCCACTGCAGCGTGAGGGGCGCGTGGACTGTTGAGCAGCGCTAACCCTCCCCACTTTTGGCTCTTTGGCCCTTTCCTCTTTCTAATCCCGAGTGTAGGATATCGTTGTGGACCTCAGAAGCAGCCCTGGGTTTGCTAGGATTCATACATCCTGCAAACCAGAAATACCAGTTTGGATCACTGTGGTAGACAGATGTTCCTCTGCTTTTTTTTTTTTTTTTTTTTGGAGAGGGTTTCTGCTTAAATATACGCAGTTTACCTTTAAATGCACAGATTTGCACTTCCGGTGAAAGAAAGTTTAAGACTTGCACTGCCTCATTTTGGGATCTTTGGAAATGCTCTTTACCCACCACATGCGTTTCTGGTTAAATTCTTTTGAAAAACAGTACCTATTGGTTCAACTCAAGCTGTTTGTTTCTTTCGGTTCTATCCTGGTAGTAAGCCAGAAGGCTCTTTTTCTTTCAGGTTACAGTTCAGAGTTTGGGTCAGTTCAAAGCTCAATGCTTTAAAAGGATATTTGCTTGGAAACGGCCTAGTATCAGTGCTGTTTGGTGGTTTCATTTCCCTACTCAGCTTGCTGGAAAGAATTTCAGCCTCTCGTATTTTAACTAAGCAAAGTAATTCTCAAAATGCTTTGGGGCTGCCCCTAGTCTTTATCAAACAGAATTGGTGACAGTAACGCTGTAAACTTTACACTAAAACACTTAGATCATGACTTAATAAATTTAGCCTGGAGGAAATAGTCTAAACGTTAAGAAAATTATAGAGGTCTCCCAAGGCTTCATCAAGTAAATCTTGATTTTCTACTGCAGTTATGAAATAGTTTACAAAACGATTGCCCAACTACAGCTTGTTCTGCTGTCTTATGGTAAACACGTGTCAATACGTTGTTCAGAAGTTTGATTCCTTTACACAATGTGAACTTTAGAACCTTGGCATAAAGCTGTTCAGAAAGAATTTAAAAAGTTAATCCACAAAAGCTCAGGAACCAGTTCTGTCAGTGAATGCCTCATGTGGAGAACTAGGAAAGGACTATTTAAATAGAGAAAATCAACTCTTCAATTTTTTTTTTCTTTTTTTGTTTTTGTTTTTGAGACGGAGCCTTGCTCTGTCGCCCATGCTGGAGTGCAGTGGTGCGATCTCGGCTCACTGCAACCCCAGCCTCCCTGGTTCAAGCGATTCTCCTGCTTCAGCCTCCTGAGTAGCTGGGACTACGGGCGCACGCCACCACGCCCGGCTAATTTTTGTATTTTTTTTAGTAGAGACGGGGTTTCACCATGTTGGCCAGGCTGATTTCAAACTCCTGACCTCAAGTGATCTGCCCGCCTCGGCCTCCCAAAGTGCTGGGATTACAGGCGTGAGCCACCGCGCCTGGCCTGATAGTGGCTTTTTCAATTGTTTTTTCCTCTAGCTGTTATATTACCCTGGTTATGATCACCGGCTGGTGGGGAAAATAAGAAATTAAAATGCAAATTGGTTTTGTTGTTAGGGCTTGGGAAAAGACAGAGGTTGAGGTTGTTTCCATTCCTACACTTTTTGTGATGGCTGAAACAAGAAATTTAAGTCAGAGGGATACCTGACACCCCCTTTAATTGACTTAAATTTCTTGTTACAGCCATCACAAAAGACGATTTATTGTGTGGTCAGCCAGACATTGCCCTCTGCCAGTTGGGAAAGTTAGGAATACCTTAGTAATTGAACATAGGCTAACTCCAAATTATTTCTTGTTCATTACGTCAATGTTTCGGCATTTACTTCCTTCTCAAGCCAAATTAGCATATAGAAACTTGGGCTCCAACTGGTGTTAAGCCTGTATTAGATAGCCATAAACAGCTCCTGTTTTTCCAGTCTGTTCTGTTGGCTCCATTGTAACCTGACAACACAGTATCTATTTTAAGGTGTCTGGTGGTCGGTTGTCTTTCACTTGCTTGCCCATCAGGCAGGAACAGGATCCACCCTAGACACTTGAGTCATTTCCTTTCATCAAATCATAATAGTAAACATCATTATAGTTTTTACCTATAAATATATCATGTTTACTTACTTGAGTGTCCCCCCCATTACCTCCCAGGGTTCTGTCATATTACTCATCTTCCCTTCCTTTGCTAGACTGTTGAACTCCTCCTCTTGTTTACCTTCTGCATTCCCATTCCTTCACCTCTCATTTCTGACTCCATTTCTTCAAGGAAATATATATATTTTTATGTTCCTGGCTATTTTTTCCTGCCACTATGTGTCAACACCACTGGTGTCCAAACTTTCATTCATGTATCCCTATCAGTAAAATGTTTCAGATTATGCTCCTGTTATGTATATAATACATTATATACATGAACTGATACGTTGTATGCATTATATATGGCCACATGTGCATATAACACACATAATGTGCATTATATTCATATGTAATACATTATCTATAAAGTAACATTGTACACACACAAAATGGAACTTAAGGAAGGACGAACTAAAATAAATGGAAATGAAAATTCTAATATTTTCAGTTTCTTCCTCCACCCTTAAAGAATTGTCTACATTGGTGATCACTGGTTTAGAATTCAGTCTTTCACCTGAGTGTCAATTGCGCATAAGCATATAGTTGGAAAAGGTGTTAATTTTTAACAGCTCTAGTCTGATTATAGTAGTTATAATGCAGTGATAACAAATTTAGAACAAGCCATCTCTACTTGTACATGTGATTAAAGCTGGGCATGTTCCGTCCCTTAATAGAAGTGTGGGCTTGGAAGCCAGTCATGGCTCTGTTTGATGCTTTGATGCAGACTTGCCTGGGTGAACTTCAAACAGTTATCAAAACTTAGCTTCACTTTAAATTAATGTCTTCATATTTTTGAAACATCATGATAATTTACCTCTGTAGGTGGCATATGGAAAAAGTAGGCACAACATACAAGGACCCTCAAATGAAAGGCAAATAATAGCAGTAATTGTATGATCTTGGAAATGCACACGGCATGATTTGTGGTTTGTAAACCACTATTTTATCTTCTGTGTGTTTGTTTTTTTGAGACAGGGTCTTGCTCTGTCACCTAGGCAGTAGTGCGCTCACAGGTCACTGTAGCCTCAACCTCCTGGGCTCAAGTGATCCTCCCACCTCAGCCTCTTAAGTAGCTGGGACTACAAGTGTACGCTACCACATCTGACCAATTTTTTTATTTTCTTTAGAGATGGGGGTTTCACTGTGTTGGCCAGGCTGGTCTCAAACTCCTGACCTCAAATGATCCGCCTGCCTTGGCCTCCCAAAGTGTTGGGATTACAGGCGTGACCCACCGCACCCGGCCCCAAATTGATAATTTTAAAGGCTACATAATATACCATCATATAGATGTGTTGTAATTTATTTAGGAATCTCCCTTTTGTTGAGCATGATATTGGGGAAAATTGGAAGCAGTTATAAGTTAACATGCCATGAACATCCATATACTTAAGACTGTAGCCTCGATTTCTGTTTTCTCGGGATGAATTCTTAGATATGCAGTTGCCAGATCAAAGGCATAAAGTCTTTGAAAGTTTTTTAGTAAATTTAGATTATACAAGTCAAATTGGCTATTACATGGGGTAGTATATGTAGATAACTTGGTAGATATTGGGTATTTGATTAATGGTAATACTATTATGAAGCCATTCAGATGTAATTCCAAGTGTTTTGTGGCCGGTTTATGGTCCTTATTTTATCTTTATTGTTTATGTTTTAGAGATGGGATCTCGCTCTTGCCCAGGCTGGAACACAGTGTTGCAATCACAGCTCACTGTATCCTCAACATGTTGGGGTCAAAGGATCCTCCCCAAGTAGCTGCGACTTTTTTTTTTTTTTTTTTTTTGAGACAAGGTTTTGCCAGTGCTAGGCTTGAACTCCTAACCTCAAGCAGTTCTCCCGCCTCTGCCTCCCAGAGTGTTGGGATTACAGGTGTGAGCCACTGCACCTGGTCTACCAGTTTATGTTCTGTAATGCTAGAAATTTATTGTTAAGCTTTTTATTAATAGAAGGCTCTCATTCAGAGACCAGAAAACACCTGACCTCATGCTTGAAAGTTCTGGAGTTTTATTAATTAGTCTATTGTTAAATGTTGATTAAGATTATAATTCAGTCTCTGGGGTGCCTCCTCTGGAGTAAGTACCAGCAGTTGTGCCAGTTTTGCTGATTAAGACTCATAGCTGTATACATTTTCTTGTTGTATGTTCTTATAACTGGCAAAACTTGAATTCTGGGCTTTGTAGCTGTTGAGTTGGGTAACATGAATGGTGGAAGGATCGAGAATGCCAGCAACGGATCACCTTTTGTTTTGATTGGTAGAGATTTGAAGCTATGTCTAGCAGATACTGAATGTTCGGTTGGACAATCACATGGATTTATTTTGGGACTTTTGCTGCAAAATAATTGTCGTTCTTGGACTCAAGCCTATTTAAACAAAAAGAAATCAGTTCTCTGTGGCAATTACAATTTTAGCTAAGCTTTAGTTGATCTCATTTATGTCCTTAGACTAAAATGGAGCACAGCTGCTGCTTCGTCAGTGTGAGGAACACGTGCTCCTCACCCAGGTTCTTCAGTCTAGTGTTTCCAGGAAATTGGCACTGAAGCAACATTTCATATTTCATAGACATGCTCAATGTGGTGGTTATCTAGATTTTGCATTTTTATTGTTAGATCATGCTGCCTTCCTTTAAAAAATGATATTGTCTGCTGAGGAAATATTGTGGCCACTAAGCAGTGATGGAGTGAAGTATGGCATCTGTGAAGTGGGAGTCAGAGCGGGCAGTTGGTGTTTCTTCATGTGCAGGGCATGGGGATGCGTTGAGCAGTGGACAGTATTTTGATCCTCCTGGTGGATAGAGTCTCTTAGTGGCAATGGATGGCTTAGTAGTACTTGTTAAAATCACACAGCTAATTCACCAGGCCACTCTGGGGTAATGTTTGGGAAAGCTGTGTATGATACTACTCGAGTAATGGGCTTTGAAATCAGACAGTTCCCATTGCAGTTTTCTTTTTCTTTTTTTTTTTTTTTTAAGAGACAAGATCTTATTCTGTTGCCCAGGCCGGAGTGCAGTGGTACAATCGTAACTCACTGCAACCTCGAACTCCTGGGCTCAGGTGATCCTCCTGCTTCAGTCTCCCAAATAAAGACTACAGGCATATGCTACCATGCCCAGCTAATTATTATTATTATTTTAGAGATGGGGTCTTGCCGTATTGCCCAGGCTGGCTTTGCATTCCTGGCCTCAAATGATCTTCCTACCTCATCCTCCCAAAGTTTTGGAATTATAGGCGTGAGCCACGGCACCCAGCCTGCATAGGATCATTTTGATTCTCCTGAGTTTGATTCCTCCTTGTAAATAAATAAATTTTCTCTTATAAATACAGTTAGTGGCCGGGCGCAGTGACTCACGTTTGTAATCCCAGCACTTTGGGAGGCCAAGGCGGGCAGATCACAAGGTTAGGAGATCGAGACCATCCTGGCTAACATGGTGAAACCCCCGTCTCTACAAAAAATACAAAAAAAAAAAAAAAAAAATTAGCTGGGCGTGGTGGCAGGTGCCTGTAGTCCCAGCTACTCAGGAGGCTGAGGCAGGAGAATGGCGTGAACCCAGGAGGCGGAGCTTGCAGTGAGCTGAGATCCCGCCACTGCACCCCAGCCTGGGCGACAGAGCGAGACTCCGTCTCAAAAAAAAAAAAAAAAAATCGTTAAAATGTGCTTCTGCTCCCAGGAGACTGTTCATGTATCTCTAAATATACTGATAGTTGAATTTCTGAAACTGGAAAATTAAAGAGCAGGTTGTTGACAGTGGCTTCACGGTGTTGATGCTATGCTGTAAGAGCCTGCCTACCTGCCATTTCTCTTGGCATGCCTCTTTTTTCTTGTTGCACACCTCAACCTGTGACGCTCATCACTTCTGGCTTATGTATTTTTTCCAAGCAGTCTCACAAGTTATAATATGACTCTCGGTTGTTTTGCCGAAAATCTGTGTTGATGCTGATGTACTTTTACTGTGAAATTTGTGTTTAAATAAGGGTGTGTGAATGGGATGATGGGAGTGACAGTTGCAGTCTGTTGAAATGTGGTTCTTTTTTTGTTTGTTTTTGTTTTTTAAGAGACAGGGTCTTACTCTGTTGCCCCAGGCTGGAGTGCAGTGGTGCATCCGCAGCTCACTACAGCCTGGACCTCCTGGGCTCAAGCAATCCTCCTGCCTCAGACTCCTAAGTAGCTGAGGCTACAGTCACATGCTACCATGGCTGGCTATTTAAAATTTTTTTTTTTTTTAGATATGTGGTCTCACTATGTTGCCCAGGCTAGTCTCAAACTCCAGGGCTTAACCCATTTGTGCTTAGCGTTCCAATGGAACGCTAAGCTTGTGGGAGTTATATCCCACCGCTCAAGGTCATTGCCAAGGTATGATTTTTTCACAAAAAAAAAATTTGCAACCTCTTTCCTAAATGGGTTAAGTGATGCTCCCACCTCAGCCTCCCCAAGTGCTAGGATTACAGGCGTGAGCCATCATACCAGATCCGAAATGTGTTTTAACTCAGCGAGTTGAGCATTAAGAACTTAATAGTATTTTTTTTCAAGTCATGCATAAAACTTGTATAATTGGGCCTACAAATTTGCTCATATTCAGAAGAATTTGATTTTGGTAGGAACTCATTTTCCTGTTCTGTTCCTCATGTCTGTAAATTCTGAGAGCAGATATGGCATAATCACTTTTTTTCCAGTTTGAATGCTGTGTTTTCAGTTTTTATTTCAGGTAACCTTACTATGAAAGCTGTAAAGAAACATAGAATGATAATGTTAGCAGAGAGAACTGGAAGGGACAGCTGTAATGATGATCTAGCCCACCTGCTTGCTTGACACATGGGAAGGGTGAGGCCTGGACCCACTGAGTGTCATGCCCCTCGCAGGGAGTTACTGGCAAGGATAGAACTCATGTTCCTCAGTTCGCATGTGGCCTGGTGAAAAGCAAATCATTAGGAGGAAAACCTTTCAAAGCCTGAGTTTATTCTGAATGCCTTTCTGGAGTATGTAATAATGCAGGGCAGATTTTATGTTTTTTCATGATAAAATTATAGCGTACCTTTGTTCTTTCTATCTGCAACACATTATTTCATCTATTTGTGCTCTCAGGTTTTCTTCAGTTTGATTACACATCATAAAATATTTTTATTAGTAATACATTCCTAATTCTTTTTTCCACTTGTATTTAGTTGTTATTTTCTTAGTTTCACTTTATTTTCCAGTCTCCCCGCTCCCGCCACCCCACCAAGATGGAATCTTGCTTGCCCAGGCTAGAGTGCAGTGGTGAGATCTCAGCCCTGCAACCTTCGCCTCCTGGGTTTAAGCAATTCTCCTGCCTCAGCATCTGGAGTAGCTGGGATTACAGGCACGTGCCACCACACTGGGCTAATTTTTGTATTTTTAGTAGAGACGGAGTTTCACCATGTTGGCCAGGCTGGTCTCGAACCCCTGACCTCGTGATCCACCCGCCTTGGCCTCCCAAAGTGCTGGGATTACAGGCATGAGCCAGCGTGCCCGGCCCAGAGTGATAAAACTTTGAGGGTGGTAGAAGAGAAGGAAGATTGCAGTGCGGGAAGGATGATATTTGGGACCCTTTTGCCAGTGTACAAGATTATTTCAAAGTGCACACTTTATTTAATAGTACTGTAGTTAGTTAGCATACCCAGAATAAATCATTCCCTTTTCCTCCCTGCTACAAATTAAATCTAAAATTATATCCATTTCCATAAATTCACTCATTCTTTAGTTCAACAAATATTTGAGCATCAGTTATATAACAGGCCCTGTTCTAAGCATTTATGATCTCGTGAATGAAACAAAGTCTTTGTCCTCAAGTAGTTTACATTTAATGGGGCAGAAGGACAATAAGTAAATATATATTGTGTTAGTTGAAAGTACATTTCAAATAACATATTAGGGAAGAACTCTGAAGAGTAATGTTTGATCAGAGACATAAAAGGAAAAAAATGAGTGGAAAAAGAACATTCCTCAGGTAGAGAAAACAAGAGAAACAGCCCTGAAGGGGAAGTTGATCCCTGTTGTTTGAGGAACAGCAGTCATAGTGAAAGGCCAAGTCAGAAGGGGAGCCAGGGGCCACATTGTTTGGTCCTGGTAGGTGACGGGAAGGACTGTGGGTTTTGTTCTGGATGTGGTGGGAATCCACTGGAGGGTTTGAAAGGAATGTGACATCTGATTCAGGGGGAAACCGGTCCTTCTGCTTTGCGCTGTGTTACTTCTCAGTGCTTTATACTGTTGTACATCTTTTCTTGTTGTAGATCGTCTATGCTGAAAGACCTCTCACAGACAACCACAGATCATTGGCTTCTTATGGCTTGAAAGATGGGGACGTTGTGATTTTACGACAGAAGGAGAATGCAGACCCTCGACCTCCAGTGCAGTTCCCAAGTAAGACATCTGGTGGTTGAGCATCCCCCAGCACAACCATCAGCAGGTAGCAGAGCATAGCGCCTCAGAGTTTTGGATTCCCTTTGGATTCAGACTACAGAATACAGATCCTGACTCTGCCTTTTCCCTGCCGTATAACTTTGAACAAGTATTTTAACGTCTCTAAATTGGTTTCCTCTTCTGTAAGATAGATGCCGTAATTAACCCCAACTCCTAAAGCTGACGTGAGGCTAATGCATGTAAAATCTTAGCACATAGGAAGCCCTCAATAAATATTAGCTTCTGTTATCAGCAATAATTATATAATAATCTTTATCCTTGGGAAGGACTTGAAAGAATACATAAGCCTATGATTTTGCTACTTTGTGTCTGTCCTTCATTGGCCAGCCTTTCTGGAGCATTTTATAGCCAGCTAGGCACTTGGAGCTGCATTTCACATGATCTCATAACTTGGTTGTGGGGGGATTTACATAATAATTTGCATAATAACTTATAATTATAAGCTCAGATTTTAAATGGTGTCTTTAAAGTTACATAGCTATTAAGTGAGGGCACAGGAATTAAAATTTGATGCTTTTTCCGTTATGCTGAACTTGATAAACATTAAGCAGCTTGACCACCAAGTTGTGGTTCTTTCCTACTAGCTGTGTTAATCACATACAAAGAAACGTTTATCTATCTTTGATGCTCCTTTTATAATAGATGTTTATAGTCTGAAATCTATGCATTGGGATTTAGTAGGTTCTATGTCACTGAAATAATATGCAGAATTGTGTGGATGTGAACATGTGTGTGCACTGGATAGAGAGAGGGTCATAGCTTTGTTCAGATACTTGAAGTGGTTCATGATCCACAAAATGTTTATAAGGTCTTAATGTGAAACAGCTTGGTGAAATGCGTGGTTTTTTTTCCATTCGCTGCCATATTCAGATAGATTTTCTTAAATAGTGTTTAGCCTGTAGGTCACCAGTTTTAAAGTTTATGGTGACAGATGCTGGCAGAGTCTGGGTGATGACAGACTGACTGCAGTTTTAGCCACAGAGTTTCCATTCAGCCTGAAACTGGAGCTTACTGAGACTATCAAGGACCGGCTCCACCAGATCTGGAAGACATCAGTCCCTTGGGGCCACAGTTAAACTTTAGAAAGAAGTTAAACGTATTTAAACAACTATGACAGTCAGTAAAAACCACATCTTCGTTTGGTTGATTTGATGAGATTGTTAATTCCGGAATTTACTTCTTTTTTTTTTTTTTTTCTTCTGTATTGTTGCTTATGGACAAGAGAGCCAACAGGTTGGGGCGGGAGTGATCTGGTCTATTAAGTAAACATGTTTTTGAGAATTCTTCTGAAGTGAATGGACTCTCAAGATAATGTATAACAGGAGTGGAGATAAAATCTCTTGACCTGCAAAGAGGGCCCGCCCATATATGTTTTTCTGGCTGGTATAGATTAACTACCTCACAGAGATCATCCTCTTCACTTCACCATTTCCTTGGTTGGGAGTTGAACAAAGTGGCTAGTTGAATCCCTGATAAAGGGTAGAAATGTTACATCATGAGTTTAAGCATTCCCTTTTTCTATCTGAGGTCCAAAAAGGCTTCAGGATAGTCCCAGACTTGAGACAAGTTTGTTTGTTTTTTGACTTTTTAGTTTATATAAAATCCTTAATAGTGCAAGGATTGTGCTATAATTCTGATCACTGTGGAATTGCTTAGTGTACTGTCATTTATAACATTAAACACAATTATCTTTAAGAAAAGTATTCAGTTGTTCAGACAAGTTTGACCATCAAATATATTTTTTGGAGTTGAAGGAATGTCGATTGACTCAGGCCTAGCCCCTCATTCTGGCTCTCCTTGTTTACTTTTCTCTTTTCGTTTTTCTTTTTTAAATAACAGTTTTATTGAGATACAATTCATGCATTTAAATGATTTTTTTTACTATATTCATGGGTTGTGTAACCATCACCACAATCCATTTTAGCGTATTTTCATTACCTTAAAAAGAAATCCTATACCCACTTATAGTCATTTCCCATTTCCCCCTAGGCTCTGCAGCCTAGACAACTACAAGTCTACTTTCTGTCTCTATGTATTTGCCTATTTGGGACATTTCATATAAATGGGGTCATAGAATATGTGAGTCCGTTGTGTAAGGATTAAAATTCCCTTTTATCTTCCTTTCATTTTAGTAAGGTCAGTTCAGCCTGGCATATAGAACCTGGGAGTTGTAGCTTCTAAACTGTGGTAGTTTTTGGTGTACTCAGCACTGAGAACCTATGCAAGTCCCTTTTCTTCTTTCTTTTCTATAAAATGATGACACTGTTTAGCTCCCCAAGGGCATGAGAAGAGTTAGCAGAAATGCACAGATTAAAGTATAAATTCAGAGAACTATTAAGAACTTCCCGGAGCCAATACGTTTAGCACTGACTTGCAAAATTTAGCATCTAATATTTATGCTGCTCACTTGACATATATAATATCCTTTGATCCGGCCGGGTGTGGTGGCTCACACTTATAATCCTAGCACTTTGGGAGGCTGAGGTGGGTGGATCACCTGAGGTCAGGATTTTGAGACCAGCCTGGCCAACATGGTGAAATCTCATCTCTACTAAAAATACAAAAAATTAGCTGGGCGTAGTGGCAGACGCCTGTAATCCCAGCTACTCGGGAGGCCGAGGCAGGAGAAACACTTGAACCCAGGAGGCAGAGGTTGCAGCGAGGCAAGATCGTGCCATTGCACTCCAGCCTGGGCAACAAGGCAAGACTGCGTCTCAAAAAAAAAAAAAAAAAAAAATTCTTTGATCCAAGCGCCAAGGCTGTTTGAACCATATGTCAGACCAGAGTAGGATTTTTCTCAAGAACAACATCCAGACTTATGCAATTATATTTATTGAAACTAGCTTTAATTTTTTTTTTTTTTTTTTTTGAGACGAAGTTTTGCTCTTGCCTGGGCTGGAGTGCAATGGCGCCATCTTGGCTCACTGCAACCTCCACCTCCCGGGTTCAGGTGATTCTCCTGCCTCAGCCTCCCGCATAGCTGGGATTACAGGCGACTGCCACCACACCTGGCTAATTTTTGTATATTTAGTAGAGATTGACCAGGCTGGTCTTGAACTTCTGACCTCAGGTGATCCAGCCACCTTGACCTCCCAAAGTGCTGGGATTACAGGTGTGAGCCACCGCGCCTGGCCACTTTAATTATTTAAAAACGTAAATTAAAAACCTGATGTCTATTGTGAGATATTTTATAAGCTAAAAATTTGGGGTTACTACTATCACCTTCCCCCTATTTTTCTTCTATCGATTCACTCTCAGCCTGCAGGCTTTATATTCAGAGTCAACGTGAGAAAGAACAAGGGTGAAGTCTACAGTTACCTTTGCTGCTGTCACGTACCATGTATGAGCAAGTGTTCTGCTGTTTCCTTCAAGTGCTTGTTTTTGTAGAGTAATTTGAGTAAACTGAATTGATTTTCCCCAACAGACTTACCCCGAATAGATTTCAGTAGTATAGCTGTGCCTGGCACATCAAGTCCCCGGCAGCGCCAGCCACCAGGAACACAGCAGTCCCACTCATCTCCTGGAGAAATAACTTCATCTCCTCAGGGCTTGGACAATCCAGCCTTGCTCCGAGATATGTTGCTGGCCAACCCGCATGAGCTGTCTTTGCTGAAGGAACGCAATCCACCCCTGGCAGAAGCTCTGCTCAGTGGAGACCTTGGTAAGCTTATAAATTTGGAAGGCTGTTAGGCTGGCCTGAGGTGAAGAAGCTGTGTCATAGCAAATGTGAAGAGACTCAAGCAATACTGTGTCTCATGATTTATTGAACATACCAGTTTTTTCTCTGTGAGAGGTAAATTAGTACTAAAGTCAAAGGCTGAGTTAATTGGAAACAGCAATAGAGTTTTAGGAGTGAAATCCATCTAGGCCACCCCCCTCGGTTTACTTTTTGTTTTCCTCATTGTTTTTGGCAGCACATAACCTAGGTACTGATTTTTTTTTTTTTTTTTTTTTTTTGAGACGGAGTCTTGCTCTTTCACCCGGGCTGGAGTGCAGTGGCACAATCTTGGCTCACTGCCAGCTCTGCCTCCCAGGTTCATGCTATTCTCTTGTCTCAGCCTCCCAAGTAGCTGGGACTACAGGCGCACGCTGCCACGCCTGGCTAATTTTTTGTATTTTTAGTAGAGATGGGGTTTAACCGTGTTAGCCAGGATGGTCTTGATCTCCTGACCTCATGATGCGGCCACCTCAGCCTCCCAAAGTGCTGGGATTACAGGTGTGAGCCACCGTGCCAGTACTGATATTTTAACCTGTTTAGTTAGATCTTCAATTAAAGTGATCACCAACAAGCCAGCTGATGCCAGGAAGGTTCAGTGCCCTGTATGGCAAAATTGAATCACCTTAACCTCAGTCCACTCCAAGTTATTTTTTGTATTTTATAAAGATGGAGTTTTGCCATGTTGTCCAGGCTGCTTTCAAATTCTTGGGCTCAAGCAGTCTGCCTGCCTTGGCCTCCCAAAGTGCTGGGATTACAGGCATGAGCGGTCACACCCAGCCAACTTTTAGCCATCTTTATGAATCGAGTTTTCTCTATAAATTACTCTTATTTTACTCTTGCGTTTATGAGTTAAATTGGGTTAAGTCTAAAAACATAACAGACACTTAATGACTCATTCCTCAATTGACTGTCTTTAAATTGGCAATCTACCTTACAGCAAAGTACTCAGATTTTAAATATACAATTCCTTGAGTTTTGACAAACTCCTGTAACGCCAGTCAAGACACAGGACATTTCTCTCACTCCAGAAAGTTCCACTGTGTTCCTTTCTAGTCAGTCTCCTCTCCTTATAGGTTACTACTGTTTTGATAATCTTACGGTTTAGTTTCCCCTGTTTTTAAGCTTCATGTATATGGAATAATAGAGTGTCTGCTCTTTCGTGTTAGGCTTTGTTTTTTTTTTTTTTTTTTTTCCATGAGATGGAGTCTCACTCTGTCTCCCAGGCTGGAGTGCAGTGGCGCGATCTCTGCTCACTGCAACCTTCGCCTCCCGGATTCAAGTGATTCTCCCGCCTCAGTGTCCCAAGTAGCTGGGACTACAGGCATGCACCACCACACCCGGCTAATTTTTGTCTTATTAGTAGAGATCGGGTTTCACCATGTTGGCCAGGCTGGTCTCAAACTCCTGACCTTGTGACCCACCCGTCTTGGCCTCCCAAAGTACTGAGATTACAGGCGTGAGCCACCACTCCCAGCTCATGTTAGGCTTTTCACTCAATGCTTTTTAGATCCATCTGTATTGTGTGCATTAGTAGTTCAGATAACCATTGTCATAATATCTTTTAATCTCTTATATCAGCATATCTAACCACCAAAGACAGTGATGATGGGGCATTTAAGTTTGCACACTTAAATGTACCACCATTTAAGAAATTGCAAAATAGTCCGGGCGTGTGGATCACCTGAGGTCAGGAGTTCAAGACCAGCCTGGCCAACATGGTGAAACCCCATCTCTACTAAAAATACAAAAAATAGCTGGATGTGGTGGCAGGCACCTGTAATCCCAGCTACTTGGGAGGCTGAGGCAGGAGAATCACTTGAACCCGGGAGGTGGAGGTTGTAGTGAGCCGAGATCGCGACATTGCACCCCAGCCTGGGCAACGAGTGAAACTCCATCTCAAAAAAAAAAAGAAATTGCAAAATAGGCTCTTGTTGTAACATACATCTTACAGCAAGCAGTGTTTTCTCTACTAATTTTCCTGCCTATTAGTTCATCAGAACACACACAAAATATAGGTAGACTAAAAATAGTTTATACTTAATTTATCTGGCTTAAGGCAGGGCATGTTATAAAGGCAATGAAACTAGAAGAGGAAAAGGAGATTATGTAATGCTGTATTGTTTCTAGGTAATAGGATAATGAGAACAATGAGGAGGGGAGGAGTGGGGACATTCATCTGCCACATGGTCACTCCCCACCGTTTTAAATTGGAAAGTTGTTACCTCTGAGTAGAAACAATATGATAGATAACTTCTTATAAAAGATTTTTGCAAATACTTTTTTCTTTTTCTTTTTTTTTTTTTTTTTTAAAAAACAGAGTCTCACCATGTCACTCAGGCTGGAGTGTGTGGTGCCATCACAGTGCACTGCAGCCTCGACCTCCTGGGCTCAAGCCATCCCCCCACCCTTGAATCCCCATCCGACAATAGCCGGGACTACAGGCACGCACCACTATGCCCAACTAATTTTTATATTTTTTGTAGAGACAAGGTCTTGCTTTGTTGCCCAGGCTGGTCGCAAACTCCTAGGCTCAAACGGTCCTCCCACCTCAGCCTCCCAAAGTGTCGAGATTATAGGCATGAGCTACCACACCCAGCCACAAATACTTTCTTTACACTGAATTTAAATGATGAAATAGCCTTGACTCGGAGAATAGAAAGTAAATGTAATTGCTCATTTCTTTTTTTTTTTGAAACGGAGTCTCGCTCTGTCGCCCAGGCTGGAGTGCAGTGGCGCAATCTCGGCTCACTGCAAGCTCCGCCTCCCGGGTTCACGCCATTCTCCTGCCTCAGCCTCTCCGAGTAGCTGGGACTACAGGCGCCCGCCACCACGCCCGGCTAATTTTTTGTATTTTTAGTAGAGACGGGGTTTCACCGTGGTCTCGATCTCCTGACCTCGTGATCCGCCCGCCTCGGCCTCCCAAAGTGCTGGGATTACAAGCGTGAGCCACCGCGCCCGGCCGTAATTGCTCATTTCAAATAAGCTTTAGGCATCCTCTCTGCATCTCTTACAGTTGTAGTTTGAGAAATTGTTTGGTGTGGAAAAGTACTGATAAAGGTTGAAAATATAGTGGTATTTAAGATTTTTCTCGCTTATATTTGTAGAGAAATTTTCTAGAGTCCTGGTGGAGCAGCAGCAGGACCGAGCCCGGAGAGAGCAAGAAAGGATTCGTCTGTTTTCTGCTGATCCCTTTGACCTTGAAGCTCAGGCAAAGATAGAAGAAGATATAAGGTAATGACCTGTTCATCTAAAGAACAAGACTTAGGCCGGGCGCGGTGGCTCACGCCTGTAATCCCAGCACTTTGGGAGGCCGAGGCAGGCGGATCATGAGGTCAGGAGATCGAGACCATCCTGGCCAACACAGTGAAACCCCGTCTCTACTAAAAATACAAAAAATTAGCCGGGCGTTGTGGTGGGCGCCTGTAGTCCCAGGTACTCGGGAAGCTGAGGCAGGAGAATGGCTTGAACCCGGGAGGCGGAGCTTGCAGTGAGCCGAGATTGCGCCACTGCACTCCAGCCTGGGCGACAGAGCGAGACTCCATCTCAAAAAAAAAAAAAGAACAAGACTTAGAGACTCCAGATTTCCCAAACTGCAGGTTATCTGACATTAGTGGGGCATCTGCTTGGAGGTAGCTTCTCTGTTTTGCAGTTGAGATAGTAACCTCAGTCTTTTAGTTAGTCTCTCCTCTTTCATTTTCTACGCATTTCGATTTGACATGACAAAGATATTGGTGCTTAATTTAATAACTTTCTGTTCTAAAATTTTAAGGAAGACTCCCTGACTAGCAGACAGAGCATCATAACACAGCTCTAGATAAATGACCCCCAGACTGAGTGGAAGCCACCATCTGGTGAGACAGCAAGGCTGGTTGCATATTACATGGGCTGATTTGACTCTCTCTCTTTAGACATATTGTATAAGTCCTGAATAAATCCAGGGCTTGAACATGATTGGATTAGAGAAGGCTCTGCACCGATGGAACGTTGGTAGTCCTAGGTCTGTTTTCTTGCTGCATTTCTTGTACTGGCCTCAGTGGATAAACTGAATGCTGGACATGTTTCCAGCTCTCAGTTTCTGTAATGCAGTGGTTCTCACCTGGGGCTATAGTAAAATCCCATGAGAAGCTTTTAAAAATGCAGATGCTTGGGCTCTTCTCCCAAATCTGATGAATCAGAATTGTCGGGCATGCAGCTCAAGCAAGGACAGTGACGCTGTTCCAGCCTCAGTCACACTGATAGTCACAAGCAAGATTCTGTTCAGTCATTCTCTGAAAAACAGGACAGCTGCTTTTCCTGCCTCAAGTCAGTTTTTGTTGCTAATTGTGAAGAACTTAGTATAACTAAGAGAAAGATAACAGCAATGATACTTACTATGCTTAGACTACTTAGCCTTTTAGGGACTGTGTCATCATTTCGGTTACTTAAATGAAGCCTAACTTGGTCATTGTATTATACTATCTATCAACTTAGAAATCAAATGCTTTTTTAAACTTCTTATTCTTTTTATCTTTTTTTTTTTTTTTTTTTTTGAGACAAGGTCTCACTCTGTCACCCAGGCTGGAGTACAGTGGCACAATCACAGCTCATTACAGCCTGGACCTCCCCGAGACTGAGGTGTTCTCACCTTAGCCTCCCGAATAGCTGGGAATACAGGCATCTGCCACCACGCCCAGCTAATTTTTTCATTTTTTGTAGAGACAGGATTTCACCATGTTGCCCAGGCTGGTCTTGAACTCCTGAGCTCACGCAATCCATGCGCCTCGGCCTCCCAAAGTGCTAGGATTATAGGCATGAGCCACTGCACTTAGCCCTTTCTTCTTCTTCTTTTTTCTTTTTAATTTTTTTCTTTTCTTTTTTTTTTTTTTTTTTTGAGACAGCATTTCGTCATGTTGGCCAGGCTAGTCTCAAACTCCTGACCTCAATTGATCTCCTACCTCAGCCTCTCAAAGTGCTGGGATTACAAGTGTGAGCACCATGTCCTGCCTCTTACTCTTCTTACTACATTTGAAATCAGAAATATAGGCTAGTCATGGTGGCTCATGCCTGTAATCCCAACACTTTGCTTGAAGCCAGGAGGTTGAGACCAGCCTGGGCAGCAAAGTGAGACTCCGTCTTTACAAAAAATAAAATAAATTAGCCAGGTGTGGTGGCATGCACCTGCAGTCCCAGCTACTCAGGAGGCTGAGGCAGGAAGATCACTCGAGCCCAGTAGTTGGAGGCTGCAGTAAGCTATGATTGTACCACTGCATTCCGACACGGGCAAGAGAATGAGACCCCCATCTCAGGAGAAAAAAAGAAATATAATTGTACACTAGAATTAATTGACAGTCCTAAGTCATTATGAAACTCCGTCTCAAAAAAATAAATAAGAAGAATAGAAGTGAAATAGAGAATGTCCATATGGCTCATGTTTCTTTCTAGGGCTTGAGTGAAGGAAATAGAGTGACACATCTATTCTCTTCCCCACCCCAGGACCAAGACTGGAGTCTTGCTCTGTCACCCAGGCCTGAGTGCAGTGGCGCGATCTCGGCTCATTGCAGCCTCCGCCTCCCAGGTTCAAGCGATTCTGCTGCCTCAGCCTCCTGAGTAGCTGGGATTACAGGCATGCGCCACCACACCCGGCTATTTTGGTATTTTTAGTAAAGACAGGGTTTCACCATCTTGGCCAGGCTGGTCTCAAACTCCTGACCTCAGGTGATCCGCCCTTCTTGTCCTCCCAAAGTGCTGGGATTATAGGTGTGAGCCACTGCCGCCTGGCCGCATCTATTCTTTGAAAGGTGAAAACCTTGTACCTGTGAAGAGACTCTCTACATATGGACCCCAGAAAAGCCAAAGTAGCTGTTGTTATTGCAGAGGATTTTTTTGTTGAAACTCATTTGGGTTGGAGTCCATGCATGATGAAGTATACAATTAATTTTAGGTTATTTCTATGTTTAATAATGTGCAATAGCATAAAACCTGTGTAATTATATAAAAAGTCTATTAAAGTTTCATTTGGCTTGCTACACCAGTGATTACACAGGGTATGTGAATACCAAGGTTCGATAGCTTTCATATTTGCCTAAAGGAAGGTGCCTTTGACTTTCTGAGTTTAAATTTTGTTGCAAAATGACTGATAAAGCCATCAGTTCACTTGAGCTAGATATTATTATTAAAGGACAGAAACTGTAGTTAGAGCAGGAGTCAGCAGAGTTTTTTTTTATTTGTTTTGAGACAGGGCCTCCGACGTTTAGGCTGGAGTGTAGTGGCACGATCATGGCTCATAGCCTCAACTTCTTGGGCTCAGGTGATCCTCCCCCATCAGCCTCCCAAGTAGCTGGGTCTATAGGCACACCACCACACCTGGCTAATTTTTCTTGTATTTTGTAGAGACGAGGTTCACCGTGTTGCCCAGTCGTGTCTTGAAGTCCTGGGCTCAAGTGATCTGTCCAGCTCCCAGAGTGCTTGGATTATAGGTGTGAGCCACCACACTTGGCCTGAGGTTTATTTTTTGTTTGTTTGTTTGTTTGTTTGTTGAAGAGACAGGGTCAGCACCATAAAACGGCAAAAAAAAAAGACAGTGTCTTGCTCTGTCATCCAGGCTGGAGTGCAGTGGTGCCATCCTAGCTCACTGCAGCCTCAGCCTCCCAGGCCCAAGCAATCTCTTGACTCAGTCTTCTGAATAGCTGGGACTACAGGCTTGTGCTACCACGCCCAGCTAATTATAGTGATAGGGTCTCACTGTGTTGCCCAGGCTGGTGTCAAACTCCTGGCCTCAAGTGTTCCTCCTGCCTTGGCCTCCCAAAGTGCTGGGATTATAGGCATGAGCCATTGTGCCTGGCCTTAGTGGACTTTATATAAATGGGCAGATAGTAAATATTTTAGTCTTTGCAGACCATACAATCTGTGTTGCTCGTGTTCAACTCCGCCACTGCCATGTGAAAGCAGCCATAGACAATAGGACAATATGTAAATGCACTATATCACTGTGTTTCCATAAAACTTTTTTTGCCTAAACAGCAGGCTATGATTTACCAACCCTGGATTTACAGTGTAGGTTATCCTGAATCTTAAAACCTGTTTTGTTAGTGTCTCAGTCTTCAGGTAAGTTGCCCAGCCACTGACCTAGTTTCCATTAATGTTAGTAGTATTTGATAATGTTTTTGAAAGGAGATTGATTCATGCTGTTTTAAGGGAGTAGAAAAAAATTGGGAATAAACATGAGATGTTGGAGTAAGCAAGAACTCCCTGTTGTTGCTTTTCTCATGTAAGAATTAGAGTTGTGTTGATTTTTTTGTTTTCTTTTCCTTCCTTTTGGTGGGGAGAGATGGGGTTTCACCATGTTGCCCAGGCTGCTCTGAAACTCCTGAGCTCAAACTCCTGAGCTCAAGGGATCCATCTACTTTGGCCTTCCAAAGTGCTGGGACTACAGGTGTGAGCCACTGCACCTGGCATGTTGATTTTTTTTTTTTTTTTTTTTTTGGTGGCTCACTCTGTCACCCAGGCTGGAGTGTAGTGGTGCGATCTCGGCTCACTGCAACCTCCACCTCCCGGGTTCAAGCAATTCTACTGCCTCAGCCTCCTGAGTAGCTGGGATTACAGGTGCATGCCACCATGCCCGGCTGGTTTTTGTATTTTTAGTAGAGATAGGGTTTCACCATGTTGGCCAGACTGGTCTTGAACTCCTGACCTCCGGTGATCCACCTGCCTTGGCCTCCCAAAGTGTTGGGATTACAGGCATGAGCCACCGTGCACAGCCAGCATGTTGAATTTTTAAACAAATTATTTCATGGATCAAATGAACTACGAAACACATGTAGTTTTAAGCGATGGATGCAATTTTTTTGTAGCATAAGCCGTTATATGAGCACTGTATACTAGATGCTTTGTACCTCTTGGCAACCTAGGTAACAATTATCCTCAGTGTACACATTACAAAACCCAGTCCTGGAGATGAAGCAGCAGGTGCAGCACAAGAAGTTGAAATATTTGTGTTTTCTGTTTGTGAACTTTTTGTAATGTTCTAGGCTTAGGAAATGTATTCAGATACCCAGAAAACCCTCAGTTAAAATTGGAACATTCCCGAAATTCTAACATTCTGCCAGAAAAATGGGGTTGTAACCCTTGCTCTCCAGTTTCTTATTTCTGAGCATATAAAGGCAGCTCAGTGTTTTACATAGGGTAATTTTTATGCCTTTAGATTTTCTGCCAGCTATTTATCTTACTCCCTCTTAGGAAATGATCTCTTGCCCCATATAGCACCAATTTTTCTATGACTCAGCTGCTGTGCTTGGGGCAAAAGATATGTACAAATCTGTTTTTTAATATTGTGACTTTGAAACTGATTTCTCTCCATGGAATTAATGCTTTCAGTGTCCCTGGTCTTGTTCTGTTACAGGCAACAGAACATTGAGGAAAACATGACAATAGCTATGGAAGAGGCTCCGGAAAGTTTTGGCCAAGTAGTGATGCTTTATATTAACTGCAAAGTGAATGGACATCCTGTGAAAGCCTTTGTTGACTCAGGTGACGTCTCTGTCTTTTATTTCTTGGTCTCCCCTCCAACATCCTTAACCTGACACGGGAGAAGGGGAGGCTCAAGCATCCGTTCAGATGGCTCTACTTTTTTTTTTTTTTTTTGAGAGTCTTGCTCTGTCACCCAGGCTGAAGTGCAGTGGCGTGATCTTGGCTCACTGCAACCTCTGTCTCCTGGGTTCAAGCGATTCTCCAGCCTCAGCCTACCGAGTAGCTGGGATTACAGGTGCCTACCACCACGCCCGGCTAATTTTTACATTTTTAGCAGAGATGGGATTTCACCATGTTGGTCAGGCTGGTCTTGAACTCCTGACCTCAAGTGATCCACTGCACCCGGCCCAGATGGCTGTAGTTCTTTAGGCTGCTAACTCACCAGCCTGGGACCTACTGTTTCACTTGCCAGGCATTCTGTTGGTATTAGGTTTCTTTCTTTAATCATTTCTTAACCAGTTTTGTATTTTGTGGTGTCTCCTTTATCTTCCTACCTGCCCTTATCTAGCATCCTGAATTTCTTGGATATTTCTGTAAAAAACTGGGAATACATAGGTTTGGAAGAAGGAGCTATAAAAGGAGCTGTGTAGGGTATAGGTCAAACACAATTTCAGCCTGGCCTGTGCACCAACACTTTGCCAAGATTTGGGAGGAATGTAAGGCTATCTGGGTATGGTTCTTACCCTTAAAGAACTTAACAACCAGGTAAGGAGACAGGGATTCTTCTCCGTGAGGGTTCAGTTAATTGACATACTAGCTGGCACCTTTTCTGTCAGTAATAACTGTTTGCTTTTTAGTAAGACTACACCATGCAGCATTTTGTGGGTGTATGACTGAGTGGTCTCATACGTCTTAATTCTAGGTGTCTCACTCAAGGCTGTAAGATAGGTGAGTTCCTAGAGTAGAAAAATTCCTTGCTCAAATAATATTTTCCCCCTTCGCTGTGTATTTCTATATAAAAAGAAAAAAAGTATTTTCTTTCATTTGTTCATCTACACATTCCTAAGCACATGCTGGGTTTCAGCTCTCTCTCTCTCATTATTTAAAGAGAGGGTCTCTGTCACCCAGGTTAGAGTGCAGTGGTGCAGTCAGCTCACTTCAGCCTCCAGCTCCTGGGCTCTACTGTCTTCCAGCCTCAGCCTCTCAAGTAGCTGGAACTACAGGCATGTGCAACCATACCTGGCTGATTTTTTAACTTTTTGTAGAGACAGAGTTCCCCTGTGTTGTGCAGGCTGATCGGGAACTGGCCTCAACTCTCATTAAGGGTTTGTACCTTGAGACTGGGTGTAGTGGCTCATGCCTGTAATTCCAGCATTTTGGGAGAATTGCTTGAGCCCAGGAGTTTTGAGACCAGCCTAGGCAACATGGGGAAATCTCGCCTCTACAAAAAATACAAAAATTAGCCGGGTGTGGTGGTGTGTACCTGTAGTCCCAGCTACTGGGGAGGCTGAGATGGGAGGATCACCTGAGCCTGTGGTGACGGCAGAGGTCAGGGCTGCAGTGAGCTGTGATCGTGCCACTGTGCCCCAGCCTGGGTGAGTGAGACCCTGCCTTCGGGAAAAAAAAAAAAGGAGTTTGTATCTTGAGATACAGACATTCCTGGGAGAAGTAAATTTGCTGATTATTCAGTTTAAAAAATATCTGTTGTGTATAGGGCCTTGTGCTGTGTGCTTGGTGATAAGACTTAGTGACTGGAGCCTCAGAGGTCCCCTGTGTGAGTGAGAGACAAATACATAGGAGACGCTAATAGAATACTCAGTGTGTATCGATTCCTTATTGTGTGCCAAGCACCATGCTAGGTGCTTAATATAATCATCTTACTCAATTTTATTTCATCCTCAGAACATCTCTATGTACTTTGTTCTACTATAATTCCTGTTTTATCCATAAGGAAACTTAGATATAGAGAGGTCACATTCTCTACTCTGTCTTTTACACATAAGGAATCTTAGAGGGATCAAGTCACGCTTCCAGGTATACAGAGTTCGTGAGTGGTGGGCTTTGGATTCAGCCCCAGGTCCCCTGGATGCCAGAAATCTCAACCACTGTGCAAAAATCAGGTGAATGTTGGATGGCTATAGAGACCACATTCTCACTCTGACCGAGGTGCTCAGGAGGGTCTTTCCAAAAGACAGCATTTGAGCTGAGGCTTTGGAAAATGCAGGAGAGCAGTGAAAGGGGCCCTTCTCATCCTGGGTTGCTTACTTTAGTAAATAAATTAAAGTTAAGGAGGAAGAAAAGAGAGAATTGCCTTTCCAAATTCCCTTTTCCTTCATTATTTCTGGGCCTTTTTGAATCTAACCTTTCTCAAATGCCAAGAACTTTTATTGCTTATAAAGTGTAGGATACCTGTGAATAATATGAGCAGGAAGTGTTGGAATTGAGTGAGAGGCGAGGTCATTGCAAAAGGGCAGTCAGGGAGGAAGTGGGTCTTGAGCTGGATCTTGAAGCATCAGTGGAATTCAGAAAAAAAAGCAGGGGAGGGAGCATTTTACAGGAGGGTCAAAGTGAGTGAATGGCAAAGGGGACATATTCCTCCTGCTGAAGCAGAGGGTTTAGAGTAGTTAGAATGTGAGGCTGGAAAGAAATGGTGGAGCCAGGATGGGGTGGGATCTGAAGCTGTGGTGATGGTGGTTTGAAACTAATCTCATAAGGAGTGGAAACCATTGAGGACTTTTAAGCAGATGAAGAAGTACATGATTTGAAAACGGTGATATTGGCCCAGTACAGTGGCTCAAACCTGTAATCCCAGCATTTTGGGAGGCTGAGGCGGGTAGATCACTTGAGGTCAGGAGTTCAAGACCAGCCTGGCCAACATGGTGAAACCCCATGTCTACTAAAAATACAAAATCAGCCAGGTATAATGGTGGCACGCTGTAATCCCAACTACTTAGGAGGCTAAGGCAGGAGAATCACCTGAACCCGGGAGGCAGAGATTGCAGTGGGCTGAGATCACACCACTGCACTCTAGCCTAGGCAACAGAGCAAGACTGTGTTTCCAAAAAAAAAAGTGATATTTTAGGAAAACAAAGGTAGACACAGATCTGGAAAATTCTGTACCCCTAAGGGTCACAACAATATCCCTGCTTTAAATTACATATCCACGGAGTGGTTTGGAAGCCAGAACAATTGTCCTCTTGCAAGGGAATGGCAGTGTAAGCCAGGCTGATCACTGTGGTAAGAAGAAAGGCATCAGGACAGGCGCCGTGGCTCAAACCTGTAATCCCAGCACTTTGGGAGGCCAAGGCGGGTGGATCACCTGAGGTCAGAAGTTCAAGACCAGCCTGGCCAACGTGGTGAAGCCCCATCTCTACTAAAAATACAAAAAATAGCCGGGCATGGTGGCACTTGCCTGTAATCCCAGCTACTTGGGAGGCTGAGGCAGGAGAATCACTTGAACCCAGGAGGTGGAGCTTGCAGTAAGCCGAGATTGCACCATTGCACTCCAGCCTGGGCAAAAAAAAAAAAAAAAAAGAAGAAGAAGAAAGGGCATCAGAAATAGCAGAAATTGCATAGACCTTATTTACAGGTTTGAGAAAAGAAAGAAGACTAGGAGGATTCAAAAGTGAACAATGCCCTGGTTTTATGGCTGCGAGAAAATAATCCCATTGGCAAAGACAGAGAAATCCAAAGTGGGAATTATTTGGGGAGAAAGAGTTTTATAAGCCTGTTGGCTTTGACAGAAATGTCCAGTGCACAAGAATGTAGAACTAGAGTTTCAGGGAGAAGTTAGGAGTGTAAAGATTACAGAAGCGACTGTCTTCTACACAGGCCAACCCGCCGAGTACATGTTTCTGGGAGAGAAAATAACCTAAGTGCCCTCATATTTAAAGGGAAGAGAGTCTAATTGTTGGAGCAGAGTATGGGAGTCCACTTCTAAATTTTGGAAGACTGCATGATTTATTAATAGTAGAATATAATGTCCCAGTGTGGGGTTTTTAATTTTACTTTTTGAGCAGATAAAGTAGTAAATAATGTACTTACTTGCTTACATAGTGAGATGGGATATTACTATGTTGCCCAAGCTGGTTTCCCACTCCTTGGCTTAGGTGATCCTCCCGTCTTGGCCTCCTAAAGTATGATTACAGGCATGAGCCACTACACCCAGCCCGAAATTTGATATAAAAACAACTTGATAGGGCCAGACACTGTGGCTCACACCTGTAATCCCAACACTTTGAGAAGCTGAGGTGGGCGGATCACTTGAGGTGAGGAGTTCCAGACCAGCCTGGCCAATGTGGTAAAACCCCATCTCTACTAAAAATACAAAAATTAGCTGGACGTGCCGGGCGCAGTGGCTCACGCCTGTAATCCCAGCACTTTGGGAGGCTGAGGCAGGTGGATCACGAAGTCAGGAGATCGAGACCATCCTGGCTAACATGGTGAAACCCCATCTCTACTAAAAATACAAAAAATTAGCTGGATGTGGTGGCAGGCGACTGTAGTCGCAGCTACTTGGGAGGCTGAGGCAGGAGAATGGTGTGAACCCAGAAGGCGGAGCTTTCAGTGAGCCGACATTGCGCCACTACACTCCAGCCTGGGCGACAGAGCGAGACTCTGTCTCAACAACAACAAAAAATTAGCTGGACATGATGGCGCAAGCCTGTTAATCCCAGGTACTCAGGAGGCTGACACAGGAGAATCGTTTGAAGCCAGGAGGCGACAGCTTAGAGATACTTGGTAAAAAGTGCAAAGTACTGCTAATTTAGCATTGCCATCTGTAGACACAGGACATCACTGCTTTCTACTGGTAAAGTTTTAAAATGTCATTTAATTATTGCATGGCTACAGAATATTCTTCCCTCAATGTCAAATTTTGCGTCGTGTTTCAATTTACAGAGTAGAACTGAAAGTTGAATTAGGCAGGGCAGGAAACTTGCTAGGTAGAAATGATTTTATAGAGACAAAAGCCTTGGGGTGTACTTGGTTTTTGCTTTGTTGTTATTTAGCGCTGTATTTTGAGTCTTCTCACAAAGTGGATTTTGTTTTTATTGTCTGATGTTTCTTTACTCCTCCAGGTGCCCAGATGACTATTATGAGCCAAGCTTGTGCAGAAAGGTGTAATATAATGAGACTGGTGGACCGTCGGTGGGCAGGGATTGCCAAAGGAGTGGGCACCCAGAAGATTATTGGAAGGGTACATCTAGGTGAGCAAAAGGCACTGGGGCTTGCTATCTTTCTATAGGCTGTTTGTAGGTAGGGTAGTCAATTTTCAAGTTTTTAGAGGGTCTTTTGTTGTTCTTATTTTGTTGTTGTTTTAAATTTCTTTTGTGTGGGTATGTCTGAGCCAGCAAGCCTAATTTCTAGAAGTTTTAAATCCTGTGTTCTGTCAAAGTTATGTGTTTCTGCTGGTTACAAAAAAGTAGTCTCCTCTACGTTTCTATTTCCTGAAAAGATAATCCCTTTCCGTCATTTTAGCTGATTTATTTTGATACTTACCTCCATATTTCTAAATAACATGTTTATTTTGCTATTTACTCATATGACTGTGTTTGAGAGCTGAGCCATCTAATTGAATGTGATTGCTTTTCATTCATGGCTAGTGTTATTTTCTCTTAGAATTAATAATTGTCCTGTTTTCCTTACTTGGTTTCTTGCGTAGTATTCATCCCAGACATTTCCTAATTATGTAAATCTCCTTTCAAGCACATCCAATAGCCTGTACATTTCATCCTATCAAAGACACTTCTTGAGCCTGGACTGACAGTCCCAGGCCTGCTTCAGAGCTGCTGTTTTGGAATTTAACTTGACCGAGTCCTACAGATTCCTTTCTCTTCTGTCTTGTGTTGGATTACATGAATCCCTTGTCTTTCTCTTTTTTATCTGCTCCTCAGTTTATTGGAGTGCATCATCCAGTAACTTTCTTAGAAGAGGTGCATGGGAGTAAATTGAGACTAAGTATCAGACACGTCTTTTTTCCCTACATTCTACTGGTCTGCTTAGGTTGGAAATCGTTTTCCTTCACAATTTTGAGGCATTACCCCTTAACCTTTTCACTGTCAGTGTTGCTGTAGTGAGGCTGGATTCTGTTCCTATTCTTCATCCTTTATGTGAAAGCTTTCTTTTGAGATGGAGTCTCGCTCTGTCGCCCAGGCTGGAGTGCAGTGGCGCAATCTGGGCTCACTGCAAGCTCCGCCTCCCGGGTTCACACCATTCTCCTGCCTCAGCCTCCCACGTAGCTGGGACTACAGGCGTCCGCCACCGCGCCTGGCTAATTTTTTGTATTTTTAGTAGAGACGGGGTTTCACCATGTTGGCCAGGATGGTCTTGATCTCCTGACCTCGTGATCTCCACCCACCTCAGCCTCCCAAAGTGCTGGGATTACAGGCGTGAACCACCGCGCCCGGCCTCTTTTCTGTTCTTTTGAAACAGTCTTTGTTCTGTCGCCCAGGCTGGAGTGCAGTGGCACGATCTCAGCTCACTGCAACCTCCACCTCCCGGGTTCAAGAGATTCTCCTGACTCAGCCTCCCTGAGTAGCTGGGATCACAGGCGTTCACCACCACACCTAGCTAATTTTTCTATTCTTAGTAGAGACAGGGTTTCACCATATTGGCCAGGATGATCTCTCTCAAATTCCTGGCCTCAGGTGATCCACTCACGAGGCGTCCCAGAGTGCTGGGATTATGGCGTGAGCCACCGTGCCCAGCCTTCTTTTTCTTCTTTGAAGCTTGTAGATCTTCCCTTTGACCTCAGTGTTTTGAATTTTCACAATGCATGCTTGGGTGTGGATCTCTTCTCATATACTGTACTAGGTACTTGGTAACCTGTGCAGTCTAGACGCTCACATCCCTCCGTTCTGGGGACTTTCTCTGAATTATTTTGACGACGATTTTCTCCCCTCTGGAATGTCTGTTATTCGGGTAGGATAATCTATCCTGGACTTGTCCTCTAGTTTTCTTCTCTTCTGTTTTTCTGTGGGATTTCTTCAACTTTGTCTTCCAACCTTTGTGTTGGATTTTGTATTTGTTTGTATTTTACTTTAGATGGTTTTTATAAATGTCTTGCGATCCTTGGCATCAGCTCACATTGAAGAGTGGGCCACTGGCTGGCCGCGATGGCTCGCACCTATAATCCCGTGCTTTAGGAGGCTCATGTGGGACGATGGCTTGAGGCCAGGAGTTTGAGACCAGCCTGGGCAACATAGGGAGAACTCGTCTCTACAAAAATTTTTTTTAAATAGCCGGGTGTGGTGGCAAGTGCCGGTAGTCCTAGCTACTTGAGAGGCGTCTAAGACAGGAGGATTGCTTGAGCCAGGGAGATAGAGGCTGCAGTGAGCTGTGTTCATAGTACTGTACTCCAGCTTGGATGACAATGAGACCTCGTCTCAAAAAAAAAAAAAAAGAGTGGGCCACCAAAAGGCTTGTTTGGTAAATGACCTGGGTAGGCAGCCGTGGCCCTTGTGGCCTTCACTGTTGGGTGGATCTGAAAGTTGGGAGGGAGAAAAAGGCTGGCATCTCAGTTGGATTTTATTTATTCCCCCTGGTTTTCAGTTAGATACTTGTTCTGTCCCTGTCTCCCTCCATGCTCACCTCTGTTAAGAGTGCCTCTGTTTCACCCTCTCCAGAAAATAAGCCTCTAGTCTGCTACTGGGGTGAAGGGTCTCCTGGCCTAGCAGAGTGCGGGAGGGACACCCCAAGGGCTAACTGTGCCTCTGCAGCCTTCCCGCCAGCCTTGCTGCTTTGGGCCCATCTCTCCTCCTATGTGCAGAGGTATTTATGACCAGTTCCTATGCCCCATAGGAGTTCTGTAATGTCATTTGGGTTGCTGCTCAGTTTTCCTCACTGTCATTCTGCTTTTTAGCTCTAAAATTTTGTTCCTGTGGTCTCTACTATTATATTTGGCCTTAAAAATGTATGCCTTAGGGCTGGGCACGGTGGCTCACGCCTGTAATCCCAGCACCTTTGGAGGCCAAGGCGGGCAGATCACCTGAGGTCAGGAGTTCGAGACCAGCCTGGCCAACATGGTGAAACCCTGTCTCTACTAAAAATACCAAAATTAGCCTGGTGTGGTGGCGGGTGCCTGTAATCCCAGCTATTCGGGAGGCTGAGGCAGGAGAATCGCTTGAACCTGGGAGGCAGAGGTTGCAGTAAGCTGAGATTGTGCCATTTCACTCCAGCCTGGGCAACAAGAGTGAAACTCCATCTCAAAAAAAAAAAAAAAGGCCGGGCGCGGTGGCTCACGCTTGTAATCCCAGCACTTTGGGAGGCCGAGGCGGGCGGATCACGAGGTCAGGAGATCGAGACCACAGTGAAACCCCATCTCTACTAAAAATACAAAAAAAAATTAGCCGGGCGTGGTGGCGGGCGCCTGTAGTCCCAGCTACTCGGAGAGGCTGAGGCAGGAGAATGGCGTGAACCTGGGAGGCGGAGCTTGCAGTGAGCCGAGACTGCGCCCCTGCACTCCAGCCTGGGCGACAGAGCGAGACTCCGTCTCAAAACAAAACAAAACAAAAAAAAAGTGTGTGCCTTAGACAAAACCCAAAAACCTTTTTTGTAATGTTTTAGGAGTAAATGTAGATAAATGCATGTGTTCAGTCCTTCATGTCTAATCAGAATTGTTTTTGTTTTCTTCTTTCATTATCCGTTTAATAGATGCTTACTATAGAGAACTTCAAAAGTATAGAAATGTGAGATGAAGGAAAAAAAACATCCCTTAAATTCCTGTAGTGAGATTCAACCACCAGTATCATTTGGGCATATCTCCTTCTGGTCTTTTTTCTGTGCACTTTTTTATCTTACAAAAGGTGATTATTTCATGTTTAAATTTTTATATTCTGCTCTAAGAAAAGGTGAAACTACATTTTCCCAGTGTCCCCATAAATTTCAAAAGAATTATTTAAATAAATGAATAAATGTATAGCATTCTGTTGCAGGTTTAAGGATTGGCTTTTGGGTTGTTTCTTTTTTTCTTTTTCTTTTTTCTTTTCTTTTTTTTTTTTTTGAGACAGAGTCTCGCTCTTTTGCCCACACTGGAGTGCAGTGGCGTAATCTTGGCTCACTGCAACCTGTGCCTCCCAGGTTCAAGCGATTCTCCTGCCTCAGCCTCCCGAATAGCTGGGATTACAGGCATCTGCTACCACACCCGGGTAATTTTTGGATTTTTAGTAGAGACAGGGTTTCACCATGTTGCCCAGGCTGGTCTCGAACTCCTGAGCTCAAAGTGATTCACCTGCCTCAGCCTCCCAAAGCGCTGGGATTACAGGCGTGAGCTGCTGCGCCTGGCTGGTGATGTTTCCTATTAGAACATGGCAGTATAGTTTTCTGCACATTTTGATTTTTTCCCCCCAGTCAAGATTCCTATAAGTGAAACTACTGAATCAAAGTTACGGATGCTTTAGGACTCTTGATATGTTGCTAACCTGTACCAATCCGGTTTATCCACCACTGAATGAATATTCATCTTAGTGTCCTATACTGTTAAGCAATATTAGTTTTCCCTCTTAAATTTGCAAATAAGGTGGGTGTGGTGGCTCATGCCTGAAATCCCAGCACTTCGAGAGGCCAAGGTGGGCAGATTGCTTGAGCTCAGAAGTTTGAGACCAGCCTGGGGGCCATAGCGAAACCACATCTCTACTAAAACTACAGAAAATTAGCCGGTTGTCATGACCATACGTCTGTAGTCCCAGCTACTCAGGAGGCTGAGGTGAGAGGATCACTTGAACCCGGGAGGCAAAGGTTGCAGTGAGCCGAGATCATGCCAGTGTACTTCAGCCTGGGCAATGCAGCAATACTCTTTTCTCAAAAAAAAATTTTTTTTTTTTTTTTACAAATAAAAGAGTGGTTTCTTATTGTAGGTTACTTTTCTTTCATTGCAAATGATAGTTTTTCTACACATTTGCTCTTCCTTTCTTTTGAAATATGTATGTCTGTTTATTAGGGTCTTTGTGTTTCTCTTACTGATTTGTGTAGGATAAAGATAGTTCAACTACCTTATACTTTCCTAAACACAGTAGGACTGAGAGTTTTGCAGGAATACCATAAACTAGTTCCTTCAGGGGCTGAGTTGTCAGATTTTTGATGGCTTTAAGTGAGAAGATAATAGGAGGAGACAAAATAAGTACCAAGCTCTGTGGCCATCCTTGTGGATTTTACAACCGTGGCTATGATCAGCATGAAAAAACCCTTATAGCAATAGGGGAAACCTAAATAAAAGGAAAGCTTTACCATGGATTAGAAGATTCAGTATGTTGGGGATGGCAGTTCTCCCACATTCATCCACAGAACCATTGAGATGCCATCAAAATCCTGGTAGTTTTTTTGTGAGACTGGATGTCCTCATTTTAAATTCGACATGGGCCCTATATTGTGAGAATGGGCAAAATACTCTACAACAACATTGCCTTCTAGATATCAAAGGACTATCTAGAAGATATGAGTAGAAACAAACCCATGATTATGTGAACCTTGATCAATGAGAGGAAGTCTTACAGAGCAATGGGGAAATTTTAGGAAATGTTGCTGAGACAAGAGGTATCCATGGGGAGAAATGAATTAGAAATCAGACCCTACCCACACCACACAAAAGCGAATTCACAGTAAACACCTAGGTGCAGGGGAGGGAGGATTGCTTGAGCCTAGGAGTTTGAGACCAGCCTGGGCAACATAGCAGACCCTGTCTCAAAAAAAAAAAAAAAAAAAAACCTAAAACCTAGATGTGGAAAGGAAAATTAAAGATTTTAGAAGAAAATACACAATATCTTGTGTAAGGAAGGAGTTCTTTAAAAATAGGTCATCTGCTGGGTATGGTGGCTCACTCCTGTAATCCCAGCACGTTGGGAGGCCAAGGTGGGTGGATCACGTGAGGTCAGGAGTTCAAGACCAGCCTGGCTAACATGGTGAAACCCTGTCTCTACTAAAAATGTAAAAATTAGCTGGACGTGGTGGCGCCCATTTGTAATCCCATCTACTTGGAAGGTTTAGGCAGAGAATCAGAGAACACAGGAGGCAGAGGTTGCAGTGAGCCAAGATCACGCCACTGCACTCCAGCCTGGGCAACAGAGCAAGACTCTGTCTCAAAAAATAATAATGAAAAGAACTTTTCGGCTGGACACGGTGGCTCATGCCTGTAATCTCCGCACTTTGGGAGGCCGAGGTAGGCAGATAACCTGAAGCTGAGAGTTTGAGACCAGCCTAACCAACATGGCGAAACCCCATCTGTACTAAAAATACCAAAATTAGCCAGGCGTGGTGGCACATGCCTGTAATCCCAGCTACTTGGAAGGCTGAGGCAAGAGAATCACTTAAACCTGGGAGGCAGAGGTTGCCGGGAGGCAGAGGTTGCTGTGAGCCAGGATTGTGCCATTGCACTCCAGCCTGGGCAACAAGAGCGAAACTCCATCTCTCTTTTGAAGTACGTAACAATAACCTTTTCTCTTCCTGTGCTTTTTAGCTCAGGTTCAGATTGAAGGAGATTTTTTGCCATGTTCCTTCTCTATACTTGAGGAACAGCCTATGGACATGCTTCTGGGACTGGACATGCTTAAACGGCACCAGGTAATTAAGAGCTTCACTTACTTTTTTTTGCATCTGCTTTTTGTAATATGGTTATTATCACATTATTTTTATTGGTTACATATACTGGGAAACTAAGAAATACGACTTTTCAAACCTGGAAATGTCCTTAAATTATGTTGCTATACAAAGATTGGACTGATGTGTCAATATAGATAGAATCTGTTTTTGTGAAATCTCTCTGTGAATCTGTTAAATCTTGCCAAATGTTTTGAGATTGTAAAGGACAGTTTGGTTCCCTTGTATAATTTTCAGATTCTGGTTAGATCCTGAGTAGTTTTTTGATGACCTGACTAAAAAGTGTGAGTCAAGTAAGTCTTTAGCATTCTCTGATGCTGATCAAACAGTACTTGGGAAGAAGACCTTCAAGGTTAGGGAAGGTATATGTTGGGAGTGAAAGTGTTTATTTAGTACAGGGTGCATAATTAATACATTAATTTGTGTTGATAATTTGTGTTGATCTTTCTACTCTAAAGCACAATAATTTAAGATATACTGCCGTCGTTGAAGAAGCAGTTAGTCCACTGGGTATTTAGACGAGATTAGGCATGTTCAGGGTGGTATGGCTGTAGACCCCACTGGGTACTTCACATTTTTCACAGTAGGGTTTTGTATCCAGTCAACCTTTGTAACTTCACATTTTTCACAGTAGGGTTTTGTATCGATAGTCAACCTGCCAGGTACAGTGGTGCATGCCTGTAATTCCAGCATTTTGGGAGGCCAAGGAGGGAGGATTGCTTGAGGCCAGGATGAGTTTGAGACCGGTCTGGGTGACTTAGTGAGACCCTGTCTCTATAAAAAATACAAAAATTAGCTAGGCATGGTGGTACATTAGCTACTCGTGAGGCTGAGGCAAGAGGATCCCTTGAGACCAGGCTGCAATGAGTCAAGATTGTGCCACTACACTTCAGCCTGGGTAACAGAGCAAAACCACATCTCAAAAAACAAAATCGAGTTAAAAACAATTGAAAATATAGCTAATCAGTATTTTTATGTCACTATTTTAAAAGATTTCTGTAAAAGTAGATGCATCATATTGATAATAAGACAGCATTCTAAATAGAACAAATGAATGTATGTATCAATAAAACCTTGTCACTGCCTTTCCTTATTTTTTTAGTCATGGTATAGACCAGCAGTCTCCAACTTCATAGCTGTAAATCATATGTGCACAACTGTCTATTAAGTAGTTATAAAATACACAAAAAAGGAAGTTAGCATTAGCATGGAGTAAAGAATACTGTGGAGATTGCCTTGCCTGGCACTATCTTGGCTCACTGCAACCTCCGCCTCCCAGGTACAAGCGATTCTCCTGCCTCAGCCTCCCAAGTAGCTGGGATTACAGGCATGTGCCACCACGCCTGGCTAATTTTTGTATTTTTAGTAGAGATGGGGTTTCACCGTGTTGGCCAAGATGGTCTGGAACTCCTGACCTCGGGTGATCTGCCCTCCTCAGCCTCCCAAAGTGCTGGGATTACAGGCATGAGCCACCGTGCCTAGCTATTTGTGATTGGAGTTTTAAATTAAAGGATCATAATTTTTCTGCATAGTGTTTTATCTGCTATTATTCTTTGGTTTCTTTCTTCTAAGTGTTCCATTGACCTGAAGAAAAATGTACTCGTGATCGGCACCACAGGCTCCCAGACCACCTTTCTTCCTGAAGGAGAGCTACCAGAGTGCGCCCGGTTGGCATATGGGGCTGGAAGAGAGGATGTACGGCCAGAGGAGATTGCAGACCAAGAATTAGCAGAAGCCCTTCAAAAATCAGCAGAGGATGCAGGTATTTGGAATGGCCGAACTCTTCAATACTTGTTATTGATGGGTAAGCCAGGGGAGTGTGGGCTTCAGAAGGGGTAGGAACCTTTCCAGTTTTTAATCAGTCTCATGGTCCAGTAGTAGATGTGTTCATTATTTGTCTTCTTAACCTCCTCCTTTGATCTTCCTTTTTTTTTGGAGATGTTGTCTCACTCTGTCACCCAGGTTGGAGTGCAGTGTGACATGATTGTAGTTCACTGCACCCATTGACTTCTGGGCTCAAGCAGTCCATGGCCAGGCTGGTCTCAAACTCCTGACCTCAGGGGATCCGCCCACGAGAGCCTCCCAAAGTGCTGGGATTAACAGGCGTGAGCCACTACGCTGGGCCAGAATACAGACTTTTTCATTATTGTATTAAGAGATGGGTTTGGCTATGGTAGCTCACACCTGTAATCCCAGCACTTTGGGATGTAGTCCCAAAGGAGTCCCAGCTCCTGAGCAGCTGGGACTACACCTGGCTAATTTTTTTATTTTTAGCAGAGATAGGGTCTTGCTGTGTTGTCCAGGCCTATCTCCAACTCCTGGGCTCAAGCAATCCTCCTGCCTTGGCCCTCCCAAAGTGCTGGGATTACAGGTGTGAGCTACCATAGCCAAACCCATCTCTTAATACAATAATGAAAATGTCTGTATTCTGGCCCAGCATAGTGGCTCACACCTGTTAATCCCAGCACTTTGGGAGGCTCTGGTGGGCGGATCCCCTGAGGTCAGGAGTTTGAGACCAGCCTGGCCATGGTGAAACTCCATCTCTACTAAAAGTATAAAAATTGGCCAGGTGCAGTGGCTCACGTCTGTAATCCCAGCACTTTGGGAGGCCAAGGCAGGTGCATCACGAGGTCAGGAGATCAAGACCATCCTGGCTAACACGGTGAAACCCCATCTCTACTAAATATACAAAAAATTAGCTGGGTGTAGTGGTGGGCACCTGTATTCCCAGCCACTCAGGAGGCTGAGGCAGGAGAATGACATAAACCCAGGGGGCGGAGCTTGCAGTGAGCTGAGATTGCGCTACTGCATTCTAGCCTGGGTGACAGAGCGAGACTCCATCTCAAAAAAAATAGTAATAAAAGTAAAAAATAAAAATTAGCAGGGCACAGTGGCACAGCCCCATAACCCCAGCTACTTGGGAGGCTGTGGCAGGAGAATCGCTTGAACTTGGGATGCTGAGGTTGCAGTGAGCTGAGATGGCACCACTGCACTCCAGCCTGGGCAACAGAGTGAGACACTATCTCATAAAAAAGAAACATTCTGTATTTTCGTATTTCAACAGATTAAGAACAGCTCAGTCCATTGCTGTGTTTAAGATAGATTGGGGTTATTTTGCTTAGACACATTTTAGAAGCTTCCTAAATTTTTTTAGGAAGTTTTTTTTGTATGTTTTTGTTTTTGTGATTTTCCTAAAGAAAATTTTGACAGTAAGCAGATATTAACTTTTGAGTCCAACAGTATTTCCCCATTTCTTTCCTTTTCTTAGAACTGTTTTATTTTATTTTATTTATATAGACAGGGTCTTGTTCTGTTGCCCAGGCTAGAGTGCAGTGGCGCAGCCATGGCTCACTGCAGCCTCAGCCTCAGTCTCACAGGCTCAAGCAGATCCTCTCACCTCTGCCTCCCAGAATATTACAGGCATGAGCCACCACGCCTCTTAGGCCTGGTTTGTTTTGAAAGGTATCATTGCTACTGTGTGTAAGCAGCCCTAACTTCACCAAAGACAGAAGAACCAACAAAAAGAAGTATAAATTTTTATTTACTTAATTAAAAAAAAATTTTTTTTTTGAGACAAGGTCTCACTCTGTCACCCAGGCTGATCCTCCCATCTCCCCTTCCTGACTAGCTATGACTACAGGTGCCTGCCACCATGTCCAGCTAATTTCTGTATTTTTTGTAGAGATGAGATTTTGCCATGTTGCCCAGGCTGGTCTTGAACTCCTGGGCTCAAGCAATCCACCCGCCTCAGCCTCTCAAAATAACAGGATTATAGGAGCGAGCCACCATGCCTGACCAGCATAATTGAACGTTACTGAAAATGCAGTGTTATGGTCTGAGATTACAGTATTGTCATCAGGCCATATTAGCACTGTATATATTGAAATCATGCTACCTAATACTTTTTTCTAAGTCTCAGTTATTTAGCTTGTTTAAATGTAATGACGGAGCTAAGTTCTCTAGGTAAAATGGGGTAACACAGTTTGGCTGAAATCCCCCATTTATTATAGAACGGTGATTCTGGGATGTATTTTCTAGAAGCTGAATAGAATTTACTTTTGAGTTTGGGTTATTTTACAGTCTTGTGCTGGAATTATTCATCAGTATAACTAGTATCACACGTTGCTTTTTCTAGTACAGTAAAATATTAGAGTTGCAAGTTCAGGGAATAGCTTTATCCTAAAGACGAAAGTGGTAAGAGTTTTAAAAACAACCAGGCAGCTTTTGCCACTGTTTTACTGGAGAACATTCAGATGTCTGTCATTGAGCTTTAGAATGGGTGTGGGTGGCAGATGGAGTTTTCTAGGTTGACTTTGTTCAGAATCAACTCCATCACCTTTTGGCTTAGTTTTATGTATAAAGTACAGTTTGAGTTGGGGCGTGGTGGCTTATGCCTATGATCCCAGCACTTTGGTAGGCCGAGGCAGGAGGACCACTTGAGCCTGGGAGTTTGAAACCAGCCTGGGCAACATAGTGAGTCTCTGTTTCTACAAGAAAAAAAAAATTAGCCAGCCATGGTGGCGCGCCTGTAGTCTCAGCTGCTTGAGAGGCTGAGATGGGAGAATCACCTAAGCCCAGGTGGTCAAGGCTGCTGTGAGCCATCATCGTTGCCACTGCACTCCAGCCTGGGTGACAGAGTGAGGCCCTGTGTCCAAAAAAAAAAAAAAAACAGAATTGACTCCCATCACCTTTTGGCTCAAGTTTTTATATTAAGTACATTGGTTATAAGTATTGGTTGTAACTTAAGTATTTTGTAGGAAGGGGGGAATTTTGAACAACCAGACAGAGACTAACTTAATAGTTTTAATCTGCAAGATAAGCTTGAATGAGTTTGACATAGCTCCTTACAAGGTTTTGCATTTGGGGTGTGATTTATCATCTTAGTTGTGATGCTGTGTGTTAATATGAGGGTATGTTATCATTTTATGAAATGTCTTTTTTTTTTTTTTCCTTTTGACCTCCACAGTCTTGATGCCATTATTTAAGAAACATTAGCTGATAATAGCAGTGTTTCCTAACCTACTAATAACAGTTATCCTTTTTTGGTAATTACCTTATTTTAATAAAAGTTTGGAAGATTAAAACAGATACACATGTTTCCAGACTTAGTGAAGGGGATGTACCAACTTTAAAGAATTAAAAGGAAATGGCTTTTTACCTAAATAACCTTTTGTTGCTGGTAGTATAGCTTGTGCTAATTTTTGTAATGTTTAAGTAATGAAATAATTCTACATATCAGGCCCTTTTTATTTAGAATGTCGGCTTCCTAATATCCGAATAAATACTCTGGACATAGTAGGTGAAAGTGTTTTGTTAACAACTTCTTTCTGGCCAAGCATGGTGGCTCACGCCTGTAGTCCCAATGCTTTGGGAGGCCAAGGTGGGGAGATCACTTGAACCTATGGACTTGAGACCAGCCTGGGAAGCATGGCAAAACACTGTCTCTAAAAAAAAAAAAACATGGCTGGGTGCAGTGACTCACGCCTGTAATCCCAACACTTTGGGAGGCCGAGGCGAGTGGATCACCTGAGGTTAGAAATTTGAGAGACCAGCCTGGCCAACATGGTGAAACCTCATCTCTACTAAAAATACAAAAATTAGCCAGGCATGGTTGTGGGCGCCTGTAGTCTCAGCTACTCGGGAGGCTGAGGCAGGAGAATTGCTTGAACCCGGGAAGCAGAGGTTGCAGTGAACCAAGATTGTGCCACTGCACTCCACCCTGGGCGACAGAGTGAGACTCCTTCTCAAAAAAAAAAAAAAAAAAAATTAGCCAGGCATGGTGGCATGCACCTGTGGTCCATCTACTCGGGAGGATGAGGTGGAAAGATCACCTGATCCTAGGGAGGTCGAGGCTACAGTGAGTTGTGGTTGCACCACTGCACTCCACCCTAGGCAACAGTGAGACACTGTCTCAAAAAAAAACAAAAGAAAAGAGCTTATTTTTTAAATACTTCATACTCTATATAAACTCTATATTAAAATGTTAAAAAAAAAAAAAAAAAACATGTTTTTGATAGTAGGGATGGGGTCTTAATATGTTGCCCCAGCTGATTTGGAACTCCTAACCTGAAGTGATCCTCCCTCCTGGACCTCCCAAAGTGTTGGGACTGCAGGCCAGAGTCACTGTGCTCAGCTTGATGTATTATTTAAAAACTGATGAAAAGATAAGATAAGCTAGGATAGAATTTAATTAGGTGGTTTGTTTTCCTCTAAAATTGAATCTCAGCTGAGAAAGAAACTTGGAAAGGCACTGTTAGATATGTGCACTCACCTTTACTCCATAAGAAGATTTTTTATCACCTAATTTGATCAGGTGGATCTACTTTCTTCACCTGTCTCCCATTTGCCCATGAATTCTCTGTGTGTAGAAACGTAAAATTAATTTCTTTACAAGATCTATTAAAAATCTGTTGAAATTAACAGATTGCTGTGTGTATTGTGAGAGAATGGAAGCAACCAACAGATATTTTGGATGTCCACACTACAGAAACATCCCCCAACTTGGAATCTACCAGTTCCTGATTTTAAAGATGGCAAAAGAATGGAGACTATAACCCTGCATGCTGTGTGGTTTGCATTGTTAACCCAAGTTTGCTTGTCTGTTTCCTAATTCACACAGAGCGTCAGAAGCCATGATGCATGTAGTGTGTGTGTACTGCAGCTGGAGTGGGCCCCAGACCAGGTATTTATAGACACCGTGTTAAGCCTTCCATCCAGTTGTCATCTGTGATCTGAAAGTCTGTATCTGCAGCAGTTTGGGAAGTTAGCATTTGTCATTCACCATTTCACCTTGTTCAATCTGGTTACAACTAGCCTATATGCATTTGTATTTTGGCATGCATACATGGATATGTAACATAAATTCCTGTTTAAAAATGTATTCGTTATTAGAACCACCCAACAGGGAGAAAATCCCAGTAAAAACAGTGTCTATTATATCTACCCCATCTTGGCTACTATAAATATCACATCAAGAATATTGGCCTCACAACACTTTGTTGTTGGAGATAACTGCTTTCATGGGTTTCGTAAGTGCCTTTCCTCTGAAAAAACTGAAAGCTGTTCTTTTACATTACTGCATACGACTACCTGGAGTTATAGAGGGTTAGAAATTTTAATTTTGTTGAAGAAGAAATGGAAACTTAGGCCAGGGGACTTGTCAAGGGTGACTGTGTGAACAACAGGAGCTAAGGCTTTGCTTTTCCTTCTGTCCCTGGCCTGACAGATTTTCAGGAAGCATTCTGCTTCCATTTCCTCTGATGTAAATATGGTAAACATCAGCTCGAGTACACTGGCTGACTTCCTAAGAGGAGGAAAGATGATCTTTTAAACCAGCATCGTAAGACTTTGTAGGAGTTTGCAGGCTGGTTGGAATTAGATACATAGCATTTAGTTTCTCTTCTTTCTTTCCTTTTTCTTTTCCTTGTAAGGATAGGTTAAAAGCAGGTATAGTTTAATTATTCTTAATATCCACTGTCCTCATCCTCTTCTCCTGTCATTCTGTAAACTGACCTAGTCCTCCCCTACGTTTAGGACTTAGGCTAGTGAAACTGACCTTCTCAGCTACAGGAAGACTATATGCTACTTTTTTAGCACAAAATTCATTGAGGGTGTGTTCACCTTGACCTCAGTTGTTTTATAACTAACACACAAATACCAGAAGGCCCATACCATACCTCTTTATGTTGCTTACATGGATATTTCACTACAATGCATTGTTTCTGTTAACATTAGTTCAAAATTCAACCTCTTCCAGAGTCAGCCTTAGTTTTAAATAAAACTAATAACTGTTAGACATCTGGTGGTATGAAAATAAAAAAACTAATAACTGTGTTTCTAGACTCTAATGGGTATAGCCTAAACTGAGATAAGTGCAGTTTTCCTTTTTACTCCTAAAGTATAAGTAAGGTAAGGTTGTTTCATGGGAAGTCAATAGCTTCCTGAAACAATGCTTTGTCTTCTCATGCTGTTAACCAGTAGTTTATTAGAATGATTTAAAGCCATTTGAATACAACTGCTTTGCTTCTTTTTAAGATCAAGCCCCCTTGTTGGATGTTAACATTTAGTACTGAGCATTTGAGTTGCATCTGTCCTAATAATAGATTGTATTTTGAACTCATTTTTGTTACTGGCCTTTTGATTTTTATGTATTATTATTATTTTTTTTATTTTGACTGAGTTTCAATCTGTCACCCAGGCTGGAGTGCAGTGGTGCAATCTCGGCTCACTGCAACCTCTCCCTCCTGAGTTGAAGCGATTCTCCCACTTCAACCTCCCTAGTAGCTGGGATTACAGGCACCCACCACCATGCCTGGCTAATTTTTGTATTTTTAGTAGAGATGAAGTTTCACCATGTTGGCCAGGCTGGTCTTGAACTCCTGACCTCAGGTGATCCACCTGCCTCGGCCTCCCAAAGTGCTGGGATTACAGGCATGAGCCACTGCGCCCAGCCCTTTTTGATTTTTAATTAAAGATCTTACAATGGTCGGGCGTGGTGGCTCTTGCCTGTAATCCCAGCACTTTGGGAGGCTGAGGCGGGCAGATTACCTGAGGTCAGGAGTTTGAGACCACCCTGACCAACGTGGAGAAACCTTGTCTCTACTAAAAATACAAAATTAGTCGGGCATGTGGCGCATGCATGTAATCCCAGCTACTCTGAGGCAGGAGAATCGCTTGAACCCGGGAGGCGGAGGTTGCAGTGAGCTGAGATGACGCCCATTGCACTCCTGCCTGGGCAACAAGAGCGAAACTCAGTCTTAAAAAAAAAAAAAAAAAAAAATCTTACACTTACATGCGTAGAGGTCAATTTTAAACTGGATCAGTGGCAAAAGAAGAGCTGGAAATTATGTTTAATGATATCATTATGATGCTTACACTGAGCTAGTGTTTTAGGCTGCCCTCTTGTTTGGGTGGTCTAATGTAGCAATGAATCTAAATAGTCATTGCCAGTTGAAAAACTATTAATGAACCATCTCCCTCCACATTCCCCTTTCTTTAAAATACTTAAGTATTCTTAGCTTAGTTGCACACTATTAATGTGATAAAAACTTATAAGCCTTTTAAGTTGTTGTATTATTTGGTCGGATGATGATTGTGATTTAATCTGCTGATCATTAGTTTACTTTTGTTCTCTGAGTCAGATGCTCACCCAGTTTTACCATGATTTTTGGAAAGCTAAAAATAAAATAGAATATTTGCTTCTCTGTCCCCAAGCATTATGTTATTTCTTATTTCTCTTTATAATTCCCTCTCTGTCCAGGTATACCTGGTTTTAGACTTCTTATTTGTAACCTCAGTGTTCACATTTGAAACAAGAAAAGTGCATTAGCATGAGAATCATTCTGGTGTAAAGATTCTCAAGATTTGTAATATCCTTAATCACCCAAGGAGCTTATTGAAAATGCACATTCCTGGATTTACTCTCAAGTATGGTACCCTAGAGTCTGCATACTTCACAAGCATCCCTGGTGGTTTTAGGGCAAGTGGTGAAAAAAATACACTTGGAGAAACTATTCTAGAGTTGTAGACTAGACTAGGGAATAAAGAAACATAAATGTCCTTCATTCCTGAGCACTAACCCCGCCATTATGTGAATGCTTGTTAATGGTACTTAATCACATTGAATTACAGTATGCAGATTTTATTAAAAACATGTCTACCTCTTATTCTGATGCTGTGAATGTCTACCACAATGAGAAAGTAATTTTAAAGTCATTTCTATTTGTATAAGAGAAACCCGAGTTTGAGGACCTTATTTTATTCTACGCTGTTTAGATTTGTATCCTCTGGTAATTTAGTGGCATTAGTTACCTGCTAATTAATCTTTTTCCTTTCCCCTGTGTTCCATATAGAGAAAAGCGGTAAAGAATCTACCTCACTGGGAATGTCATCATTACCAACTTCAGATGGGTTTAACCATCCAGCCCATTCTTCAGGACAGAGTCCTGATGTTGGTAATCCTATGAGTCTTGCTCGCTCTGTCTCTGCTTCAGTCTGCCCTATCAAGCCCAGTGACTCAGATCGCATTGAACCTAAAGCTGTGAAGGCTTTGAAGGCTTCAGCTGAATTCCAGATAAACTCTGAAAAGAAAGAACATCTCTCTTTACAAGATCTTTCTGATCATGCTTCCTCAGCAGAACATGCTCCAATAGACCAGAGTCCAGCTATGCCTATGCAGAATTCATCCGAAGAAACAACTGTTGCAGGTAATCTGGAGAAATCTGCTGAAAGAAGCACCCAGGGCCTCAAATTTCATCTCCTTACAAGACAGGAAGCTAGTTTATCTGTCACATCTACTAGGATGCATGAACCACAGATGTTTATAGGTGAAAAGGATTGGCATCCAGAAAATCAGAACCTGAGTCAAGTGAGTGACCCTCAGCAGCACGAAGAACCAGGGAATGAACAGTATGAGGTTGCACAACAAAAAGCTTCACATGACCAAGAATATCTTTGTAACATAGGGGACCTTGAGCTTTGTGAAGAAAGGCAACAGAATCAACACAAAATTGTTGATTTGGAAGCTACGACGAAAGGAAATGGGCTCCCACAGAATGTGGATCTTCCAAGTACGAAGAAAAGTATTCCACCTTCAGGATGCAGTGGCTGCTCAAATTCAGAAACACTTATGGAAATAGATATAGCTGAACAGTCCCTAGTTACTGTGCTTAATTCAACAGGCAGGCAGAATGCCAATGTCAAGAACATTGGTGCATTGGATCTCACTTTAGATAATCCCTTGATGGAAGTAGAAACATCAAAATGTAACCCTTCTTCTGAAATTTTGAATGATTCCATTTCCGCTCAGGATTTACAGCCCCCAGAAACTAATGTTGAAATATCTGGAACAAATAAAGAATATGGCCATTACTCCTCTCCAAGTCTCTGTGGCAATTGTCAGCCCTCTGTGGAGTCAGCAGAAGAATCCTGCCCATCTATAACGGCAGCCTTGAAAGAACTTCATGAACTTTTGGTTGTTAGCAGTAAACCAGCTTCAGAAAATACATCTGAAGAAGTAATCTGTCAATCAGAAACCATAGCTGAGGGCCAAACCAGTATTAAAGACCTTTCTGAAAGATGGACCCAAAATGAGCATCTTACCCAGAATGAACAGTGTCCACAAGTCTCCTTTCATCAGGCCATATCTGTATCAGTGGAGACAGAAAAATTAACAGGTACTTCATCTGACACTGGAATAGAAGCTGTAGAAAATGTAAACTTCAGGAGTCTAGGTGATGGCCTGTCAACCGATAAGGAAGGTGTCCCCAAATCTAGGGAATCCATAAACAGGAACAGTTCTGTCACTGTAACCTCAGCTAAAACATCTAATCAGTTACACTGCACCTTAGGTGTAGAAATTTCACCCAAACTTTTAGCAGGTGAGGAGGATGCACTCAATCAGACTTCTGAGCAAACTAAGTCTTTGTCATCCAATTTCATATTGGTTAAAGACTTAGGTCAGGGCATACAGAATTCAGTAACAGACAGGCCTGAAACCAGAGAAAATGTCTGTCCTGAAGCTTCGAGGCCGTTACTTGAATATGAACCACCTACCAGCCATCCATCATCAAGTCCTGCCATTCTTCCACCATTGATTTTTCCTGCCGCAGATATTGACCGGATTATCCGTGCTGGCTTTACTTTGCAGGAAGCTCTTGGAGCTTTGCATCGAGTTGGTGGGAATGCAGACCTTGCACTTCTTGTTTTGCTCGCAAAAAACATCGTAGTTCCTACATGACTATGGGAAAGTGGGCTAGACCGTTCTCCATTCCCTTTAAACAAAAGAAAGCTCTGTCTCTATACACGCACACATACACACTCACCACATATACAGTATATATAGAAACCTGTAAGCAGAATGTTGAGCCAGATTTTTTTTAAAGATTTTTTTCGGCCAAAGTAATTTATGATCTCTTGTCTGATGAATTTGTCTATCCTACTTGTTAAAATTTAGGCCTTTTTTAATGTATTGGCAGTATGTGCATACAAAAGCTTTTTATTCTCATTAAGATGTATCCTGGAATAAAATGGATGGTTTTGTGTATAGCATACTGTTTTAGAATGAGAGTAAATGCTTTGAAAAGCAGAAGCCATGACAAATCCCACTACCCATCCAGCTAAAAACAGATGAACTCTCCACACTGTGACTGTGAGTCTGTGCTGATGGCAAGGTATGGCTTGCTGGCTCCGTTGTCAATTTAGAAACTTTTGACCACATAGTTTGGTGTTTGGAATTCTACCCAGTGCTCTGTGTATCATGATTCATTAATTATAACAGGAAATTGGAGAATAATTGAATATGTTATCGTAGAGTGGTATGTTTTTATTTGTGTGCTTAGGATTTGACATTTTAATAGGGCGAGCAGGAGGGTTTAAATCTTGGGCTACTTTGTGCATTGCAGGCTGCTGCATGGATTGCCGTGAATCCTTATTACATTGGATGGGATATTGTGGGGGAGTTACAATGTGAGTGAAACATGGTGCTACCCAGATTTTTAAAAGAACAGAACAACCATAATTCCATTTGCAGATGTCAAGAACTGTGAGGGAAAAATAATGGCCTAAACACTGGAATTTGCCAGAGTTTGGGTTTGCTAGCATCTCACTGATAACACCTCAACCCTTAATGACTAATGATGGACTTAAGTTCAGGAATGGATTGATTGCCAGCAGCTTATTTCCTTTCTAGACTCTTCTGCCAGGAAGTTCTTCAAACACTCAGTGTGAGCTGTGATCTGAGTGAAATACTAAGTGTGATAACCTGTCACTGGTTAACCTTGGTGCTTGGAACAGTCAGTCTATTTGGAGAGTGTCCTTTGTGGCAGTGGAAATAGTAATTACAGTTTCTGACTTAAGTGGCCTTGGTAGAGTTTTCCATCCTTTTCTTTCCTCAGGAGTTTCTTTTTTAAGCAAAATTCATCTTATTTGTGTTTACCATGTCAAGTTAGAGTGGGGCATAATATATAGATGTATTTATTGTGGCCTTTTTTAATATAAGGACTAGCCCTTGGAAATCATTGTCCTGTGGGCCCCACTGTGCAATAATCCTACTGGATAGATTTTAGATAATTCTTTCCTGGCAGACTGCTCTTTTGGGTACCTAGCAGGAATCTGAAATCTTGGTTTTATTGAAAAGAATTTTGAGATTCATAATTTCTGATTCTAGATTATAGTTTGTAACATGTTCGAAACAAGCTTCAAAAGAGTGATTTCTCAACTTAGTGTTAAATGATTTTGTCTGAAGTCTGACTCTTTGTAAGCTTGTTCGTTTCATCAAATTTTAAGTCATTGAGCACAATCAAAATGGAGACTCATATCTCAGGAGTTTTTGAAATTTTAATTTAGGGGCACTTAGAGACATTTTTTTCTACCCCATCCAACTTCTTTCTTTCCTTTTGCTATGATGTTTGTATGTATGTTGTAAGACTTTAGTGACGGGATGGCGTGTCACGTAGATTCATCATGATCCTTTATGTAGTTAGGAAATGGTTGACAGAAGGAGTTGTAGTTTACTGCTTTTCAGAGGGCACTAAGAACAATAGGTCAGCCAGGTTGTCTTTAAGATGTTCTTTTAGACAGCTGCACATTGTAGACCCTTTCACCTGCCCTACACCAAAGATGTACAATGCACTAGGAAACTGCTCATAGGATTTCTGTCAACTGACTTAAAGCTGTGATTGTAATTAAATAGTTGGTGCTATGATTGATGCAAAATCTAGTAGCAATGCAATAGGACCCTGTATTTGCTTTATGGGTGGTGGTTTGGGAATGTATTCTAAGCTTATAAATCTTTGGAACCACGGGGTGGGAAGGGTGGGGGAACTTACTGATGATAATAGACTCCCTCCTAAAGGGCCTTCCGTGTAAGCAGAATGAACCTTCGCACACAATCCAGTGTGAAGATTTGGGAAACAGTTCCAGGTGGAATATATAATATCAGTAGGGAAAAGATTTCATTAGGATAGCTTTTTGTGTATGTATATGTATATTTATTTTTAGGAATAGATCTATAGTTGTACATGAATTCCTGTTAGGAATACTTTGAATGAGCTTAACCCACTTGCCAAATATCCTTGTCCCTTCCATCATTTTATTTTTGAGATGGGGTCTTGCAGTGTTGCCCAGGCTGGACTCAAACTCTAGGGTTCAATCATCTTTCTGAGTAGCTGAGACTACATAAAGCCCAAAGTATAATTGCTTTTGATTTTTAAAATCTTCTTGCCCATCATTTTTATAAAAATTAAGCTGTTTGGCCAACACGGTGAAACCTCGTCTCTACTAAAAATACAAAAAATTAGCTGGGCATGGTGGCACATGCCTGTAATCCCAGCTACTTGGGAGACTCAGGCGGGAGAGTTGGTTGAACCCGGGAGATGCGGGTTGGCAGTGAGCCTAGATCGCGCCACTGCACTCCAGCGTGGGCAGCAGAGCGAGACTCTGTCTCACCAAAAAAAAAAAAAAAGCTATTGACACTATTAATATTTTGGATGACTTAAATGTAGCAGCTCTAGAATGCAAAGGGTATATTAAGGAGCATTACAATAATGAACCTTCATTGTCAGCTTTTATTCAATTAAGAGCTCCAGAAATGCAGAAATTGTGGGTTAGCTTCTAAGAATACCATCAAATCCTTGTGAATTCTGGTTGCCAACAGTAATAACCAGTAATGGGCACCTTTACTGGACAGCTCCTTTACCATAACCAGTAGTGGGCAGTTCTGTGGTCAGCACTTAACTACAAGGGTGGTCTCTGTTTCTTCACCAGAGAGAAGATTTTCCTGTGTAATTTGTGCCATTTCCCTGAAGTTGGTTCCTGAGCAGAAAGATGTGCTTGGTAACCAGACAGCAGCTTTACACAGGTTATAGATTTTGCTCATTGATGCTGTTAAGAATTATTTCCACTCATACCTGTTCAGGGCTCCAGACAGCCGATAGCCTTCATCCCACAGTTTGGGCTTCAGCTATTAACACATAAAGATAACCAGTTGCAGCTGGGCATGGTGGCTCACGCCTGTAATCCCAGCACTTTGGGAAGCCAAGGCGGGTGGATCACCTGAGGGCAGGAGTTTGAGACAGGCCTGGCCAACATGGTGAAACTCTGTCTCTACTAAAAATACAAAAATTAGCCGGGTGTGGTGGCGCATGCCTGTAATTCCAGCTACTCGGGAGGCTGAGGCAGGAGAATCACTTAAACCTGGGAGGCGGAGGTTGCGGTGAGCAGAGATCACGCCATTGCACTCCAGCCTGGGCAACAAGAGCGAAACTCCGTCTCAAAAAAAAAAAAAAAAGATAACCAGTTGCTTGGCAAAGGAAGCTGGAGAGATGGTGAGTGCATGTGTTAAAACTCTTCTGCCTTGCAGCCCATATCTTCTAGAGCTCCCTGTCTTCATATGTACTAAAGGGAGACACAACCCTATGTGTTTTTTCCCAAAGCATGTCTCTAGCAAGAGGTACATAGAAATGGAATATGAGGCTTTGTGTCACTGATTTTATGATAACCAGTTAATGTGGAATCTGCTGGTTGTCTTACTACAGCGTTCTGTCTCCAGTGAAAGCCATAAAAATTTAGGTTAACTTTTAAGCTCATGTCTATATATATATGTGTAAGCTAGCATATACATATGGTGATTGACAAATATAGTTAATTTTATATAGATTTAAAAGCAAGCGATTTTTATATCTACAGACGTACTCTTCACTTATGGTGGCTTTTATCCCACCACATATATAAAAATATATATATATAGCAAATAGCCTTGCAAATCATTGGCCAGAAAAGCTGCAGGGCGTTGCAATGGCCTTTTCCTACCTGTTTGCCACCTGTGGTGAGGGTGAGCAGGATGATTGAACTGCTGCATATTTCAAACCTGTTATCACTGGCAGTGTGTCCCAAGAGAAGCTGACCAGATTATGCATTCTACTGTTCTCTAGCACAAATACTCACCAAAAAGCCAAATTTCCCCTTTGGATTTGGTAACTTAGTGTAGTCTGTGGCTGACCTAGAAAGACACAGAGTTATCAAGAGTTTCCCTTCCTAGAAGATGAATGTTACCTTTTGTGTTAGGAGGTAGAGAAAATAAAAATAGCTTTTTTTTTCTAGGATTCTATTCCTCTTAACAACAAAGTAAATTCAAAGCCTGTCCTTGAGAACTGGAAATGTAAAATCATGGTTCAAGTTTATACCTTAGTGATTCCTCAGTAGGTGTTACTAGGAGTTCACTGAATGAACTTGGGAGTGAACCTTCGATGTGCTTGATTTTCTTTTGTGCCTTAGTTTCTCTGAATAGCAGAGGCATCAAATTTTGGTGGGGAATGAGAGGAGTATTAGGGGAAAGTTTGAAAATAGCTCTCCTGGAGATGGAGGGCACACAGAGTGGTCCTCAGGCTCACCTTGACTGAGTTGATTCACATCCTGCATCAGACCATTAGAGATTTCTTTAGTACTAGGATTATAATAGGGATTTTTGCATCACCAAAAACAGTTTTTAGATGTTTATGTTCTTTTTTGTACTATCAGTGTTGTGCTGGTTAAGGGAGAGAAAAGTTCAAGAAAATCTTACATATTTGGAAGGAAATTGGTACTCTTGAAGGCTATGCAACATGAGTCTTTGAACAAGAATTCCTTGCTACTTTGATTCATTCATCAAATATTGAGTGCCTATGTGCCAGGCACAGGTGACCTCTGGGGATTCAGGGGTAACTAAAACAGATTGGAGCCCTGCCCTCGTGAATCTTTCAGTCTAGAAGGGAAACATGAAACAAATTTTAGCTTCAAAAGCAACATCTGTTTTTGCCTGTTAGCATGCATTTATTTTAAAAGTCATATTAGAGTTAATTGGTTCCGCTTCAGAGCAGACTGGGCAAATCAGGCTTACAATGGAATCAGATGCTGTGGGCCTAAAACAGCTCTTTAAAAATCTGTTTTTTTAGGCCAGGTGCAGTGGCTCACACCTGTAATCCCATCACTTTGGGAGGCCAAGGTGGGTGGATACAAGGTCAGGAGTTCGAGACCAGCCTGGCCAATACGGTGAAACCTTACCTCTACTAAAAATAAAAAATTTGCAGGGCATGGTGGCACATGCCTGTAGTCCCAGCTACTCGGGAAACTGAGGCAGAAGACTTGCTTGAACCCGGGAGGTGGAGGTCGCAGTGAGCTGAGATCACGCCACTGTACTCCAGCCTGGGCAAGAGCGAGACACCATCTCAAAAAAAAAAAATCAATTTTTAAAAAAATGGTGTCAGACAAACCAACAAAAAATGTAACATGTATAAATGCCTGAGGAGATCAGTTATTGAGAAATCCATTTACAATGCTGGAGGAGAGGGGATGGCCAGGAAAGAAGTGCAACAAATAAATGGAAGATGACCCTAAAAATGCACCAGTGACAGTCAATCCATCAGACCACCTCACATGCAGGGTAGAAACATGGAGTGTGCTGCAGCATCCTCCTCGCATCCCTTTGTGAGCACGGCTGCTCCGGAATACTGACCATCTGGGCTAGCACGACTTAGCAGAGGGTTCTGCAGGATGTGCTATTTTAAAGCAGCTGGGTGCAACTTGTGAAAACGGGAATCTAGAGCAGAACATGTAACCAGTGATGGCTGGGATTGGTGGACAGGATTGACAGGAGTATTTGAGGCTCTACCAGGGCTGTCTACAGGACAGCTTCATCAAAGGGACATTTTTTAACCTGTTATTTTAAATGCCACATATATGTTGTAATCCTGAAGCATACAGGTAGAATTTCTGGATCGTACCTACTAGTGACTTGTGAGGTTTACGTTTATCAGTTATGTATTGATGATTGGTAATCTAGACCCTCTGGAGGCTGTGGAATGTGAAAGGATACAGCTGACAAGTTTTAGGGCACTATCTTCTGGAATGAAATCTGCCAAGAAAATGGTTCAAGGGCATGGGGGTTAGAGAATGTTTCTTTTACCTAAAAACGTTAAGCCAACTGTGGAAGATTGGGGTCGTGGGGACATGAAATACAAAACTATGATAATTTATACAGAACTAGGTTTCTTTATGTTCTGTAAGAAGGTTTTCATTAGCTAATTTGGGGCAGGGGGCATGCTGCAGTATTTTTTTTCCTAGGAACATGCATTTCTGATGGGAAGTTATTTTGTTTACAAGAGTTGGTTTTACACACAACCCTGAATGAATGTGTCTGTGGCCTAAAAATGGTAGACCTGTATTTCCTTCCAGAGGCAGGCTGATTCGTTTCCTGATTCCTTCTGTCTGGGATTACCTGATGCTGACCAGACTTATTTTTCCTTTCCTGAATCTTCACAGCTGAGTTTTTGCCACCCATCCAAGACCTTTCCATTTGAATGACTAGATTTCCATTCTATCCCCTGATCATCCTTTTGAAATAGTTCTAGTGATAAACTCAGAGAAATTCAATATATTGATTGAATTTTATTTTTTCGCTTTGAATCTACAACAAAAATTGATTTGTTCATTTTTATTCCAAATCTCATCTTCGTGGCAAGTTGGGCTAATGGACTTTGCACTCAAGAAAGGTTTGTTTACCAGTTTTGTAGCCATATTTGGCAAATCTTAGCAAATAGAAACCCCATCCTTTCTTTTCCTTCTTTATATGTTCTTGCAGTTACTCTTGTATTGCAAGATTTTCTGACTTTAAGCTTTGAGACTACCGCATCTTAAAAGAAGAACTAGGCTGACTGGCAAAAAGTCTTGCCGGTGGCCCTGTTACTCCCATGATGCTTTGGTTTTGAGAGTTGGAAAAACTCTGAGAACTTAAGGGAACCAAACTCAGGAATCCCAAAATTGGTGGCATTGTGCCATTCGTTTAGGGGCTGAACATAGGACCTGTCTGAAACTGAGTGAGCTAGATGCATTTGGGTTTGAATTTTTGTCACATACTGAAATGTAAGTCAGCCCTAAATAATCAAAACACTTTATTTTATTTTTTTTAATAGGAACTTTCTGAAGAAAAAGTGGTGTGTAAAACATTTGATATTTAAGACAATAAAGTTTTTATCATAAGACTTCTGTTTGATCAATTTCTTTTAAATTGAGGTGGTTACTTCAGTTAGACAAAATGGTGTCCTTGTCTCTGTCTCCCTACCCCTTTAAATAGCTTATACCTAGACATTGTAATTTATGGCGTGTACCTGAACCCCAGAAGAAGTGGGCCTCTCAAAGCCATTAACTTCCAGATTAGTACTGTGGGAGGACAGCTCCCTGCTGATGTAAAAGATGTGCATTTTGGGCCAGGCACAATGGCTCACACCTGTATTCCCAGCACTTTGGGAGGCCGAGATGGGTGGATCACTTCAAGACCAGCCTGGCCACCATGGCGAAACTCCATCTCTACTAAAAATGAAAAAGCTGAGCGTGGTGGCATGCACCTGTGGTCCCCACTACTCAGGAGGCTGAGGTGAGAGGATTGTTTGAGTCCGGGAAGCGGAGGTTGCAGTGAGCTGAGATGCCACCGCACTCCAGCCTGGGCAATGGCAAAACCCTGTCTCAATTATAATAATAGCAGTGGAGTATGGTGGCCAAGACTAGACTAGAGCTAGGCTGGTTGGGTTTGAGCTTTGCCACTTACTGGTTTATATGACTGGGTAGTAAGTTACCTAACCTTCCTGGTGCTTGAGTTTCCTCACCTGTTAAATGGGGACCATCAGAGAGATTATGGGGCTTAAATGACTTAATCATATGAAGTGCTTAAAATACCTGGCACAAAGTAAGTGCTCATGAGATGTGAGCTGGTATTCATTATGTCATTCAAGGGATTTGAGGATGCTACATGGAATTTCCGGAAGTCAAGTGCTTTGTCTAACAGACTGATGTGGGGGAAGGGCTTTGCCCCATGTAGGTTCCAGGCTACCAGGATTCTGCCTTTTTCAACATGTGGGTTCCAAGATTGCCTTGGACGTCAGCATCCAGCTGGCACACCAGGGAAAGGGGTGTTATGTACCAGGCCTGGAAGTGGTGTGCATGACTTCTCTGCCCATATCCACTGGCTGGAACTCAGTCACATGACCATGCTAGAAGCAAGGGGGCTGTGAAATAGATGTTCAGGCAGATGAGGGGTACAGCTAGTTGGTTGGCTAAGCAGTCCTCCAATGTTGACTTACACGGAGACAACACATACCTTTTCACCAAAGGAGATGGCCCCAAATCCGACCCAGGCAATCCATTGACCTCAACGTCCAGAGTCCCCTGATGCCATGTCTTTCAGGTCTTGATTGTGGCCCCTTATGGTCTGGCAAACTCTGAACTTGGAGATGTTATCTTTCTAACCCATACACAGTGATAGAGCTGGGATAGAATAACTGTAGTAGCAGATCTCAATTGGAAAAGGAAATGGGAAATGGAGCTGTCATTGGCCCCAACAATTAGAAAATCATGCTGAACAGGCTGGGCGCGGTGGCTCACGCCTATAATCCCAGCACACTGGGAGGCCGAGATGGACGTATCATGAGGTCAGGAGATTAAGACCATCCTGGCCAACATGGCAAAACCTCATCTCTACTAAAAATACAAAAACTAGCTGGGCGTGGTGGGGAGTGCCTGTAATTCCAGCTACTCAGGAGGCTGAGGCAGGAGAATTGCTTGAACCCGGGAGTCGGAGGTTGCAGTGAGCTGAGATTGTGCCACTGCACTCCAGCCTGGTGACAGAGTGAGACTCCGTCTCAAAAACAAAAAAAATCGTGCTGAACAGACATTGTGAAGGAGTTTATTAAAAATTCTGGGCCGGGCGCGGTGGCTCACGCTTGTAATCCCAGCACTTTGGGAGGCCGAGGCGGGCGGATCACGAGGTCAGGAGATCGAGACCACGGTGAAACCCCGTCTCTACTAAAAATACAAAAAATTAGCCGGGCGTGGCGGCGGGCGCCTGTAGTCCCAGCTACTCGGAGAGGCTGAGGCCGGAGAATGGCGTGAACCCAGGAGGCAGAGCTTGCAGTGAGCCGAGATTGCGCCACTGCACTCCAGCCTGGGTGACAGAGCAAGACTCCGTCTCAAAAAAAAAAAAAAAAAAAAAAAAAAATTCTGGGCCGAGCGCGATGGCTCACACCTGTAATCCCAGCACTTTGGGAGGCCAAGGTGGGCGGATCATGAGGTCAGGAGATCGAGACCATCCTGGCTAACACAGTGAAACCCCGTCTCTATTAAAAATACAAAAAATTAGCCAGGCGAGGTGGCTGGCGCCTGTAGTCCCAGCTACGCGGGAGGCTGAGGCAGGAGAATGGCGTCAACCCTAGGGGGCGGAGCCTGCAGTGAGCCGAGATCGCGCCACTGCAGTCTGGCCTGGGTGAAAGAGCGAGACACCTTCTCAAAAAAAAAAAAAAATTTATGATTGCCTAGTTTGGAGGGAACTCCCTTGTCCATTGTCCATAGCCCCATCTGAGTAGGCATTGGGTCTGCTCTTGGGAGTTGGCATGGCCTTCTTGGCTAGCTTACTGCTTGGTGCAAGTCTGGGGACCCGAGGGTTGTCTAAAGCCTTGGAAAAGTGTCAGTGGCTTTTGAAACCTGAGTGTGTGGTTAATTTGGGAAAACAATTTACTTGGTAGACTTCTGATTATTCACTTGCAGCCATTTCTGCATGCCAGTAACCACACTAGCAATTCTTGCCTCTACACAGTTTTCAAGTCTGATTAATTTTGCTTCTCACTTCTAGTTCATTCTCAGTGACACCTGCCTTGACTTCATCTGAAGTATATTTGAATGGGAAAACCCGAATAGATGATTTTTGCTGCAGGGCTGAGTCTTACTGGGCCTTGGTATTCAAAGCCTGTTTCAAACTTAGCTCTTATCTGGGATCTAGAAAGAAATTTTTTTTTTTTTTTTTTTTTTAGACGGAATCTTGCTCTGTCACCCAGGCTGGAGTGCAGTGACACGATCTTGGCTCACTGCAACCTCGGTCTCTCGGGTTCAAGCGATTCTCCTGCCTCAGCCTCCCAAGCAGCTAGGACTACAGGCACACGCCACCACACCCAACTAATTTTTGTATTTTTAGTAGAGACAAGGTTTCACCATATTGGCCAGACTGGTCTCGAACTCCTGACCTCGTGATCCACCCGCCTCAGCCTCCCAAAGTGCTGGTATTACAGGCATGAGCCACCACACCCAGCCTATCCTAAAGCTTTCTAAATGATGTGTCGTGCTTTAAGTGATTAAAAACCATTTTCAGACTCTTAGAGATACCCTAGGGTGTTAACCAGTGTAGAGTCATTACTTTGTGTATAGATTTGTGCCATGGGGCCTTTATTTGAGAGGATTTCTATGTACACAGACAAGGTAGTTTAAACAAGGAGTAGCTTAGACAAATCTCACCTTGTTCTGCTACTCTTCTCACCTGTCTAAAAAGAATTATGAGAACAAAGGCTATTACTAGTTGGAGGTAAGAAATAATTATTCTGTCGTTCAGATCTCAATCTTTTGATATTCAGTTCCATTTGAAATGAGATTTCTAGTACTTCACAGAGCTCTTATTGACAGTCCAATTATAGTAGGAATTGTGAGACATTAGTTATTAGTGGAAAGAATTAGTGGTCCTTGGCACAGAGAAAGGGGAATTTGCTGCATCTTTATTTTTAAAAAGACTAAAAGTATCAAGGGAGTAAATGTATTCGGGGTTTTATGGCAGAAGTCTGTGTCTACAGTTTGGGGGAGGAAAAATCTAAGAAAAGAGAAGTGGGGCTGGGCACAGTTGCTCACACCTGTAATCTCAGCACTTTGGGAAGGCTGAGGCAGGAGGATCTGATCACTTCAGCCCAGGGGTTCAAGGCTGCAGTGAGCTATGATAGTACCACTGCACTCAGCCTGGGTGACAGAGAGATACCCTCTCTCACAAAAACAGAAAAAAAGGCCGGGCATGGTGGCTCACGCCTGTAATCCCAGAACTTTGGGAGGCCGAGGCAAGGAGATCACCTGAGGTCAGGAGTTCGAGAACAGCCTGGCCAACATGGTGAAACCTTGTCTCTACTAAAAATACAAAAATTGGCTGGACACGGTGGCTTATGTCTGTAATCCTAGCACTTTGAAAGGCCGAGGTGGGCGGATCACGAGGTCAGGAGCTTGAGACTAACCTGGCCAACATAGTGAAACCCTGTCTCTACTAAAAATACAAAAATTAGCCAGGCGGTGTGGCAGGCGCCTGTAATCCCAGCTACTGGGGAGGCTAAGGCAGGAGAATCACTTGAACCCGGGAGGTGGAGGTTGCAGTGAGCCGAGACTACGCCATTGCACTCTAGCGTGGGTGACAGAGCGAGACTCTGTCTCAAAAACAACAACAACAACAAAAAAAAAAAACCTCCAAATAAATGCTTCAGGATTTTTTTTTTTTTTTTTTGAGACAGAGCCTCGCCTTGTCGCTGTAGTGCAGTGGTGCAATCTTGGCTCACTGCAACCTGCACATCCCAGGTTCAAGTGATTCTCATGCTTCAGCCTCCCGAGTAGCTGGGACTACAGGTGCGCACCACCATGCCTGGCTAATTTTCTTTTTTTTTTTCGAGACAGAGTTTCACTCTTCTTGCCCAGGCTGAAGTGCAATGGCACGATCTCGACTCACTGCCACCTCCGCCTCCCAAGTTCAGGCGATTCTCATGCCTCAGCCTCCTGAGTAACTGGGATTACAGGCGCCCACCCTACCCAGCTAATTTTTTGTATTTTTAGTAGAGACAGAGTTTTACCATGTTGGTCCGGCTGGTCTCAAACTCCTGACCTCAGATGATCCACCTGCCCTGGCCTCCGAAAGTGCTGGGATTACAGGCGTGAGCCACCATGCCTGGCCTAATTTTTTGTGTTTTTAGTAGAGACAGCATTTTGCCATGTTGCCCAGGCTGGTCTCAAACTCCTGCTTCAGGATCTTGATCCCACTTGTTTAAAATTTCCCTTGAAAGCTCTGCTGTTGTCTGCAGCTGACCTGGGCTCAACTGTTTTGCCACTAGCAAGTGGAAAGTTTGCTTGGCTTTAATTTTTTCATCAGAATTCTATAAGCTGAACCAATTGGGATGTCTGTGGTGTTGGCTGTTGTTTCTGCTGCTAATCGTCAGTCCTCTTCAGTTAGAGCACAAACAAGATGAATTTTTTCTCACAGATTGCTGTGAATGGTCTGCTGCTGCAGGCTTCTCCTTCCACATTGTGTTGGCCGTTGTTTTGGTTGTTTTGAGACAGCCTCGCTCTGTCACCCAGGCTGGAGTGCAGCAGTGCAATCATGGCTCACTGAAGTCTCAACCTCCTAAGCTCAAGTAATCCTCCCACTTCGCCTCCCCAGTAGCTACAACTACAGGTATGCACCACCACACCTGGATAATTTTTTTTTTTTTTTTTGAGACGGAGTTTCGCTCTTGTTGCCCGGGCTGGAGTGCAATGGCGTGATCTCGGCTCACCACAACCTCCACCTCTTGGGTTCAAGCGATTCTCCTGCCTCAGCTTCCTGAGTAGCAGGAATTATAGGCATGTGCCACCACACCCGGCTAATTTTGTATTTTTAGTAGAGACAGAGTTTCTCCATGTTGATCAGGCTGGTCTTGAACTCCTGACCTCAGGTGATCCACCTGCCCCAGCCTCCCAAAGTGGGATTACAGGCGTAAACCACTGCGCCTGGACCCGGCTAATTTATTTTTAATTTTTCCTTGGGACAGGGTCTCACTATGTTGCCCAGGCTGCTCAAACAATCCTCCTGCCTCAGCCTCCCAAAGTGCTGGGGTTAGAGGTGTGAGCCACCATGCCCGGCCTTGTCCCTTCTTAAAATGAATTATCCATTTGTAAACTGCTGATTTCTTTGGGGCATTGACCCCATACACTTTTCGTAAAGCATCAGTGATTTCACCATTCTTCCACCCAAGCTTACCAGACGTTTGATGTTTGTTCTTGCTTCAGTTTTAGCAGAATTCACGTTGCTCCTTTAGGGGCTTTTCTCTTTTTATTCTTTTTTTTTTTTTTTTTTGAGATGGAGTGCAGTGGCGCGATCTCAGCTCACTACAACCTCCACCTCCCGGGTTCAAGCAATTCTGCTTCAGCCTCCTGAGTAGCTAGGACTACAGGTGTGTGCCACCATGCCCACTAATTTTTTGTATTTTTAGTAGAAACAGGGTTTCACCATGTTAACCAGGATGGTCTCGATCTCCTGACCTTGTGATCGGCCCCCCTCGGCCTCCCAAAGTGCCGGGATTACAGGCATGAGCCACCGCGCCTGGCCAGGGGCTTTTTTCAAATTGATGACTTATCCTTAGTTCCTCAATCTAGATTGTGTTTGAACATGTTATGACAAGTTAGTATTTTGGTGCAAAAGAACATTGAAAGCCATGCATATAGTTTTTATATTATATACTTTCCCACAAACTTTTTGAAGTTCTTCCATACATTTAAAAGTAAAAATACAAGAGAATAGAATAAATGTTCAAGAAAAGAACATCATTCTAAATCTCTCAAAATATGTAGCAAGCAGAACATATTGCCATCTTATATAAAAACGCCAAATTGTCACGAGACGCTGCTTCCTTGTTTAGAGCTGTTAGTGTTCTAATGGGATTAACCAACTACCAAGCCTTATCTATGGAACCAGTGTGGCTTGGTTCCTTCTAGAACGTTACCAAAAGCCAGCATTTTCCCTGTTTGACCCCAGATGTGTGAAAGTGAAGTGCCCTGAGCCGGAAATATTTCATCACCCCCAACCTGCTCCACTCACAGTCTTCCCCTGAGAAGTAACTGGCTGCTTCATCCGTCCAGTTGCTTGCTTTAAAACCTTGACGCTGGCCGGGCGCAGAGGCTCACCCCTGTAATCCCAGCACTTTGGGAGGCCGAGGCAGGTGGGTCACCTGTGGTCAGGAGTTTGAGATCAGCCTGGCTAACATGGTGAAACCCTGTTTCTACTAAAAATACAAAAAATGACCCAGGCGTGGTGGCAAACACCTGTAATCCCAGGTACTCGGGAGGCTGAGGCAGGAGAATCGCTTGAACCCGGGAGGCAGAGGTTGCAGTGAACCCAGATCATGCCATTGCACTCCAGCTTGGGCAAAAAGAGCGAAACTCCATCTCAAAATAAATAAATAAATAAATAAATAAATAAATAAATAAATAAATAAATAAAACTTTGACCCCTCTCTTCACACCCTACCTGTATCCAACCATTCCAGAATCCTATCAACTGTACTTCAAAATATATTCGATATCTGATCATTTTTAGAACCCTGGTCCCAGGCACCATTTCTTCTGCCTGGATTATTGCAACAGGTCTCCCTGCTCCTGCCCTTGTCTACCTGACTTCCTACCTGCCTCCCTCCTCTGCCTGTCTGACTCCCTACCTGCCTGCCTGCCTACCTACCTACATACCTATCTGCCTGCCTACTTATATCTACCTGCCTACCTGCCTACCTACATGCCTATCTACATACCTACCTGTCTACATACCTATCTGTCTGCCTGCCTGCCTACCTACCCGCCTACCTGTCTATCTGCCTGCCTGCCTGTCTTCCTACCTACCTATCTGCCTGCCTGCCTACCTACCTACATACCAATCTGCCTACCCACCTACCTATCTACCCACTTGCCTTGTTGCCTACCTACCTGCCTTGTCTGCTCTTAGCACAACAGCCAGTATAATTGTGTTGGATCAGATCAGGCCTCTCCTCCAAACCCTTCAGTGGGTTCCTATCTCACTCAAAGTAAAAGCTGAAGTCCTTATAAGGCCTCCAAGGCCCCAGTGGCTCTCTCTCCTTCACTTCCTGCTTTCCCACCCTTCAGCTCTGAGCCACCCTGGCCTCATTGGCCTTGAGTACCCCATGCCTGCTCCCACGTCAGGGCCTTGGCACTTGCTATTTTCTTAGCCTGGAATGCTGTTTCCCCAGAGACCTTCCTGGCTTTCTCTCTCACTTCTTTCAAGTCTTTACTCAAATAAAATATTTGGTAAATATAAATCAGGTAAATATAAATTTGGTAAATATAAATATAAATTAGACCTTTATACAAGGTCTCGCTCTGTCACCCAGGCTGAAGTACTGTGTGATCCCGGCTCCCTGCAGCCTCAAACTCCTGGACTCAAGCGATCCTCTCACCTCAGCCTCCTGAGGAGCTGGAACTACAGGTCCACACCTCCCAAAGTGTGGGGATTACAGGTGTAATTGATAAATATTTGATAACTTACTTAGGTAAAGTAGCCAGAGAAGACCTCGCCAAAGTGATACTAGGTGACAGTATAACACCTTAGTGATATCACCTTAGTGAGGCCTACTTTGTTTAAAATTGTAGCTGCTCTTCCCCACCCCACATTACTTCCCTTCTACATTTTTCTCCTTTGCATTGACCACTACCTAAAATACTCTGTGTTTCACTTATGTATATTGTTTATTTTCTTTCTCTGCTATTAGAATGTAAGCTCCATGAGGGTAGGGACTGATGTCTGTCCTCAATGCCATACCCTCAGTGTCTAGAATTGTGCCTAGTGCAGAGGAGCCACTTGACAGAGCGGGAGCACCGTCGTCTTGGACAAACACCACCATTTTAAGTTCCAGCTCCCTTTCAAACCTCACGCATCTTAAGGAAATCACTTCTAACGACAAGCAGCCAGAAAGAGCAGACAGTAAACACAGATAAGACAGCTCAGGCACAGAAGGAGGGAGAAAGTCTCGGGTAACCACCCAACTTCACACGCACACAATGAGCCCCAGTAAAACAGCAGGCCCTAATAAGCGCATTCCTTTCCCTCTAGGTGCACTAAGATAAGGAAGCTAAAAGCAGACTCGGGGTGGTGGGATGCCTGCAGCTGCAGGAAGATGTGTGGGAACAGACACACAACTGTCCCTCTCAGGTAAGCAAGACAAAGAGACACAGAAACATTCCGAGCCTGTAATAAGCTCTCCCGCCCTGAACTCTTAAATACTCATAGTCTGTAAGAGAAAAGGCTCCTGACCTAAGTTGACCATAAGCTTCTCTCAGGTTTATACTCCAAAATAAGCCCATGTTTGACTGTTAAGCCACTTCTCATGTTTCTTTCTTCTTTCTTCAACTCTTACACCACTCAGATATGTTTTGAAAGAACAAATCCAGGAACACCATTTTGCTGCCTCAGTTTCCTGACTTCAAAGGCCCTGAGAGGCTGCCATAAGTGGGATGACATAGCTAGTGGCAGAAGTGTGCCCGAAACCGAGACAGGTCAGTGAGGCCAGTTGAGAGATTCTAGCCCCAATGACTGCTGATGCTGAGTTTAATATAGATTTAAGGCAGATGACATTCAGGGTTAGTATGCTTGCAGACTTCTATGTGAGGTAGGTTTTTTTTTTTTTTAGATAGCATCTCACTCTATCGCCCAGGTTGGAGTGCTGGATTATAGTGGCACAATCATAGCTCACTGTAACCTTGAAACTCCTCAGCTCAAGCCATCCTCTCACAGCAGCCTCCTAAGTAGCTAGGACTAGAGGTGCATACAGGCACACCCAGCTAATTTTTAAAAATTTCTTAGAGACAAGATCTTACTATGTTGCCCAGGGTGGACTTGAACTCCTGACCTCAAGCAATGTTCCTGCCTCAGCCTCCCAAAGTACTGGGATTATAAGTGTGAGCCACTGCACCTGGCCCCAGTGAAATAGTACTTTTTATTATACCCACATATAAGACTAATTTGGGACATTGGCAAACAGTATCTCCCTGCTAATAGTTGTACAGACTTTGATCATAGTACCTCTAGTACCTCACCCATTATCTTCCTAGAATGGAAAGGCTCAAATCAGGTGTATTAGGCCATTCTTTCATTGCTATAAATAAATAACTGAGACTGGGTAATTTATTTTTATTTTTTTGAGATGGAGTCTTGCTCTGTCACCCAGGCTGGAGTGCAGTGGTGTGATCTTGGCTCACTGCAACCTCCACCTCCCGAGTTCAAGCGATTCTCCTGCCTCAGCCTCCCAAGTAGCTGGGACTACAGGCATGCACGACCACGCCTGTCTAATTTTTGTATTTTTAGTAGATACAGGGTTTTACCATGTTGGCCATGCTGGTCTCAAATGCCTGACCTCAAGTGATCCACCCGCCTTGGCATCCCAAAGTGCTAGGATTACAGGTGTGAGCCACCGTGCTCAGTGAGACTGTGTAATTTATAACGAAAAGCGGTTTAATTGGCTCATGATTCTGCAGGCTGCACAAGCAGGGGTCAAGATTGCTTAGCTTCTGGGGAGGCCTCAGGGAGCTTTTACTCATGGCAGAAGGAGAAGCAGGAGCAGGCATATCACATGACAAAAGCAAGAGCAAGAGAGAGAGAGTGGTGGGGAGGTGCCACATACTTTTACATGACTACATCTTGCAATAATTCACTCACTGTTTTGAGGACAGCACCAAGAGGATGGTGCTCAACCATTCATGAGAACTCCATCCCCATGATCCAGTCACCTCCCATCAGGCCCCACCTCCAACACTGAGGATTCTTTTTTTTTTTTTGAGACAGATCTCACTCTGCGCCCAGGCTGGAATGTAGTGGCGCGATCTCAGCTCACTGCAACCTCTGCCTCCTGGGTTCAAGCGATTCTGCTGCCTTAGCCTCCGGTGTAGCTGGGATTAAGGCACGTGCACCACCACACCCGGCTAATTTTTGTATTGTTAGTAGAGATGAGGTTTCACCATGTTGGCCAGGCTGGTCTGGAACTCCTGACCTCAAGTGATCTGCTTGCCTTGGCCTCCCAAAGTGCTGGGATTATAGGAATGAGCCACTGTGCCCGGCCTAAGGATTACATTTTGACATGAGATTTGAAACAAATATCTAAACTGTATCATCAGGTGTAAAAAGAAGCAACCTTACATTTGTCTTTAGTTCTCTCTTTTTTATTTTTTGTCACCCAGGCTGGGGTCTTGAACTCCCGACCTCAGGCAATCCACCCAGCTCGGCATCCCAAAGTGCTGGGATTACAAGTGTGAGCCACTGCACCCAGTCTCTTTTGTCCTTTAACTTCCATGGCCAGCTAAAAACTTTATCTGCATTTTAATTAAGTTAAAAATTAATCAGAAAAAAGAAATTAATCAGAAAATTAATCAGAAAAAAAGAAACTGTAGCATAGCCCTTTCTATGCTACAGCTCAAGGCAGCTGTTCTAGGTTGATGGACAGCTCTCTTCCATGCAGTGATTCAGGGAACTAGGGTGTGTATATTTTATACGTCTGACATCCCCTTGGCTTCATCCCACTTGTAGAAGAAGAAACAGCATGGAAGAGGAAATTTGCGTAGAATCCCAGCCTAGGAATGGACCACATTTCTGTTCATGTTCTATTTGAGAGGATTTGATCATATAGCTGTGCCTGTTGCAAAGGAGGCTGGGAAATGTAGTGTAGCACTCTGCCTGGCTACAACTCTATTACTGTGTAAAGAGAGAGATTTTGTTTTTTTGTTGTTTGGCTTTTGTTTTGAGACAGGGTCTTGCTCTGTTGCCTAGGTTGGAGTGCAGTGGTGCAAACATGGCTCACTGCAGCCTCAACTTCCCATGTAGCTGGGATCACAGGAACGCATCACCATGCCTGGCTAATTTTTGGATTTTTTGTAGAGATGGGGTCTCACTTTGTTGCCCAGGCTGGTCTTGAACTCCTGGGCTCAAGTGATCGTCCCGCCTTGGGCTCCCAAAGTGCTGGGATTACAGGCGTGAGCCATCGCACGCAGCCAGAGACAGCAGATTTGGGTGAATAGCTAGAGGCCCTCGGATGCGAACAGACCAGCATGCTTGAGAAGCTAAGGTTGGTGGGGCTGGCACACACCAGCGGAGAGTTAGGAGATGAGTCACGGAGGGAGGCTGGATCAGATCAGCCTTGGAAGCCAGAGAAAAAGAGTATGGACTGTATTCTAAATGCTATGACAGTAGGCGGAGGCTGCAGTCAGCTGAGAACACGCCACTGCACTCCAGCCTGGGTGACAGAGCGAAACTCTGTCTCAAAAAACAACAGGCTGGGCGTGGTGGCTCACGCCTGTAATCCCAGCACTTTAGGAGGCCGAGCCAGGTGGATCATGAGGTCAAGAGCTCGAGACCAGCCTGGCCAAGATGGTGAAACCCCATCTCTACTAAAAATACAAAAATTAGCCAGGTGCAGTGGCACGAACCTGTAATACCAGCTACTTGGGAGACTGAAGCAGGAGAATCGCTTGAACCCAAGGGGGGCGAAGGTTGCAGTGAGCCGAGATCGAGCCACTGCACTCCAGCCTGGGTGACAGAGTAAAACTCCGTCTCAAACAACAACAACAACAACAAAAAATAAGAATAGAATCATTTTTCCTGGGTCACTGATTTGGAAATTAAGGCAAAGGGACGTGCCTGAGGCCCTAGCATGAGTCAGTTGAGGCTTTTGATTCTTGTTGCCTTTTGACTCAGAGTCCCATGCACTTCTCATGTGATCAGAAAAGTCTTGTGCAATAAATGAATGAGTTTCAATTTCCGGCTTAAGTGACTCCCAATAACAAGATAAATAAGTATCTTGTGTTTTTCAGTCGCCTTTTTTTTTTTTTTTTGGTTTGCTTTTTGGGGTTTTTTAAGAGATGAAGGCTCGCTCTGTCACCCAGGCTGGAGTGCAGCCACGTGAGCTCAAGAGATCCTCCCTCTTCAGCCTCCGAAGCAGCTGAGGCTATAGATGCGTACCACCATGCCCAGCTCGCCCTGTGTTTGACACGCAGAATGGATTCCATATTTGAACTCTGGACAAGGAGCAATTAGCTGCATATGAATGCACATTTGGCCTCTCTTTCCTGCAAGAAGTCTTGTTAGATAACAATGTCTGTTCTACCAGCTCACATACCTATGCAAACCTTAGGAATCTGGTAGACGGTGAGACCTTACATTCCTCTGAATGTTGTAAAATGCTGAATGTGACCATCTCCCAATGCATGCAGATGAAAACAATATGGCAGAAATGCCACCACCTTCTTACGTCACAGAACAAGTGGACACCCCAGGCATACAGCCAAGGAATAAAAATACCCACTGAGTGCACCATGTGCCCAAGCCATGATCAGCCATTCCTAGGGAGGAGGTGCCCAGCAGAACACAGTGCTCAGCAGAAGATGGCCTGCTATTGAGCAGCAGAGAAGAATCCCAAAGCTTGTTGGGTCAACTTTGGGGGACTGCATTTTCATGAACCAGAGCTGCGTCCAGCAGGTTGGGGCCTGTACGCACCCTAGCCAGGATGGAGAGGGAAGGAAGTGTGTGATTAGACTAGTCATTCACTCCAGCTGACTCTGACTCCACAAACACCTTTGGTAAGTAGGAGGCTATTTCTACTCATAGATACCTGGCTATTTATTTCCTCATTCAAAGTAATGTGTCCTCTGTCCTCAACCTTTTCTCTACCTATCCAGTGACTGGCGTCTCAACCCTCATCTGTTCTTATTCTGCTCTCTGAAGCAGAGAGGTAGGTAACAACTCCAAAGAGGCTGTTATCTCTTACTTTCCTGAACTCAGTACAAACAAGAAAACGCCCTGGGCTGGACATGACAGCTCGTGTCCGTAATACCAGCCCTTTGGGAGGCTGAGGTAAGAGGATGGCCTGAGCTCAGGAGTTCAAGACCAGCCTGGGTAACAGAGCGAGGCCTTGTCTCTACAAAAAATAAAATTTGCTGGGCGTGGTGACACACACCTGTAGTCTCAGCTACCGGGGAGGCTGACGTGGGAGGATCCGCCACTGTAGTTCAAGCTACAGTGAGCTATGATCACACCCACCACTGCACTCCAGCCTGGGTGACATAGTGAGACCCTGTCTTTAAAAAATAATTTAAGGCCAAGGCGGGCAGATCACCTGAGGTCAGGAGTTCAAGACCAGCCTGGCCAACATGGCAAAACCCCATCTCTACTAAAAATACAAAAAATTGGCCGGGCGTGGTGGTGGGTGCCTGTAATCTCAGCTACTGGGGAGGCTGAGACAGGAGAATCACTTGAACCTGGAAGGAGGAAGTTGCAGTGAGCTGAAATTGTGCCACCGCACTCCGCCCTGGGCGACAGAACGAGACTCCGCCTCAAAAAAAAAAAAAAAAAAAATTAGCTGGGCGTGGTGGCACGAGCGCCTGTAGTCCCAGCTACTCAGGAGGCTGAGGCAGGAGAATCGCTTAAAGCCGGGAAGCGGAGGTTGCAGTGAGCAGAGATCGCACCACTGCATTCCAGCTTGGGGAACAGAGCAAGGCTCTGTCTCAAAAAAACAAAACAAAACAAAACAAAAAAAAGCAAAGTACCACTATTTTGGGTCTCTCCTTGGGAAACTAAGGTGCTGGGGAGCGACCTTTGGAGGCTTGTGGGGTCCCTCTGAGATAAGCAATTAATCAGTATTTCAGATGCTAAGGGGACTTCAGGGATGGGGTGGCCTGAGCAGAGAAGAGGGAAGACCAGGGAACCAGAGTTGAGAATTGGGGTGTCTGAGAATAAAAAGGAGGGACTAATCGATGTGTCAGGATATATTTATTTGGGAACCTAAAGAGGGAAGAGAGCCAGGTAGGAGACTGAGACCTCTAAGTGCAGGGGCTTTATGAGATGGTGGATTTGAGGAGGGTGTGTGGGAACAGAGTTGTTATGGTGGGTTTCAGGGGCTGAGGGAGTTGAGGCCCTCGGGATAGGTGGGGCTGAAGAAGAGGGATAAGGATAAGGAGTGGGAACCGGGCGTTGGGGCTGAAGGTGAGGAGGGTGTGTTTTGGGGGTGGGGAGGAGCACCAGGGACCTCAAATGTAGGACTGGGCCTTGAGGGTGGGGCACTGAGGAGGGGAGAGGCTGGGTAGGGCCAGGGGGGCCAGGGAGGGTCTAGGGCTGATGGCTGGAGTCTAGGCTGACAGGGTGGGGGTGCTGGGTCCTCCAGGCTGCCAAAGCCAGGGGGCCTGGGTCTGCGCACTGAGGGGATGGCTGGGCTAAGGAAGGGGAGGAAGATAAGTGGGGCTTGTGGGCTGAGAGGGTCTCGGGGTCCCTGGCCAGAGTTAGTGGGGTGCACTGGGGTCTCAAAGGAGGGGTCTGTGGACTAAAGAGGGCCGGCGGGAGGGGGCCCAGGGTCTGTGGGTGTCTCTGGAGTCTCTGAGGAGGGCCGGGGTCTCAGGGTCTGCGGGGGTCTCTGGCCTGTGGGGTCGGAGTCTCCAGAGTCCTTGGGGCCTGTGGGAGTCTCTGAGGTTTTGAGGGCGGATCCTGTGGGCTGAGGAGGGCTGTGGGAAGGGTCTGGGGGTCTCTGAGGAGGGCCAGTGCCTCGGGGTCTGTGGGGGTCTCTGAGGAGGGCTGGGGGCCCAGGATCTGTGGGGGTCCCCCGCAGGTGGGTGGGGTTGGGGTCTCTGGAGTCCCTGGAGTCTGAGGGTGTCTCTGAGGTCCCAGGGGGGGTTCTATGGCCTGAGGAGGGCTGAGGGGGAGGGTCTCCAGGGTCTCTGAGGAGGACCGGTGTCCCGGGCAGACGGGGTCGGGGTCTCCGGAGTCCCTGGGGTCTGAGGGTGTCTCTGGGGTCCCGGGGAGAGTCTGTGGCTTGAGGAGGGCGGGGGGCGGGTCTCGGGGTCTCTGGGGAGGGCCGCGGCCAAGGGTCTGTGCGGGTCTCCGGGTCCCCGGGGTCTCCAGGCGCAGGCGGGCCCTGGCGCCGCCCCGCCTGACATCAGTTCCTGCCGCCGCCGCCGCCGCCGCCGCGGCGCACAGCCCGCGGCCTCCTTCCCCGCCGGCCGCGCTCCGGAGCCGCCGGGCCGCGGTGGAGCGAGGGCCCGGGCGAGGCGAGGGCCGGGCGGCGGGCGCCGGGCCCCGCGGCCGGCACGACGGAGCCCCCGTACGGCCGGCGGCAGCGGTTGGCGGCGGCCCCCGGCCCCCGGCGCGGGAAGCGGCGGCGGGGCGGCGGCGGCGGCGGCGGCGACGGTGGCAGCGCCATGGAGCCGGGGGAGGTGAAGGACCGGATCCTGGAGAACATCTCGCTGTCGGTGAAGAAGGTGAGCGCGGCCTCCCTCCCGGCAGTGGCCCCTTCCTCGCCGCGCCCCCCACGCCCTCCGGCGGCGCTTGCCCGGGCCGGCGACACTCCTGCCGCCGGGACTCGGGCCCCCCCCTTCCCCTCCGCGACCCGGGGTGCGACGAGCGGCCGGGAGCCCCGGGCCGGTAGAGGGGAAGCGGCGCCGCTCACGTGAGCGCCGCGGCCTCGGAGCTATTTTTAAAGAACAAAGTTGAGGTCAGCATCCTCGGAGCTTCCCCAAATCTGGCCCTGGGCCCTGCCCTCCCGGGGAGAGGTCAGCGACCCTCCGGTCCCCCACTGGGGCAGCGGCGCCCCCGGGAGCTCCTGAAGGAGCCCCATGCAGCCTCCTGCGGAATCCGCTGCATCCCCGGGTCCCCCCGCCAGGCTGGCGTTGCCCAGGGTCTGGCAGTCAGGGTGGAGGCCAGTGATAAGCAACTTCATTTTCCCCGGGCCCTGGGTCCCGGCGACATTGCCTCTGCTCCTGGGAAGTCCCCTGAATAATCTTGCTCAAGGATGGTAGCTTTGAAGAGGTTCACTAGGGGCTTTGATTATAAGAACCTGAAGTACATGGGGATTGCATTTTAGATGCTGATCCGGGGAACCGGGTGACACCACAGACACCTTGCTGTGGGGCTTGCCGCAGTAAACATCACTGTCCCAATTCCAGGTAGAAATGAGTACATACCTGTCAAGGGCATGTATTTGTGATGAAGTTGGCATGTCCGCAAAAGAGTCCCGTGCTAGAAGGTAAAATCCATATTCTGACATTTTTGGGCTGGATGTAAAAATAAAATAATAATAATAATTTTAAAAGAATCCATATTCACTGAAAACCTAAATGGCCAAATCAGAATGGATTTCTCTCTCTCTCCCCCTTTCTCTCTCTGTGTGTGTAATTTGAATTCCTGGCTCACCAGATAGTCTCAGAAACTGGAAAAAAAAAAAAAGGAAAAAGAAAATGGCTTGGGCGAGGGACTCAGCAGCTTATTTTACTTGAAGAAGCAAAATGAATAGAATTAATTAGATCAACCATCATATTTAAATAATTGTCTGTTTTCCCACTTGGATTCCTCAAAAGCAACACAGGCAAGCTATTTTACCTTTCATAAAGATAAATGTGACTTAAAAAGAAAATAGATTCTTGAATTGCCCTTACTGAAAACGTTCCTCTTAAGCACAACTAAAGTAACATTGCAGAGATCCAACCAGAGTTTTACGTAGTTTTACTGAGCTTTGCTACGTAAAAGCTCCGTATGGTTTTTGCTTACTCAAGGAGGGCAGGATGAGCAAATACTTTGTTGAGAAGCAGTATATCTTTCCTAATGCAAGCGAAAGGAACGCAGGTGACCTTTCTAATCTAATCAGGGCTGATTGTGGCTTCAGGTAGGCCCGGCATTTGTCTTTGGATTTCAAACAAATGAATGGAGAAAGTCCGTGATGGAGAGGCGGTAGACATGGGGCACCCTGTCACATATATAAGCATGAGTCTTTTGAAGGCAGGGATTCACTCTGTAAATCAGGCTGTCACTTATGAGAGTTAGGTGTGTTTATTAAGATGCATATAATTGTAGGTGTTTGGACAAGGACACTTTATTGAGCTGGAATGCACCCCAGAAAATGTCACACACTAGAAACTGCAAACCTGGGTGTATCACAACCAAAGCTATGGCCAGCATCATCCTTAGGAGCATGGGTTCTGGAGTCCAGCTGCCTGATTGAACCCCCACCCTGCCAAATTAATAACCCTGTAACTTTGGTCAGGCTTGTTAACCTCTCCATGCCCCAGTTTCTTCATCTATAAAGCAGGTATAAAATTAGGGTTGTTGTGAAGTGTTTTTTGTTGTTGTTGTTGTTTGTTTTTGAGACAGAGTCTTGCTCAGTTGCCTGGGCTAGAAGGCAGTGGCGTGATCTCAGCTCACTGCAACCTCCACCTCCCAGGTTCAAGCCATTCTCCTGCCTTGGCCTCCCGAGTAGCTGGGATTACAGGCGTGCACCACCACATCCAGCTAATATATATATATATATATATATATTTTTTTTTTTTTTTTTTTTTTGAGACGGAGTTTCGCTCTGTCGCCCAGGCTGGAATGCAGTGGCCCGATCTCGGCTCACTGCAAGCTCAGCCTCACGGGTTCACACCATTCTCCTGCCTCAGCCTCCTGAGTGGCTGGGACTACAGGCACCCACCACCACGCCCGGCTAATTTTTTGTATTTTTAGTAGAGACGGGGTTTCACCATGTTAACCAGGATGGTCTCAATCTCCTGACCTCGTGATCCGCCCGCTTTGGCCTCCCAAAGTGCTGGGATTATAGGCATGAGCCACCGCGCCCGGCGTCTAATTTTTGTATTTTTAGTGGAGATGGGGTTTCACTGTGTTGACCAGGCTGGTCTTGAACTCCTGACCTCAAGTGATCTGCCTGCCTCGGCCTCCCAAAGTGCTGGGATTACAGGCGTGGTGAAGTTTTAATAAACATATGTAGAGTGTTTACCAATGGATCCTGACCCAGTCTTAACTGGTAGATTTTTTCTTTGTGGAAGAGCCCATTCCTTAATTTTACAAGGCTTGAAGATGGCTCAAGGTCGTTCTACAACACCATTTGTTCTTGGTAGCCACTTCCTCTGTGTGTTTGTTTGAGACAACTGCGATATGATTCTTGCATCATAAATTACATTTGGTTTTCTGAATCAGAGTGTCTGCTTTACTAGGAACCTGTTAGTTTGGCTACAGCAGTAGACATTGAGGACAGCAGTCTTGGGGTCAGATTTGTCCTTGAATGCCAGTCTCACCTAAATGTGTTATATAGCACCTTGAGAGTTGCTTTGCCTTTTTTCTTGCATCCTACCACCAGTAAATAGTCTTACTGGTCATTTTATAAGGACTTTACATGAAGAAAATGAGATGTGTATTTCTGCAAGGAAAGATCCATTGTATATTTCTATATTTGCAAAGAGTGTTTTAGAACTTTTTATGAAAATGAAGCATGTCTACAGAAAAGTGCACAGGTCCTGAGCGCCTGTAATCCCAGCACTTCGGGAGGCCAAGGCAGGCAGATCAGTTGAGGTCAGGAGTTCAAGACCAGCCTGGCCAACACGGTGAAACCCCATCTCCACTAAAAATACAAGAATTAGATGCCGGGTGCGGTGGCTCACGCCTGTAATCCCAGCACTTTGGGAGGCCGAGGAGGGCGGATCACGAGGTCAGGAGATTGAGACCATCCTGGTTAACATGGTGAAACCCCGTCTCTACTAAAAATACAAAAAATTAGCCGGGCGTGGTGGTGGGCGCCTGTAGTCCCAGCTACTCGGGAGGCTGAGGCAGGAGAATGGTGTGACCCGTGAGGCTGAGCTTGTAGTGAGCCGAGATCGGGCCACTGCATTCCATTAAGCGAACAGTTTAATGAGTTCTCACAAAGTGAAAACACCCGCATATCCAGCACCCTGACCAAGAAACAGAACATGATCATTATCCCAGAAGGCCCCCTCTTTCCCGCTCCCAGAAACTACACCCTCAAAGCAACCACTATCCCCAAGGAGTATTGTTGAGTTCAGCTATTTTCACACTTAGATTTTGTGATGGTGAATACCCATTATAACACTAGACAGGTGAAATAGCTGTTAATCCATCTGAATCCAAAGCAACCTGTGTTCTGATATGGACACAGAATTCCTGAGGGTTAGAGAGAACTGGAGAGTTTAATAATTAACATGATTAAATGAAAACGGTAACAATAGGCCGGGCATGGTGGCTCACGCCTGTAATCCCAGCACTTTGGGAGGCCAAGGTGGATGGATAACTTGAGGCCAGAAGTTCGAGACCAGCCTGGCCAACATGGTGAAACCCCATCTCTACCAAAAATACAGAAATTAGCTGGGTGTGGTGGCGCATGCCTGTAGTCCCAGCTACTTGGGAGGCTGAGGCAGAGAAGCACTTCATCTTGGGAGGTGGAGGTTGCGGTGAACTGAGATTGTGCCACTGCACTCCACCGTGGGTGACAGAGGGAGACTGTGTCTCAAAAAAAAAAAAAAAAAGGAAATGATAACAATAGGAAGCAAATTCAATTCCATATTCAATTCTCACAAGGGAGTTAGTAGCAGAAACATCCCAGATGCTGCCAATAAAGCCTGTGGTTGCCGATTTGTTAAAGAGAAATGTCCAAGTCAACGACAGCTTTGGCATTTTTGAATCAGCATGTGGTTCTACTAAATAACATCTTCTCCAGGGGAGGGAAGGCAGGCAGTGATTTTCCCAGGTTCTGTTTTTGAGGAGCAGGTGTGTCTGCTGCATATGCCTGCAGAATGAGCAGAGACTATATGCCATAAGAAGCAACCTCCTGGCCAGGTGCAGTGGCTCATGCCTGTAATCCCAGCACTTTGGGAGGCCGAGGTGGGCGGATCACCTGAGGTCAGGAGTTCGAGACTAGCCTGACCAACATGGAGAAACCCCCATCTCTATTAAAAATACAAAATTAGCTAGGCATGGTGGCGCATACCTGTAATCCCAGCTACTCAGGAGGCTGAGGGAGGAGAATCACTTAAACCCAGGAGGCAGAGGTTGTGGTGAGCTGAGATCGCGCCATTGCATTCCAGCCTGGGCAACAAGAGCGAAACCCCATCTCAAAAAAAAAAAAAGAAAAGAAAAGAAAAAAAGAAATACTGGTAGAGTTCAGAGAAAGAGAAGAAGCAGGCATTCAAGATAGAAGAAACAGCCTAGGCATCCCCAAGGAAGTGGGGCCCTCCAGATGGTCTTCCGAGGACAGGCATGACCTGTCTTAAGACGGACCTGTCTTAAGATTGCCAAGGGTTCTGCAAGATGCGGCTAGAAAGTGCTTTCTGTGGAAGCCATGTAGCCTAGCGGACACAAACGCAGGCTTCAGAGGTATGCAGACTTGGGCCTGGGTTTGTAACTGACCATCTCAATCCTGGCAGATGACTGGACCACTGTTCGCATCAGCAGTGAGAACCTACTACTAATGCTATAATGATAATCATATGAGAGAACACACTTACAGCACTTAGCACAATACCTTGCTTACAGTGAGGCCTAAATAAAAGCCACCATTACTACTTGCAAGCGTCTCTGTGGACTCTGCAGTTCACCCTTGTGCAGTCTTCAGTGAGTGGTGGTGTTTTTTGTTTTTTGTTTTTTTGAGACGGAATTTCGCTCTTGTTGCCCAGGCTGGAGTGCAGTGGCACGATCTCAGCTCACTGCAACCTCTGCCTCCCAAGTTCAAGTGATTCTCGAGCCTCAGCCTCCCGAGTAGCTAGGATTACAGGCATGAGCCACTACACTTGGCTAATTTTGTATTTTTAGTAGAGACGGGATTTCGCCATGTTGGCCAGGCTGGCCTCAAACTCCCTACCTCCGGTGATCTGCCCTCTTCGACCTCCCAAAGTGCTGGGATTACAGGCGTGAGCCACCGCGCCCAGCCGAGGTTTTTTTTTTTTTTTTTTTTTTTTGAGACAATCTTGCTCTGTCACCCAGACTGGAGTGTGGAGTGCAGTGGCGTGATCTTGGCTCACTGCAACCCCCTCCTCCTGGGTTCAAGCAATTCTCATGCCTTGACCTCCAAGTAGCTGGGATTACAGGCACAGACCACCACGCCCTGCTAATTTTTATATTTTTAGTAGAGACAGGGTTTCACCATGTTGGCCAGGCTGGTCTCGAACTCCTGGTTTCCAGTAATACACCCACCTTGGCCTCCCAAAGTACATCGTGAGCCACTGCCTCTGGCTTCAGTGAGAGTCTTATACTACACTGCTCTATGTCTTTAAGCTCTAACTTTTTCTTAAAAGGCCACATGGTAAATATTTTCGGGCCATACAGTCTTTGTTGAAACTGCTCAGTTCTGCTCAAAAGCAACCAAATGTGTATAAGTGTGGCTTTGTTCCAATAAAACTTTATTTACAAAAATAGGTAGCAGGCTGGATTTAGCCCACAGGCAGTAGTTCACATATGAAGCATGTGTTCATATGAAAAAGTCCTTGCCAAGGTAGGCCAGGGATTACTTCCAGAGAAGTTGGTGCAACCAGTCCTATAGTTAACCAAATCTCTATTGTAGCCGTGTTTTTGCACATTATATTGGGCTTGCAGAGTGAATGTGGACACTTTTAAATCCTATCATGTGTATTCAGTTATTCAAAACTATTTAGTGAGCACCTTCCCTAGGACCTCACCATCACAGGCCCTAGGAAGGTTCTTATGAACAGGCAGATGAGTATCTGCCCTCATGGAGCTGACATTCTAGAAGAAGAAGGGTGATAAATTCGTAGACATACAGAGATGATTTCAGATCATGGTAAGCATTACGAAGGCATTAAAGCAATGTGATAAAGAATTGGCAGGGAAGTTTGCTTTGGAGATGGTCAGGGAAGATTCCCTAAGGCAATGACACTGCATCCTGCAAGGGACACCGAGTAGGATAAGAGAATGAAAAATGATTATTTGTGTGTGTGTGTTTGTTTGAGACAGGGTTTCACTCTGTGGCCCGGCTGGAGTACAGTGGCACCATCATGGCTCACTGTAGCCTTCAACTCCTGGGACCAAGTGATTCTCCCGCCTATGCCACCACATCCAGCTAATTTTTAATTTTTCAGTGTGGAGACAAGGTCTCACTATGTTGCCCAGGCTGGTCTCGAACTTCTGAGCTCAGGTGATCCTCCCACCTCGGCCTGTGTAAGTGCTAGGATTACAGGCATGAACCACTGCACTTAGCCGTAAAATTATTCTAAGAAAATAAGTAGTTGTTTTTAAAAACACACAAATAGCTCAGAAGTATATAAAATGAAAAGTAATTGCCCCTGTTCTCCCACCCTTTAAAGGGGATAAATGAATTGTAATAGGGTAACCATTGCTCAGTTCCTGGGTCCTGACAAGCTTCTCTTGCCTCAGTCTCCCACCCACTTTGGTTTGGGCAGACAGTGCCCCACCGGCGTCGGCTCTGAGTGAAGTTCTATTTCCTGCCAGGCACACTGCCTTGAGCAGGAGTCTCCCAGTCCCCAGTCGGGATCGGGATTTACTGGTGCTGGTGAATGAGCCACAGCTGTTGTTCAGCCCAGCCTGTCTGTGCAGTTGAAAAGGCTGCCTTGCCTGGTGAACTTTTTCTCATTTTTCTACTCCTGAGATGGGTTAGATCTGCAAGTACATAAAAATTAGCGGGGGATGGGGAGGGGAGGCAGTGGGCATAGTGGCTCACGACTATAATCCCAGCACTGTGGGGGGCTGAGGTGGGAGGATCACTTGAGTCCAGGAATTCAAGACCAGCCTGTGCAACATAATGAGACCCTGTGTCTACAAAAATAAAAATAAAAAATTAGGTGGACATGGTGGCACATGCCTATAGTCCCAGCTACTCAGGAGGCTAAGGCAGGAGGGTCACTTGAGCCCAGAAGTTCGAGGCTGCAGTGAGCCAGGATCATGCCATTACACTCCAGCCTGGGTGACAGAGTGACACCCTGTCTCGGGGGGAAAAAAAAATTAGCTGGGGTAGCTCATTCCTGGAGAGGGACTGGTAGGTAGATAGATGTAAAAATTGTATTGACTATTTGGTTTAGATCAATAGTTTTGTTTCTCTGTGGCTTTACAGAAAAACTCATAAGAGTTTTAAATGTTCTCAAAATCCCTAAGGACCTGAGTCACCAGGACAAAGATTTACATAAAATAGTATCTACACACACGTTACAAACTGAAATGTTAAGGGTCAGTGTGTCTTCTCCCTGCTCCTCTTCCTCCGCTTCCTAAATTCTCAGTAGCTATTTCCCTTCTTCTTTCCTCTCTCCCAGAGTAAAGTCTGTCTGGTGAGGGCGGGGAGGGACCTGAAGGTCCCTAACCCGGAAACCATGTTGTGCACAGAGGGATCCCTGACCCCATGAGTAACTCCACCCAGGCTCAGGAGTAGATACTAGTGGAGAAGTGATAACTGCTTTTTCTGAGCCCTGCCCATTCACTTTTTTTGTTTTTTGTTTTTTTTTGTAGAGACTGGGTCTCCCTGTGTTGCTAAGGCTGGTCTTGAACTCCTGGCCTCAAGCCTTCCTCTCGCCCCAGCCTCCCAAAGTGTGGGGTTACAGGTGCAAGCCACTGTGTCCATGCCCCGTTCACTTTTTCTTTTTTTAATGGAGTTTTGCTCTTGTTGCTCAGGCTGGAGCACAGTGGCACTATCTCGGCTCACTGCAACCTCCTTCTCCCCGGTTCAAGCGATTCTCCTGCCTCAGCCTCCCAAGTAGCTGGGATTAAAGGCGTGCACCACCATGCCCAGCTAATTTTGTATTTTTAGTAGAGATGGGGTTTCACCATGTTGGTCAGGCTGGTCTCAAACTCCTGACCTCAAGTGATCCACCTGCCTCGGCCTTCCAAAGTGCTGGGATTACAGGTGTGAGCCACTGTGTCTAGCCATACTTTTTTTTTTTTTTTTTTTGAGACAGAGTCTCGCTCTGTCACCCAGGCTGGAGTGCAGTGGCACAATCTTGGCTCACTGTAAGCTCTGCCTCCCGGGTTCACGCCATTCTCCTGCCTCAGCCGCCCGAGTAGCTGGGACTCCAGGCGCCCGCCACCACGCCCGGCTAATTTTTTGTATTTTTTAGTAGAGACGGGGTTTCACCATGTTAGCCAGGATGGCCTTGATCTCCTGACCTCATGATCCGCCCGCCTCAGCCTCCCAAAGTGCTGGGATTACAAGCATGAGCCACCACGCCCAACCTTTTTTTTTTTTTTTTTGAGACAAAGTCTCTCTTCATTGCCCAGGCTGGAGGGCAGTGGCGCGATCTCAGCTCGCTGCCACCTCCACCTTCTGGGTTCAAGCGATTCTCCTGCCTCAGCCTCCTGTGTAGCTGGGATTACAGGTGCCCGCCACCACACCTGGCTAATTTTTGTATTTTTAGTAGAGATGGGGTTTCACCGTGTTGGCCAGGCTGGTCTTGAACTCCTGGCCTCAAGTGATCCGCCTGCCACCTGCCTTGGCCTCTCAAAGTGCTGGAATTACAGGCATGAGCCACCTCACCTGGACCCATGCCCGTTCGCTTTTAAGATATGGTTCTCCTTTTACGAAATGCTGCTCTGACGTCAGGTTTCTGTTGGAAACCTTGTGACACTGTGTGGTCCTTTCCATCCCATCACAAAACACCCTGGGCTCACTCTCTCCATGGTTTGGCTATGGCTTAGGCCTATCCAGATTGAAAGGCCCTGTGTGATGATTTGAGGCCAGGCAGAAACTCACTGGGGTTTAACAGAAACAGGTAGCCATCTGGTAGCAACAGGCTGTTCAGACGGGGCTGACTGTCTGTGGTCATTCTGCCATCATGGCTAACACTCCGGAGCTTCAGATGGAGCAGTGGTGATTCCTGTGGGTCTCCCTCAGAACTCATCCAGCTGGAGCCCAGTGTGAAAAGAAATTCCCAGCAAAACTAAAAATCTGCTGCCAGCTGATTTTCAACCTATGTTAAGAATCTAACCTAACAAATGTTAGGTCTGGAAATGTTGAGTAAGAGGCAGAGTGGTCCACACAAGCCTTAATGTGGAAAGGCAAGAGCTGGTGTTCAGTTCGTGACAGTTGTGGTGAGAAGAAGGTTGGCATTTTGCAGGGATTGTGGGGCTCCTGGCTGGGTCATTCCTACCTCAGGAGTCTCCAGTGCCCATCTCAGGCATCAGGATTCACCACCACGGCAGGAGTGTGTTGCTGCTGGAGCTGGCAGTGCCTTTCTGTCCAAGGGAAGGAATAGAGCTTTTCTCATGACAGAAAGCTCTCTGGGTTGCCACCTCTGCTGATAAAACAGGTTTCTTGGCCGGGTGTGGTGGCTCATGCCTGTAATCCCAGCACTTTGGGAGACCCAGGCGGGCAGATCACGAGGTCAGGAGTTCGAGACCAGCTTGACCAACATGGTGAAACCCCGTCTTTACTAAAAATACAAAAATTAACTGGGCATGGTGGCACATGCATGTAATCTCATCTCAGGAGGCTGAGGCAGGAGAATCGCTTGAACCCAGGAGGTGGAAGTTGCAGTGAGCCAAGATCGCGCCACTGCACTCTAGCCTGAGCGACAGAGCGAGACTCCATCTCAAAAAAAAACACAAAAAACAAACAAAAAAACAGGTTTCTCAGCCTGGGATCTGGGAACTGCCATGCAATAGAGAATGAGCAACTCTGGGCCCCGAGCTCTCCTCCTTGAGAGTCTAAACCAGGCAGCAGGGCCGGCTGGTTTGGGTGAAGTCTCCTTTCCAGCCCTATCCTCCTTGGTGTTGCTCATTCAAGGTGCAAATGTCCTAGAACTGAGGCAGGTGAATAAGGATGATTTCTGGGAGAGTCCTTTCCTCTGGAGATTAAAGTTTAGGCCATTGATCTATCAGTTATTGAAACCATCCAGGGTCCTGAGAGCTTCTCCTGACCTCTTGCCAGTGAAGCAGGTGGCCCTCTACACAGATATTCTCCTCCACGCTGTGTATTTTGTTTTGTTTTGTTTTATGTTTTGTTTTTTGTTTTTTGAGACAGAGTCTCACTCTGTTGCCCAGGCTGGAGGGCAGTGGCGTGATCTCTGCTCACTGCAACCTTCACCTCCCGGGTTCAAGTGATTCTCCTGCCTCAGCCTCCCAAGTAGCTGGGATTACAGGCAGGCACCACCACGTTGGGCTAGTTTTTGTATTTTTAGTAGAGACGGGGTTTCATCATATTGGCCAGGCTGGCTTGAACTCCTGACCTCAAGTGATCCACCTGCCTTGGCCTCCCAAAGTCCTGGGCTTACAGGCATAAGCCACCGCACCTGGCCTCATGCTGTGTACTTGTAATTTATCTTTTCCTCCTTTGCCTGTAAGTGTCTACAAACATTGCACAAATACATAAGGAAGAAGGTATTAGTTTCTTATAATTCCCTTCCTCCCCAGATAACTGTATTTAACAGTTGGAACTAACAGATTCTGAGAAACTCAATATTATGCTAGTATAAGAAAGGAACTGATACGTGCTTGAAATACACGAAAATCTCCAAACTTAATTTTTGAGGGTAATCAGCCTTCATTGTTCACACTTTTGCTCCAAGTCGTTTTTGGTGTTCGTAGACTGCTGAGGCATGAGAGTCCTGAACATGTTGAGAGGAAGGGGAGTAATAAAACCACAGGAATCCTTAACATTTAGTTTATTCGGCACCTGTTACATGCCAGGCCCTACAGTTGCCATGTTTACGTGTGTTTCCTGGGTCAGTGGCCCATGATGTTGGGGCATTTTGGGTTTTTTGGGGTTTTCTTGGACAGAGTTTCGCTCTGTCACCAGGCTGGAGTGCAGTGGCGCCATCTCAGCTCAGTGCAACCTCTGCCTCCCAGGTTCAAACGATTCTCCTGCCTCAGCCTCCCGAGCAGCTGGGATTACAGATGCCCATCACTACGCCTGGTTAATTTTTGTATTTTTAGTAGTGATAGGGTTTCACCATGTTGGCCAGGCTGGTCTCCAACTGAGGTGATCTGCCCGCCTCAGCCTCCCAAAGTGCTGGGATTACAGGTGTGAGCCACCGCACCCGGCCTTGGGGTTTGCTTTTTGAGATAGGATCTCACTCTGTCACCCAGGGTGGAGTGCAGTGATGTGATCTCGGCTCACTGCAGCCTCGACCTCCCAGGATCAAGTAATCCTCCTACCTCGGCCCTCCTGAATAGCTGGTACTACAGGTGTGCACCGCCATGTCCAACTAATTTTTTCTATTTTTTTATTGTAGAGATGGAGTTTTGCCATGTTGCCTAGGCTGCTCTGAAACTCCTGGGCTCAAGCCATTCTCCACCTTGGCTTCCCAAAATGCTGGGATTACAGGTGTGAACCACTGCACCCGCCTGATGCCTGTTTAACACATGAGGGAATGGAGTTTAGAGAAGTAAACTGCCAGAGGTTATTAAGCTCACAAGGAGCAGGGCTGGGATTTGAACCACTTTCTGGCTCTTGCTCTTTCCATTTCTCTGACCCTTTCCCTTCTCCATGGTGTTGGTCTTGAAGTAACAGATAACACATCCTCATGGGTCAGTCTGGGGGCCAGTCCTCCATAAAACTATCTAACAAATATTTGTTTTTATTGTTTTGTTTTGGTTTGTTTTGAGACGGAGTTTTGCTCTTGTTGCCCAGGCTTGGAGTGCAGTGGCACAATCTCGGCTCACTGCAACCTCCGTCTCCCGGGTTCAAGTAATTCTCCTGTCTCAGCCTCCTGAGTAGCTGAGATTATAGGTGCCCGCCACCACGCCTGGCTAATTTTTGTATTTTTAGTAGAGACAGGGTTTCATCATATTGGTCAGGCTGGTCTCAAACTCCTGACCTCAGGTGATCCGCCCACCTCGGCCTCCCAAAGTGTTGGGATTACAGGCGGGAGCCACTGCTCCTGGGCACAAATATTTGTTGAGTGAGTATTATGTGCTGAGCACTCTTCTAGTCATTAGGAATCAACAGTGAGCAAATCCTACCAAGCTCCTTCCCCCGTGGGGCAGACATTCTGGAAGAGGAGACAGACATCAAACAAATTGCAGTGGGATAGGTATATACCCCAACTCCTCCCTAATGTCCTTTACTATCCATTATGGATTTGTAATCCATGAAGGTCCATCATGCTTTCTAGCCTTGTATTTACATTTTCAGCCTGTAGAATATCTGACTGTATTGCACGGGCCTTGGAATGGCAGCAGGGGTCCCCCCAGGATCCCCCAGCCTAACATTGTGATTTAGACAGTGACTGGGTGAGCATTTCCCTTGGCCATACTTGGGTTGTCTGGGTAGGGGAGGCACTCAAGAGGTGGTGTTGTAGGGTGGGGGAGGCACTCATGAGGTAGTGTTGTAGGCACAGGAAAGGAAAAGGGAAGTGAAAGATGAACACGCCAGCTGAAGCTTCTGTGCTTTGAAAGCCTGGTTAAAATGAGGCTTTGAAAAACTCCCTTCTCCTCCGCCAGTGCCACACACAACACTGAGTGTGGAGAGCTCAGAAAACTGAGCTTAGAGTCTCTGCCAGCTCCTGCTTCCGTCCCAGCAGTAGAAGAATGGAGTAGAATCGTGTGCACTCTGTTTTTCAGGCCATTCGCTGGCTTCTAGGTCTCTGGTGTTCGCTGAGGGGCCCCTTGGCAGAAACTCTTCGCAGTTTTCTCCCCACCTTAAGAGGAGTCCTCAGTCCCTCCGTAAGAAGTCAATCCCTGTGCTGAGTTCTGAGCCAGAGGAATCATAGTACCTTGAGGCTTGCACACTCCCCTTCCAGGAAGAGGAAGCATTTAGCTGCTTTTGGAAACCATGTTCTGTCAATTATGCTAGAGATCTGTGCCCAAGTAGGCTAGTCACTTTCAGCTGTCATTTTTCCTACACCACAAAGAAAGCACAGAAAAATGAAATCCACAGAAAAATGAAATGCACAGATAATTCAAGTACCTGCTTTTTTCCAGTTTTCCCCCTGCATGTCTTTCTTTTTCTTGAGACAGGGTCTCACTCTGTCACCCAGACTGGGATGCAGTGGTGCAATCACAGCTTACCGCAGCCTCTGCCTACCAAGTAGCTGGGACTACAGGTGTATGCCACCATGCCCAGCTAATTTTTTTTTTGTACATTTAGTAGAGACAGGGTCTTGCCATGTTGCCCAGGCTGGTCACCCCCTGCATATCTTTCAGTAGAGCTGCCAGTAAAGCAGAGAGCCTATCAACTCTCCAGCAGAAGGACTAATGAACAGTAATTTCGGAGGTGGGCAAAGAAACCTGTGCAATTGGCTGCTGTATTTAGTGGCAAATGAATGGTTAAGAAGCATTGATTTCACCAAACTTGCTTAAAGATTGATGCAGTCCCATGGTGGATAAACCCTTTATGACAGCTCTACGTGTTGGGGGACTTTACCAGACCCAGGATGCCACCCAGTCTGGGCACACGCCCTCCCTGGCTAGGGACATTGACTGCCCTTCTAAGACATCGCTGAAGGACAGCATTTTTCTTTTTAATATTATTTTTATTTTTTATTTTTAGAGACTGGGTCTTGCTCTGTCACCCAGGCTGCAGTACACAACCATAACTCCCTGCAGCCTCAAGCTCCTGGGCTAAAGCAATCCTCCCGCCTCATCATCCCAAGTAGTTGGGACTATAGGTGCGTGCCACCAGGCCTGGCTAATTTTTTAGTATTTTGTAGGGACAGGGGTCTTGCTATGTTGCCCTAACTGGTCTTGAACTGCTGGGCTCAAGCGGACTTCCTGCCTTGGGCTCCCAAAGTGCTGGAATTATAGGTGTGAGCCACCACTCCCAGCCAACAGCATTTTTCTCTTTCTTTTTCTTTCTTTCTTTCTTTCTTTTTTTCTTTACTTTCTTTACTTTCTTTCCTCTCTTTCTTTCTTCTTTCTTTTTTTTGACATAGTCTTGCTCTGATGCCCAGGCTGGAGTGCAATGGTGCAATCTTGGCTCACTGTAACCTCTGCCTCCTAGGTTCAAGTGATTCTCCTGTCTCAGCCTCCAAAGCAGCTGGGATTACAGGTGTGCACCACCACACCTGGCTAATTTTTTGTGTATTTAGTAGAGACGGGGTTTCACCATGTTGGCCAGGCTGGTCTCGAACTCCTGACCTCAGGTGATCCGTCCACCTCAGCCTCCCAGAGTGCTAGGATTATACGTGTGAGCCGCTGTGCCTGGCCAACATTTTTCATATAGACCAACTAGCCTCATTGTTTTTGAATTGCAAGATCTCTGATTGATTCTTACGCAGGGGTGATTTCTGGGCTCTCTTGCTCTAGAATTCACTATAATTTGATTGCCATTGAGAATGAAATATTTTCCAGGCTATGGTGCAGTGGAACCTCAGGTGAAGGATTTTAAAATTAGGAGAGTAGGCTTGATGCAGTGGCTCATGCCTGTAATCCCAGGATTTTAGGAGGCCAAGGCAGGAGGATCACTTGAGCTGAGGAGTTTGAGACCAGCCTGGGCAATATAGTGAGACCCCATCTCTATTATTTTATTGTTATTATTATTATTTTATACTTTAATTTCTAGGGTACATGTGCACAACGTGCAGGTTTGTTACATAGGTGTACGTATGCCATGTTGGTTTGCTGCACCCATTAACTCGTCATTTACATTAGGTATTTCTCCTAATGCTATGCCTCCCCCTGCCCCCCACCCCACGACGGGCCCCAGTGTGTGATGTTCCCACCCTGTGTCCAAGTGTTCTCATTGTTCAATTCCCACCTATGAATGAGAACATGCAGTGTTTGGTTTTCTGTCCTTGTGATAGTTTGCTCAGAATGATGGTTTCCAGCTGCATCCATGTCCCTACAAAGGACATGAACTCATCCTTTTTTATGGCTGCATAGTATTCCATGGTGTATATGTGCCACATTTTCTTAATCCAGTCTGTCATTGATGGATATTTGTGTTGGTTCCAAGTCTTTGCTATTGTGAATAGTGCCACAGTAAACATACGTGTGCATGTGTCTTTACCACATCTCTATTATTAAAATAAATAAATAGGAGAGTGGGCCGGGTATGATGATGAGGTGGGAGGATCTCTTGAGCCCAGGAGTTCAAGACCGGCCTGGGCAATATAGTGAGACCCCAACTCTATTATTATATTACATAAATATATTAATCTAGGAGAGTAGGCTGGGCATGGTGGTGTGCACCTATAGTCCCAGCTACATGGAAGGCTGAAGTGGAAGGATTGCTTGAGCCCAGGAGTTTGAGACTGTAGTGCACTATGATGGTCGCTGTGATGAGCCACTGCACTCCAGCTTGGGCAGCATAGTGAGCCGCCATCGCAAAAAAAAAAAAAACAACAAAAATAAAATTAGCAGTGTACATCAGAAGCATTGCGGTTCCCTGGGGCTGGTGAAGCGGCAGACACCCAGCAGCTGAAGCCTTTGTTGACATCTCATGTTGTCTAGGAGGGAAGCAACTGGGACATTCCTGACGTGGTCCCCTAAATCCTGCAGAGCCCCATCGCTGAAGCCCTGGGGATGGCTCATGGCCCCTGCTGCTCTGCCCTCCTCAGTTTTTTTTTTTTTTTTAAATTTTATTTTTAGAGACAGGGTCTTGCTCTGTCACCCAGGCTGGGATGAGCACTTCTGGGGTGGTGGCAGCTGATGTCCCGACTGCTTTATCTCCAGGTAGGATGAAGCAGAAGGAGCTCCAGAAGTAGCTACCCCTGTGCATGAGCACACCTGGCCAAGACTCTGCAGTACAGTGGTAGGACACTGGCCAAAGCTAGGGTGTGCAGGAAGTGCCCCTGTCTCCCTGGGCTCCGGTCTCCCTGCCTATAAAATGAGGGTTGTGGCTAAGTGATTATTTTTCTGATTTTCATTACATTCAGTAGTCAGTTTCATTCACTGATAACTTCTCCCTCTCCCTCTCCTTAACTCCAACTCCCTTTGCACACCCTTCTGCACAGGGCCGGACATTCTTACTGAATGGGAGGCCCCAGGAAACTCTGCTTCCTAACCAAATGGTTTCTAAGGGCTCTTCTGCTCTTCAGTAATGAAATTCCTCAGCCCTGGCCAGCACCCAGCCTTGTCTTAGATCGCAGGGTAGAGTCTCTACAGAAGTGCTGCTGGCAGTGGTGATTTATTCCTTGGATCACATGAAAATGGGGTGTTATTAGCTGGGCGCAGTGGCTCACGCCTGTAAACCCAGCACTTTGGGAGGCCGAGGCAGACGGGTCATGAGGTCAGGAGTTCAAGACCATCCTGGCCAAGATGGTGAAAACCTGTCTCTACTAAAAATACAAAACAATTAGCCATGTTGGTGGCAGGCGCCTGTAATCTCAGCTACTCAGGAGGCTGAGGCAGGAGAATCACTCAAACCCAGGAGATGGAGGTTGCAGTGAACCGAGATCATGCCATTGCAATCCAGCCTGGGCAACAAAAGCAAAACTCTGTCTCAAAAAAAAAAAAGGAGGGGGGGGTATGTTATTAGCTGGGTGCGGTGGCTCACGCCTGTGATCCCAGCACTTGGGGAGGCCAAGGTAGGTGGATCACCTGAGGTCAGGAGTTCAAGACCAGCCTGACCAATATGGTGAAACCCCATCTCTACTAAAAATACAAAAAATTAGCCGGGGCATGGTGGCAGGTGCCTGTAATCCCAACGACTCGGGAGGCTGAGGCAGGAGAATCGGCTGAACCTGGGAGGCAGAGGTTGCAGTGAGCCGAGATCGTGCCATTGCATTCCAGCCTGGGCAACAAGAGCACAACTCCATCTCAAAAAAAGAAAAAAGGAAAAAAAAGGTGTTATTAGTCTTAGGAAGCTTGGCTAAGACTTAAAATACCCCAGCTGGCCGGGCGTGGTGGCTCACGCCTGTAATCCCAACACTTTGGGAGGCCGAGACGGGTGGATCACGAGGTCAGGAGATCATGACCATCCTGGCTAACACGGTGAAACCCCGTCTCTACTAAAAATACAAAAAAATTAGCTGGACATTGTGGCGGGCGCCTGTAGTCCCAGCTGCTCGGGAGGCTGAGGCAGGAGAATGGTGTGAACCCAGGAGGCGGAGCTTGCAGTAAGCCGAGATCGCGCCACTGCACTCCAGCCTGGGAGACACAGCGAGACTCCGTCTCAAAAAAAAAAAAAAAAAAAAAGACCCCAGCCTGGCTGCCTCACTTGTTTATTTTCTGCTCCCTGTGTCTTTCTGAGGGGATGGATGGCGAGCACTGGCCCTTCCCTTACATTCACAAGAGGCTGCGCCTGAAGCTGGAGCAAACTGCTGATGCAAGCTCGGTGGGGCAGTCGTTATGGTGGCCTCCCTGAAGGGACATTCAGTAGTTGCAACCACATGGCCCTTCTCCAGCTGTCACTGATACGGACGGGTCCCCCAAAGGTAAATGACAGCAGGTAGCTTGAGCTCTACCTTTCCCCTGGGGATCTGCCTTGTAAGGGAGGAATGTCTGTGAGATCAGAGGGGGCAGTTTGCCCAACCAGTGACCATGCTGTGAGTAGAATCCCAGACACAAGGTGGACAGTGGCATGTCACTTTCCATGGGACACATCCTCACCCACCTTGCACCTACAGCATCGCCACGTGAGGGGCAGCCTCCAGGACTCAGTGGGCCGAGAGGGCGCCTGCAGTGCAGTCTGGCTTAGAGGTTGAGATGAGCTTATTTAGCTGTGGCCATCGTGGATGTAATCCTCAAAAGAGGTGATTGGAGGTGTAATCCACCCATTCTTCAGGTAGGGTTTGTTTTTTGTTTTTGTTTTTGAGATGTAGCCTTGCTCTGTCGCCCAGGCTGGAGTGCAGTGGTACAATCTCCGCTCACTGTAACCTCTGCCTCCCAGGTTCAAGCAATTCTTTTGCCTCAGCCTCCCGAGTAGCTGGGATTACAGGCATGTGCACCACCATGCCCAGCTAATTTTTGTATTTTTAGTAGAGATGGGGTTTCATCATCTTGGTCAGGCTGGTCTCGAACTCCTGACCTCAAGTGATCTCTCCGCCTTGGCCTCCCAAAGTGCTGAGATTACAGGCATAAGCCACTGTACCCAGCCTTTTTTTTTTTTTTTTTTTTCGAGGCAGGGTCTCACTCTATTGCCCAGGCTGGAGTACAGAGGTGTGATCATGGCACATTGCAGCCTCCAGCTCCTGGGCTCAAGCGATCCTCCTGCCTTAGTCTTCCAAGTAGCTGGGACTACAGGCATGTGCCACCACGCCCAGCTAACTTAAAAAAAAAAAAAAAGTTGCTAGAGACAGGGTCTTGCTATGTTGCCCAGCTGGTCTCAAACTCCTGGCTTCAAGCAATACTCCTGCTGACTCAGCCTCCCAAAGTGCTGGAATTACAGGCGTGAGCCACAGCGTCCAGCCCTCAGGTGGGGTCTGTTCTGCTTTTGGATTTCTACCTCCTGTACCTGTCCTGCTGAGGCTCTTCCAAACACTCTGTTGTGTAAATAACGTTTGGTCTCCATGGAGCCCACAGGGAGGCTGCTGTTACCTGGTGGCCTTCTCCCTGGGCATCACAGGAGAGTCGTACCCACCAGGCCGGGCAAGGTTTCTCAGGTATCCTTAGGTCTGTGTCTGCGGTGGCTGAGCAGGGATGGGGCAGGCGCAGTGGTGGAGCCCCACAGTGGCCAGGCAGTTAAACAGGCACGCTTACAGCCATCTGTCCAGCCTCTCCTGATGTTGTTGGAGCAGAGGTTTTTATCCTGCTCTGTAAATAGGGAAGTGTGACCCCTGCTCCCCTAGTACAGCCTGCGAGTTGACAGCAGAGTTAGAATCCAGATCACCCCTCTTTTGGGCTGGGCAGGGTTGCAGCCTTTTTTTGGAGAAAGGAAGGACGTCACTTGGAACTGTCTTATTGTCTTATGTTCATTTGGCTGTTTATCATCTTTCACAGCCACCTTTGAGTTAATTATTAGAGACCAATCTGGAAGGATTTCTTTGTATCAACCATAGTACTAGAAATTGTTTTGTGGGTGTATGAAGATCAGAGAGAGACGGGACAGAGAAGGCCGGGCTCAGCAGAGAGTGGGGCTCACCCTGATTAAAATTCTCTGAGTCAGGCATTTATTGGCTTGTTGGAGTGTACCACCCACACTTCCCTGAAGCAGTCTTGTGACGCCCAGCCTTCCCAGAGCGCCTGGGAGCCCCGTGCTCCTGGCTTTGGGAGAGTCTGGATGAGCTAAGCCAGCTCTTCCCGGCCCTGGTACCTGAGCACAACTGAAAAATCAGCAGCAGGGACAGGAGAGCGGCTGAGCAGGTCTAGAGCGTGGTCTGGGAACATGCCTTTGAGACAGAGGCCTCGGAGTCCATGGACCTTAGGGAACCACCGTGTTCAAAAAAATTATCTTAAATCTGAATCTCTCTCTTCATTCTCAGCCGACCTTGCTTACTTTTGAATTTTCTTCTGATGACAACTTTTTCATCCTCCCACCATGGAGCATACTGGCCCACCTGCTTGTGGACTCTCCTTTGTGGCCGGAGGGGGCCCATCCTGTCTTTCCTGGGCAAGGACTTTCTTTCTTTACCCTGGTTTTCCTGCCACTCTTTTGGCAAAACTGGTCAAAGGGATTTTCTGTATTTACTGTCTCTTCCTCCCCCACTCCCTCTGTCCCTCCATCCCTCCTTCCCTTCCTTCCTTTCTTCCTCTTCCTCTCTCTTCTTCCACTTCCCTCACTCCCTCTTCTGACCCAAAATAGGCAGAATGGCATACTGAAGCCCCATGTTCAGCTCGTATCATCACCTGTCTGTACCACCAGCCCTCTATTATTTTGAAACAGATTTCCAGACATCCATAAATGTTTCAGTACGTATTGTTAAAAAATGAGGATTCTTTTCTCACATGACCCAATATTACAAAAAATTCACGATAACTTTTCCTCAATATCATCAAATATTTGTTGTTTCACGTTCCAGCTGCCTCATCACTGTCATGTTTAAATGCCTCATTTGCTGATGTGGGATCCACGCAAGCTCCTGCCCTCCGTGATGAGCGCCCATCAGGCTGCTGCCCCTGCCCCTGCGCCCATGTGCTTTCCTCACGGTCCCAGCACCTCCCTTTTAGGCCCCTGCTGCCATGACCCTGGCGACTGACCACACCTGCCCTTGGGAAACTTTCCTTACTCGGCTTCTGGAGCACCCACTGCCCATGTTTTCTGCCCACCTCGCTGGCTGTGCCTTCGTGGTCTAAGACAGTGATCCTCAGCCTGGGCCAGGCATCAGGATTACCTGGAGTGTTACAGTGCTGCTTCCTGTGCCCTGACTCCAGAGTTTCTGATGTCATTGGTCTGGAAAGGGGCCTGGGCATTGTTGGGCTGCATGGGTGAGGACCCCTGGTCTAACGCAGCCCTGGCGGCTCAGTACTCAGACGCTCCTCCTGCTGCACACTCACGGCTTTCAGTGGCTGGCGGCACCCACCTCCCCCTGAACTTGAGATCCATTTCCACAGCTGTGTCCTTGATGTCTCCACGTAGATATCTTTTTTTTTTTTTTTTTTTTTTGAGATGGGGTCTCACTCTGTCACCTAGGATGGAGTGCAGTGGTGCAATCTTGGCCCACTGCAACCTCTACCTCCCAGACTCAAGCGATTCTCCCACTTCAGCCTCCCGAGTAGCTGGGACTACAGGTGTATCATGCCATCACGTCCGACTAATTTTTTGTATTTTTGCTGGAGATAGGGTTTTGCCACGTTGCCTAGGCTGGTCTCGAACTCCTGAGCTCAGACGATCCACCCACCTCGGCGTCCCAAAGTGCTGGGATTACAGGCGTGAGTCACTGTGCCCGGCCTCCACATAGATATTGGATAGGTGTTCTGAACTTATGCCAGAGCTGAACTCCACCCGATCCAGAAATGGCTGCCGTTCACCTGCTCAGAGCACACCTCAGAACTGTTGCTGGCTCCTCCCTTTCCCTCATGCCCCACATTTAATCCATCACTAAATCCCTGGGGCTCTGCCTTCAGATCTGTATCTGACCCCTTCTCCTGTCCTCCACACTGTAGCCAGCTCCCAGCCCCCACTTTCCCATCAGCGGGGCTGCTAGTCTCCTAACCAGCCTCTGCCTCCACCCTGGCCTTTCACAGTCTGTCTACTCACCATACAGAAGCTGTGGCAAGGCCGGATATGGTGGCTCACGCCTGTAATCCCAGCACTTTGGGAGGCTGAGGTGGGTGGATTGCTTGACCCAGGAGTTCAAGACCAATCTGGGCAACATGATGCAACCACATCTTTACAAAAACCAGAAAAACTAGCCTGCTATGGTGTCGCACGCCTGCAGTCCTAGCTACTCGGGAGGCTGAAGTGGGAGGATCAATTGAGGCAGAGGCTGCAGTGAGCCAAGATCACGCCATTGCACTCCAGCCTGGGTGACAGAGCAAGACCCTGTCTCAAAAAACAAGCAAGAAGCTATAGCAGCTTTGTAACAGTGATGTCGGGTTGTGTACTTCCTTGTTCTCAACCTGCCAACAGCTTCCCATCAAACTGGTAATGAAACACAAAGCCCCTAGTACAGCCTGTGTGGCTGTGCATGATCCGGCCCTCAGCTGCCTTCTTGACCTCATCTCATGCTGCTCACCCCCTCACTCCCTGAGCTCCAGCCACACCAGGCTCCTCACTGTTGCCCCTGCTGTTCCTCTAACTGGAATACTTTCCCCCTGGATGCCACAATAGCCATTTCCTCAGGGAGATCTTCTTGGCTCCTTGTTTGTTTGTTTGTTTGTATTATTTTTTGAGATGGAATTTCGCTCCTGTTGCCCAGGCTGGAGTGCAGTGGCACGATCTTAGCTCACTGCAACCTCTGCCTCCCAGGTTCAAGCAATTCTCCTGCCTCAGCCTCCCAAGTAGCTGGGATTACAGGTGTGCGCCACCATGCCTGGCTAATTTTTTGTATTTTTAATAGAGATAGGGTTTCACCACGCTGGTCAGGCTGGTCTCAAACACCTAACCTCAGGTGATCCACCTGCCTCAGCCTCCCAAAGTGCTGGCATTACAGGCGTGAGCCACTGTGCCCGGCTTCTGTATTTATTTTTTTCCCTCCGGGGGCTCTGGATTTATAACAGATTTCCACACCCTGCTTCATTTTTTTTTATAGCACTTACTACTCCCTGATGCCATATTATATATTTGCACTAATTTATCTCTGCCACCGTGTCTGATATGTACGTAGCAGGTGCTCAGTAACTGTGTGTTGAAATATGTGACCCTTCACGGCTTGAGCCTCCCCTTCTGGCCACTGCTGAACTGAGCTTTGAGCAAGAGGCAGCTCCTCAGCCGAGCCTATCACATGTGTGCATTCCTTGCCACCTCTGCTCCAGGCTCCAGACCGAGGGCCAGCATGCTTCTTCTGTAAAGAGCTGGGTGCTAAATAGTTCAGGCTGTACAGGCCATGCAGTCTCTGAGACCAGACTCTATCTCAAAAAAAAAAAAGAGTGCTTAAAGTATAGGCTTTGGACTGGGCACCATGGCTCATACCTGTAATCCCTAGAATTTGAGAGGCTGAGGCAGGAGGATCACTTGAGCTCAGGAGTTTAAGACCAGCCTAAACAAAATAGCTGAACTCCATCTCTACAAAAAAAAAAAAAAAAAAAAAAAAATTAGCCAGGTGTGGTGGTACATACCTGTAGTCTCAGCTACTTGGGAGGCTGAGCTGGGAGGATCACCTGAGCCCGGTAGGTTGAGGCTGCAGTGAGCTGTGATTGCACTACTGCACTCCAGCCTGGGCAACAAAGTGAGACCTGTTTCTAAAAACACTGCTCCACTTGCTGTCATAGCACAAAAGCAGCCACAGGTGACACATGAGCCGATGGGAGTGGCTGTGTTCCAATAAAAGCTTACACACAAAACTTGGAGGTGGTCCCCTAGCCACCCGGCCCTAGACTCCCACGAATTCTGAGATTTTCTGCCTTTCCCCAAAATCCACATGAACAGAAAGGAAACACTCGGAACAACTTGGCAGTCTGATCAGCAGGATGAACTTCTTCCCAGAAGCGGGGAAAGCCCCTCCTGGAGCAGCTGCAGCTTTTTTAAAAAACTGAACAAGACACATCCTCACTCGGGAGATGCCAGTGTGGGGCCAAAGGACAGAGTGCGTACCAGCAAGGGCTGTTGGTAGAGAAGCCACCCTGGCCACTCTCCTTGGTCTGTCTTCCAAGAAGCAGAACTGGAGAAGACTCTGAGCTCATGTCTACCATGGGCTTTTAGTTCTCATAGTTTATATTTATATTTATATTTTTTTGAGA